>NC_064628.1:248361847-248694347 GCF_023864275.1 Schistocerca cancellata | reverse complement strand
CGACGTACCGAAAACTAAGCGCAGATCCGACGCAGCGTATCACTCGGAATACGAATCGATTAATCAAGGCGTCTTCTCTGCCGGCGGACATACAGAGAAACCTGCGCAACACAGAAGCCCTACCACCTCGGCTGTATGGATTACCCAAGATCCATAAGAACAACGTTCCACTGAGACCGATCGTTAGCGCTCCTGGCTCAGCAACGTATAAACTGGCGAAACACTTGGCCTCTCTGCTCCAGCCACACGTGGGAAAGACCGACACATACATTAAGGACTCAGGACACTTCATTGAGAAGCTGAAGAAACTGAAACTTGCGCCAAACGACATCCTGGTCAGTTTTGATGTTGTTTCGTTATTTACGAAAGTGCCACTCAGCGACGCTCTGGAGCACATCGGTTCCATGTTCCCGCAAGACATCAAAAAGCTCTTCCATGCATGTCTCACCACGAGCTATTTCACGTGGAATGGCGATTTCTACGAACAGCTGGAAGGCGTCGCCATGGGTAGTCCTCTCAGTCCAGTGGTGGCCAACTTCTTCATGGAACAATTCGAAGCACAGGCACTGGACTCGGCGACCTTCAAACCTAAGGTGTGGTACAGGTACGTCGATGATACTTTCGTGGTGTGGAGCCATGGTGAAGAACAGCTCGGTGAATTCCTGAGACACTTGAACAGCCTCCATGCCAACATAACATTTACCATGGAAGTAGAAAAAGACAAGAAACTGCCATTTCTAGATGTGCTGGTCACAAGGGACGGCGAAAACCTGGGACACAGCGTGTATCGAAAACCGACACACACGGACCGATACCTGCACAAACTGTCAAACCACCACCCGAGCCAAAAAAGAGGCATGATTAGTACGCTCGTAAAGAGAGCAGGACGAATATGTGAGCCTCAACACCTCAAACGGGAAATGCAACACCTGGAAACTGTTCTGAGGAGCAATGGGTACTCCACAAATTACATTAGAAGTGTAACAGAGCCAAACACTCGGCGAAGTAAGGAACCAGAAAAAGAACTGTCGGGTACGGCCTTTCTGCCATACATTCCCAGAGTGACGGACAGAATCGGCCGTATATTGCGCAAACACGGCGTAAAGACGATTTTCAAACCGACAAGGAAGATCAAAGAGTGTCTTAGATCGGCGAAGGAGAAAAGAGACCCACTTGCAATGTCGGGAATATACCGTATACCTTGCACATGCGGAAAAGTTTATGTCGGAATGACTGGACGATCCATTAACACCAGGATCAAAGAGCATAAGCGACATTGCAGGTTGGGGCAGGTGGAGAAATCGGCCGTGGCAGAGCACGCACTGAATGAGACCGACCACGTAATAAAATTCTCCGACACGGAAGTTCTGGCTGTAGAGAAGCACTATCACACGCGCTTGTTCAGAGAAGCTGTAGAAATCCAAAAACACGCGAACAGTTTCAACAAGAAGGAGGAAAGCCTTAAGGTAAACGGATCCTGGCTTCCCGTACTGCAGCGAACGACCGTCGCAGGTAGCAAGAGGAGAACCGCACCGGAAATGACCGTGGAGAAGCCCTCGGACGTTGGCGCGCCAGGTACATATAGTCTGCGGCCGCGAGCTCGCCTCCAGTTCACCACCGGCAATGGAGGGTGAAGCTTTGACAATGCCAGCCACTCGTGCTGGCGAAACGTCAGAAAAATCATTAGATGAACGTCGGCCGAAGAACCCGAGACAGAAGCCAATAGGCAGTTTGTCAACAAGTGGCCACGAAAGCCTCAACAATTTTGTATTACGCCTCTACGGGGAGGAGATTTGCAGATTGTACCGACGCCTTGACCAACGACGGAAGAAGAAAGCGCGACTGATGTCGTCTCTCGCCTTTCTGTCACGGTGCCGAGATGAATGTGCTACACCGAAGTTCTTGAGATGCAAGCGCCTATTCACCACCGCCCAAGCACATCGTATCTACGACAGAATGGAACGAGCTTTTCTTCGTAAGCGAATACATACAACACGGAGAGACTTGGCAAGAACGGATCAGGAACTTCTGGACATTTTCTATCAACTAAGTAGCAAAATGCATCGAGACGACTGGGACAAGATCGACAGCATCACTCACAGGAGCATGCAGAACGAACTCGAGCGTTGCACCGAGCGGCAAAAGAAAAAGTTTGAAAGATGCCGGAAGCAGACCGACAAGGCGATTCCCGACATGTCACACACAGTGGTCAACCTCACTGAACGACAATTGACCGAAGAGGAAGTGTCTGTTCTTCAAAAAGGAGGGAATTTCGCTATCATCCCGAGAACTATACCTATGGAGGACATCATTGCCAACACCGAAGCAGCCATTCGGACCCTTCCTTGTGAAAGGGCAGAGGAAATACGCACTGAAACAGCCAGGATACTGCGCCGAGCAAAACCACCAGCTTGCAATCTGAAGAATGAAGAGGTACAAGCCATTAAGAAGCTCAACGCCGACAAGAGTATATTGGTACTACCTGCCGATAAGGGGAATGCGACCGTCGTAATGAAGACCGAAGATTATGAGCAAAAGATCCGAGACCTATTAGATCCGACGACGTACCGAAAACTAAGCGCAGATCCGACGCAGCGTATCACTCGGAATACGAATCGATTAATCAAGGCGTCTTCTCTGCCGGCGGACATACAGAGAAACCTGCGCAACACAGAAGCCCTACCACCTCGGCTGTATGGATTACCCAAGATCCATAAGAACAACGTTCCACTGAGACCGATCGTTAGCGCTCCTGGCTCAGCAACGTATAAACTGGCGAAACACTTGGCCTCTCTGCTCCAGCCACACGTGGGAAAGACCGACACATACATTAAGGACTCAGGACACTTCATTGAGAAGCTGAAGAAACTGAAACTTGCGCCAAACGACATCCTGGTCAGTTTTGATGTTGTTTCGTTATTTACGAAAGTGCCACTCAGCGACGCTCTGGAGCACATCGGTTCCATGTTCCCGCAAGACATCAAAAAGCTCTTCCATGCATGTCTCACCACGAGCTATTTCACGTGGAATGGCGATTTCTACGAACAGCTGGAAGGCGTCGCCATGGGTAGTCCTCTCAGTCCAGTGGTGGCCAACTTCTTCATGGAACAATTCGAAGCACAGGCACTGGACTCGGCGACCTTCAAACCTAAGGTGTGGTACAGGTACGTCGATGATACTTTCGTGGTGTGGAGCCATGGTGAAGAACAGCTCGGTGAATTCCTGAGACACTTGAACAGCCTCCATGCCAACATAACATTTACCATGGAAGTAGAAAAAGACAAGAAACTGCCATTTCTAGATGTGCTGGTCACAAGGGACGGCGAAAACCTGGGACACAGCGTGTATCGAAAACCGACACACACGGACCGATACCTGCACAAACTGTCAAACCACCACCCGAGCCAAAAAAGAGGCATGATTAGTACGCTCGTAAAGAGAGCAGGACGAATATGTGAGCCTCAACACCTCAAACGGGAAATGCAACACCTGGAAACTGTTCTGAGGAGCAATGGGTACTCCACAAATTACATTAGAAGTGTAACAGAGCCAAACACTCGGCGAAGTAAGGAACCAGAAAAAGAACTGTCGGGTACGGCCTTTCTGCCATACATTCCCAGAGTGACGGACAGAATCGGCCGTATATTGCGCAAACACGGCGTAAAGACGATTTTCAAACCGACAAGGAAGATCAAAGAGTGTCTTAGATCGGCGAAGGAGAAAAGAGACCCACTTGCAATGTCGGGAATATACCGTATACCTTGCACATGCGGAAAAGTTTATGTCGGAATGACTGGACGATCCATTAACACCAGGATCAAAGAGCATAAGCGACATTGCAGGTTGGGGCAGGTGGAGAAATCGGCCGTGGCAGAGCACGCACTGAATGAGACCGACCACGTAATAAAATTCTCCGACACGGAAGTTCTGGCTGTAGAGAAGCACTATCACACGCGCTTGTTCAGAGAAGCTGTAGAAATCCAAAAACACGCGAACAGTTTCAACAAGAAGGAGGAAAGCCTTAAGGTAAACGGATCCTGGCTTCCCGTACTGCAGCGAACGACCGTCGCAGGTAGCAAGAGGAGAACCGCACCGGAAATGACCGTGGAGAAGCCCTCGGACGTTGGCGCGCCAGGTACATATAGTCTGCGGCCGCGAGCTCGCCTCCAGTTCACCACCGGCAATGGAGGGTGAAGCTTTGACAATGCCAGCCACTCGTGCTGGCGAAACGTCAGAAAAATCATTAGATGAACGTCGGCCGAAGAACCCGAGACAGAAGCCAATAGGCAGTTTGTCAACAAGTGGCCACGAAAGCCTCAACAATTTTGTATTACGCCTCTACGGGGAGGAGATTTGCAGATTGTACCGACGCCTTGACCAACGACGGAAGAAGAAAGCGCGACTGATGTCGTCTCTCGCCTTTCTGTCACGGTGCCGAGATGAATGTGCTACACCGAAGTTCTTGAGATGCAAGCGCCTATTCACCACCGCCCAAGCACATCGTATCTACGACAGAATGGAACGAGCTTTTCTTCGTAAGCGAATACATACAACACGGAGAGACTTGGCAAGAACGGATCAGGAACTTCTGGACATTTTCTATCAACTAAGTAGCAAAATGCATCGAGACGACTGGGACAAGATCGACAGCATCACTCACAGGAGCATGCAGAACGAACTCGAGCGTTGCACCGAGCGGCAAAAGAAAAAGTTTGAAAGATGCCGGAAGCAGACCGACAAGGCGATTCCCGACATGTCACACACAGTGGTCAACCTCACTGAACGACAATTGACCGAAGAGGAAGTGTCTGTTCTTCAAAAAGGAGGGAATTTCGCTATCATCCCGAGAACTATACCTATGGAGGACATCATTGCCAACACCGAAGCAGCCATTCGGACCCTTCCTTGTGAAAGGGCAGAGGAAATACGCACTGAAACAGCCAGGATACTGCGCCGAGCAAAACCACCAGCTTGCAATCTGAAGAATGAAGAGGTACAAGCCATTAAGAAGCTCAACGCCGACAAGAGTATATTGGTACTACCTGCCGATAAGGGGAATGCGACCGTCGTAATGAAGACCGAAGATTATGAGCAAAAGATCCGAGACCTATTAGATCCGACGACGTACCGAAAACTAAGCGCAGATCCGACGCAGCGTATCACTCGGAATACGAATCGATTAATCAAGGCGTCTTCTCTGCCGGCGGACATACAGAGAAACCTGCGCAACACAGAAGCCCTACCACCTCGGCTGTATGGATTACCCAAGATCCATAAGAACAACGTTCCACTGAGACCGATCGTTAGCGCTCCTGGCTCAGCAACGTATAAACTGGCGAAACACTTGGCCTCTCTGCTCCAGCCACACGTGGGAAAGACCGACACATACATTAAGGACTCAGGACACTTCATTGAGAAGCTGAAGAAACTGAAACTTGCGCCAAACGACATCCTGGTCAGTTTTGATGTTGTTTCGTTATTTACGAAAGTGCCACTCAGCGACGCTCTGGAGCACATCGGTTCCATGTTCCCGCAAGACATCAAAAAGCTCTTCCATGCATGTCTCACCACGAGCTATTTCACGTGGAATGGCGATTTCTACGAACAGCTGGAAGGCGTCGCCATGGGTAGTCCTCTCAGTCCAGTGGTGGCCAACTTCTTCATGGAACAATTCGAAGCACAGGCACTGGACTCGGCGACCTTCAAACCTAAGGTGTGGTACAGGTACGTCGATGATACTTTCGTGGTGTGGAGCCATGGTGAAGAACAGCTCGGTGAATTCCTGAGACACTTGAACAGCCTCCATGCCAACATAACATTTACCATGGAAGTAGAAAAAGACAAGAAACTGCCATTTCTAGATGTGCTGGTCACAAGGGACGGCGAAAACCTGGGACACAGCGTGTATCGAAAACCGACACACACGGACCGATACCTGCACAAACTGTCAAACCACCACCCGAGCCAAAAAAGAGGCATGATTAGTACGCTCGTAAAGAGAGCAGGACGAATATGTGAGCCTCAACACCTCAAACGGGAAATGCAACACCTGGAAACTGTTCTGAGGAGCAATGGGTACTCCACAAATTACATTAGAAGTGTAACAGAGCCAAACACTCGGCGAAGTAAGGAACCAGAAAAAGAACTGTCGGGTACGGCCTTTCTGCCATACATTCCCAGAGTGACGGACAGAATCGGCCGTATATTGCGCAAACACGGCGTAAAGACGATTTTCAAACCGACAAGGAAGATCAAAGAGTGTCTTAGATCGGCGAAGGAGAAAAGAGACCCACTTGCAATGTCGGGAATATACCGTATACCTTGCACATGCGGAAAAGTTTATATCGGAATGACTGGACGATCCATTAACACCAGGATCAAAGAGCATAAGCGACATTGCAGGTTGGGGCAGGTGGAGAAATCGGCCGTGGCAGAGCACGCACTGAATGAGACCGACCACGTAATAAAATTCTCCGACACGGAAGTTCTGGCTGTAGAGAAGCACTATCACACGCGCTTGTTCAGAGAAGCTGTAGAAATCCAAAAACACGCGAACAGTTTCAACAAGAAGGAGGAAAGCCTTAAGGTAAACGGATCCTGGCTTCCCGTACTGCAGCGAACGACCGTCGCAGGTAGCAAGAGGAGAACCGCACCGGAAATGACCGTGGAGAAGCCCTCGGACGTTGGCGCGCCAGGTACATATAGTCTGCGGCCGCGAGCTCGCCTCCAGTTCACCACCGGCAATGGAGGGTGAAGCTTTGACAATGCCAGCCACTCGTGCTGGCGAAACGTCAGAAAAATCATTAGATGAACGTCGGCCGAAGAACCCGAGACAGAAGCCAATAGGCAGTTTGTCAACAAGTGGCCACGAAAGCCTCAACAATTTTGTATTACGCCTCTACGGGGAGGAGATTTGCAGATTGTACCGACGCCTTGACCAACGACGGAAGAAGAAAGCGCGACTGATGTCGTCTCTCGCCTTTCTGTCACGGTGCCGAGATGAATGTGCTACACCGAAGTTCTTGTGATGCAAGCGCCTATTCACCACCGCCCAAGCACATCGTATCTACGACAGAATGGAACGAGCTTTTCTTCGTGAGCGAATACATACAACACGGAGAGACTTGGCAAGAACGGATCAGGAACTTCTGGACATTTTCTATCAACTAAGTAGCAAAATGCATCGAGACGACTGGGACAAGATCGACAGCATCACTCACAGGAGCATGCAGAACGAACTCGAGCGTTGCACCGAGCGGCAAAAGAAAAAGTTTGAAAGATGCCGGAAGCAGACCGACAAGGCGATTCCCGACATGTCACACACAGTGGTCAACCTCACTGAACGACAATTGACCGAAGAGGAAGTGTCTGTTCTTCAAAAAGGAGGGAATTTCGCTATCATCCCGAGAACTATACCTATGGAGGACATCATTGCCAACACCGAAGCAGCCATTCGGACCCTTCCTTGTGAAAGGGCAGAGGAAATACGCACTGAAACAGCCAGGATACTGCGCCGAGCAAAACCACCAGCTTGCAATCTGAAGAATGAAGAGGTACAAGCCATTAAGAAGCTCAACGCCGACAAGAGTATATTGGTACTACCTGCCGATAAGGGGAATGCGACCGTCGTAATGAAGACCGAAGATTATGAGCAAAAGATCCGAGACCTATTAGATCCGACGACGTACCGAAAACTAAGCGCAGATCCGACGCAGCGTATCACTCGGAATACGAATCGATTAATCAAGGCGTCTTCTCTGCCGGCGGACATACAGAGAAACCTGCGCAACACAGAAGCCCTACCACCTCGGCTGTATGGATTACCCAAGATCCATAAGAACAACGTTCCACTGAGACCGATCGTTAGCGCTCCTGGCTCAGCAACGTATAAACTGGCGAAACACTTGGCCTCTCTGCTCCAGCCACACGTGGGAAAGACCGACACATACATTAAGGACTCAGGACACTTCATTGAGAAGCTGAAGAAACTGAAACTTGCGCCAAACGACATCCTGGTCAGTTTTGATGTTGTTTCGTTATTTACGAAAGTGCCACTCAGCGACGCTCTGGAGCACATCGGTTCCATGTTCCCGCAAGACATCAAAAAGCTCTTCCATGCATGTCTCACCACGAGCTATTTCACGTGGAATGGCGATTTCTACGAACAGCTGGAAGGCGTCGCCATGGGTAGTCCTCTCAGTCCAGTGGTGGCCAACTTCTTCATGGAACAATTCGAAGCACAGGCACTGGACTCGGCGACCTTCAAACCTAAGGTGTGGTACAGGTACGTCGATGATACTTTCGTGGTGTGGAGCCATGGTGAAGAACAGCTCGGTGAATTCCTGAGACACTTGAACAGCCTCCATGCCAACATAACATTTACCATGGAAGTAGAAAAAGACAAGAAACTGCCATTTCTAGATGTGCTGGTCACAAGGGACGGCGAAAACCTGGGACACAGCGTGTATCGAAAACCGACACACACGGACCGATACCTGCACAAACTGTCAAACCACCACCCGAGCCAAAAAAGAGGCATGATTAGTACGCTCGTAAAGAGAGCAGGACGAATATGTGAGCCTCAACACCTCAAACGGGAAATGCAACACCTGGAAACTGTTCTGAGGAGCAATGGGTACTCCACAAATTACATTAGAAGTGTAACAGAGCCAAACACTCGGCGAAGTAAGGAACCAGAAAAAGAACTGTCGGGTACGGCCTTTCTGCCATACATTCCCAGAGTGACGGACAGAATCGGCCGTATATTGCGCAAACACGGCGTAAAGACGATTTTCAAACCGACAAGGAAGATCAAAGAGTGTCTTAGATCGGCGAAGGAGAAAAGAGACCCACTTGCAATGTCGGGAATATACCGTATACCTTGCACATGCGGAAAAGTTTATGTCGGAATGACTGGACGATCCATTAACACCAGGATCAAAGAGCATAAGCGACATTGCAGGTTGGGGCAGGTGGAGAAATCGGCCGTGGCAGAGCACGCACTGAATGAGACCGACCACGTAATAAAATTCTCCGACACGGAAGTTCTGGCTGTAGAGAAGCACTATCACACGCGCTTGTTCAGAGAAGCTGTAGAAATCCAAAAACACGCGAACAGTTTCAACAAGAAGGAGGAAAGCCTTAAGGTAAACGGATCCTGGCTTCCCGTACTGCAGCGAACGACCGTCGCAGGTAGCAAGAGGAGAACCGCACCGGAAATGACCGTGGAGAAGCCCTCGGACGTTGGCGCGCCAGGTACATATAGTCTGCGGCCGCGAGCTCGCCTCCAGTTCACCACCGGCAATGGAGGGTGAAGCTTTGACAATGCCAGCCACTCGTGCTGGCGAAACGTCAGAAAAATCATTAGATGAACGTCGGCCGAAGAACCCGAGACAGAAGCCAATAGGCAGTTTGTCACATTTTGCTATCCTACATGAAACAGGATTATGTTCACAAAGAATCTCGGGATACAATTATTGTTGAACCTGTAGAGGCTGCAGATGAGACAAATGTTTTGGACATTAACAAGATGTATTTAGGTGTAGAACGTCTGGAAGCAATGAAGTCGAAGGACGTTTTCGCCAGGCTTCATCTTTTAAGGGAATTTAGGGAGAAATACCGAAACTTCTTCAATCGTGGATGTAAAGGAATTCAGCTGAGGTTTAAATTTAATGACCCTCTGCTACTACAATTATCTGTAGTATCTCCAATAAGAGCCATGTCTCGTACAGAGAAAGAAGCTACATCTGTTTTAATAACACTGGCAGATCCTGTACCACGAGTTAAACCACATGAACTGCAGAAGTGGATGATGAATGGCGCTCTTTTCCCTTGAATGTGATTCGGACAGATGTTTCCTCGGAATCTGGACCTGATAGATTTTGGCTTGAGGTACGTTTAGCTTTCCATTGTAAAATGCTGTGTATGAACTTTTAAAATAATTTTAATTTGAATCCGTGTATGAATGGAAAAGAGATTCAGTATGACAACCAAGATGAGAAACTGGCTGTCTATGCCTAGAGTTAATGGAACTCTCCTGGCATCTCAGTGTGTCAAATGATCCGGCGGCTGCTGCACTACGTTGTAACAGAAGCCGACCAAGCCTACGATTGAAAGAATGAGCACTGGTCATCTTCACCCACCGAAGGATGTAGATGAAGGTAATAAAGTTTCCAACAACAGCAGACGATTACACTGAAGTCAGTGATAGTGAATAGACTCATGCAGAGAAGTGCAAACAGTTCTAGCAGCGACACTGTTTATTTTTACTTTATTTGTTAAATAGTTTTAATATTTTCTTGTAACAGTGGAACATAAGGTGAGTCATTCTATCAGTGTTGGCTGAGATGGCAGTAGGTGGGCAGAAATTGAAAAATAAAGCATTTTCAGATGTAGTATGATATTTTTGTAATGGATTGTAGTGCAGTGACTTCCTAACACTGGCCGTGCACTTCACGGTGGTCTGCAGAGAATAGATGTTGATGTGTGGCCACCCGTGTGAATGCCGCTGTTTCAAATGCATTATGGAATGTTTTTACATAACGTGACGGCAAGTGTGAATTGATCTTTAGTATGAAGTAAGACGCGTAGTTGTACATACTGGCTTCTAAACATTTTTCTGTACATTTTCATATGTTTAACGAAAGAAAGAAATTTTAAAGCTTATGATTACGTATCTTGAAATACTTGAGCATCACTTTCCCTGTTTTTAGTTACCAATATGCCTTAGGGATTTCGCTTTGGATCTTAATATTACTAAAGCCATTTCCTTAATGCTGAAGCTAACCGGAACTTTTGTGCAACAGATGGTCCCTCATAACATGATAGTCACCCTTTCATAGACGTTTGCACCATGACATGTTGCTCACGTTCCTCCTACTATTGCCATGCGACAGAGTGAATGAGGTCTACCTCGCTCGGCTCTTACGTAGCCGCCCCCCACCACCGGAGTCGTAAATTGCTCACGATTCGTCGGGGTTAGTGGCGTGTGCGGTATGTGGCTATGTGCTCATTTGTTTACGAAATGAATAGGGCACACTTGTTTTGCACTTCTACTCTAAGTTGTACTTAGAAATGACGTAGTAAGCTGTCTAAGTCACTACAGATTTGAAATAAAGTTAATGCGCGACAAAACATTTTCTATTAGATCCACGAACTCGACTATTTAGCCATAACGCCAACGACGAATCCGCAGAAATTGATTGCCCGACTTCTACAGAACGACGTAACGCAGTCTTCCCAGAATATTTGCAATTTTGTTATTGTTTCAGCTTATTGCAACTACTTTGGAGAAAGGAGATAAAAATAAAATACATGTGACGAGGCGTGTTTTTTTATTTGTCGTGTTAAACAAGTTCGCCACACGATGTTTATTTACTGTCACCAATTTTTTTTCATTCCAGAAAAGAGAGATTTTCCGTGTGAATCGTTCTCAAAAGGTCTTTGATAGGTTTCTCACCGTAAAACTTTTCATTTCAATTAGTCAAATGGCCACATACTAAGAAACAACTACAGTGTATTATGCATTCATAACTACTGCTCTTACACTTTTTCTCTTGTAAGATGTTTTACAGTCGCAGATGTTTACAGTGGCACTTTTAGACTGAAACATTTCCTGCCCCAGTAATAAACATAATGCATACAGAAATATAACAGATTAAATATTCACCTGTGCCAGATTAACATACTTTACAGGACATGCAGGCGCCTTCTAGTTTGCTGAGTAACACATTTGGCACTGTGGTACTGCTTGTTTGTGTTCTTAGCATACTATTAGATCAGCAATGCAAATAAACAATTGGATGATATAGAATATCTATGTTACAACCTATGAACAAAATTTATGTACTCTTCCATTTGAAAATAAGCCCATTGTTCAGTTAATAATCCAGCATAATAATGTTTGCATGCAAGTCCGTGTGTTTTTTCATGTGATAACTGGACTGCCAAGTGCAATGCTATGACTAGAAACTGGACCTTCATTCATACATATCTCGGTACTATACAGTCATTATTTGTGTAAGAGTGAGTGTCTCCTTTCTGGTAATTTTTATGTTTCTATGTATAATGAAATGATAGAGTATTATTAACTTTCTCAAATATTTAAATTAAAATTTCTTGTAGTGGCTTTCAGTTTATTGTTTTAGTGAGCAGTATTAGCTGACTGAAATTTCATTACCCTCATTGTGCGTACTTATATGTCTGTGTTGTTCAGGTGCTGGTTTCATGAAACATCCCACCCTTTACATTTTATTCTCTGTTAAATGCATAACTAGCAATAAAATGTTGTCTAAGATGTCTCATCTGTAGATCCTTTCTACTTGATCTGTCAACCTAATCCATTTATGTGACTGCCTACATAACCAGTTGCTTGTTTTCTGATTTTCCTGTTTGCCATTTGTATCCATTCTGGGTGTAGTATTCAAGTTAGGCCTCATAATTTTGATGCTGGTACAGTGCTAGCCTTCTTTAGACATGAATTATATTTATAAGCTTGTTTAATGTGGAAAATATTTCAGTTTCTTTGTAAAAGAAATTCATTTTGCTCTGCAGGAATTTCTAAAAAAATATTCCTAAGCAAGCAGTAAAAAGAATCCAGGAATAATTTGCCACAAACACAAATCCTAAATTTACTTTGCAAACAGCTGACTCTGAATAACTTTATGCATTTGTTGTCAGAGGGGTTTTGACTTGATGATTTGGAAAATGTATTTCTAGGTGCGTAACTGCATTATTAATAAATCTGAGGCAGAGTTGCTGACCAGCAATTGTCGTCATAAAGCATATTGAGTAGTACTGCTAATGGGCACATATGAAGGTGACACACTACATGGTTTTCACAACTGGCAGAGGTGATGAAGGAATGACAGGTTACTCTGATCGCAGGACGAGAGAGACCCAACTGTAATGGAGACAGGGGTTCACCCCAATAAAAAAGTAGTGTCATTCTCAGTTGACCATAAACAAAACAAAACTTGAATAAAACAGATATTGCTTCCTTTAGGAAGAGAAAGAAAGACTAGCTATAGTATGTCCAACTACATTATTTTTTGGAACATAGACTGATCTATAGCATATTCTGAGGTATAGGTTAGGTTGAAAGGTAACGATTTGGTTCTGATTTTGCAAAGACAATGAATATGAATACAAAATTGTAAGGTTAGGTTGAAAGGGAACAACTTGGGTGTGAGTTGCTGAAGAAGTATTTACGGCTTCAGTTAATCCAAGAATAGCATATCTGAGAAAACAGAAAGTGTTAACATTAAAAAGAAATTTGAATGTTAGAATGTCTTTTCTGAATGTATTTATCCGGAAGGTAACCGTGCACAGAAGTGAAAGATGGCCAATATACAGCTCAGACAAGAAGAAAATAGAATCTTGTGAAATGTGGTACAACAGAAGAATGCTGAAGATTGGATGCGTAGCTCATATAACTAAAGAAAATGTTCCGGATCGAACTGGGAAGAGAAAAATTTTATGGTGCAGCTTGAATAAAAGAAGGGCTCTATTGATAGTACATCTTCTGAGGTATCAAGCAGTTGTGATTTTGATAATGGAGGTAAGTACATACATTTTATTAAGTATATGTAAGTAAGTAAGCCTAAAGTCATCAGAAGATCAAAATCAATTGCAAAATGGTTGAGATAAGATATCTGTATAGTGCAAAAATTGGCTGTTGACCCTAAATAATGGAAAGTGCCAGGTCATTCATATGAGTACTAAAACAAATTTGTTAAAGCTGGGTTACATGATATACCAATCAAATCTAAAGGCCGTAAATTCAACTAAATACCTATGGATTACAATTACGAACATCTTAATTTGGAAAGAACACGTAGAAAATGTTTTGGCGAAGGTAAAGTGTTGGTCGAACACTTAGAAGATTTAACAGGTCTACTAAAGAGACTGCCTACACTGTGCTTGTCTATCCACTTTTTGAGTACTACTGTATGGTGTGGTGATCCTTACCAGATAGGATTAACGGAGCACATCGAGAATGTACAAAGGAGGGCAACACCTTTTGTATTATCCAGAAATACGAGCGAGAGTATCATTGAAATAATACAGAATTTGGGGTGGACATAATATAAAAAACACGATATTTCTTGTTGCGGTGGTATCTTGTCACAAAATTTGAATCACCAAATTTGTCCTCAAAATGTGAAAATATTTTGTTGATGCCAACCTACACAGAGAGAAATGATCATCATAATAAAATAAGGGCAATCAGAGCCTGCTTAGAAATATGTAGATGTCGGTTTTTTCCATGCACTGTTCAAGAGTGGAATAATAGCGAATTAGTGCAGAGGTTCAAAGAACCCTCTATCAGGCACTTCAGTGTGATTTGCTGAGTAGCCATATAGATACAGGTGTAGAACTAAGAAAACAATACAGAGGTGATTGCAAAAGCATCAGCTGGAGAGATCTGATGAATGAAAAATATGAGAAGATTGAGCTATACTTGGGAAAGAAAGTCTGAAATTGATGGAGATTAAAAAAAAAAAATTGTAAATTATTTAGAAGTAATCAACTGAAAGCTAACACATTGAAATCTTTGAAAAAGTAAAAATCTGGAAACAAATCATGAATTCTTGCTAATTCACTGTACGAGTACACAATAAGTCTCATCACTCATTCCACCTTTCAAAATTAGACCACCACTCTGATTATGAACCATGGACCTTGCCGTTGGTGGGGAGGCTTGTGTGCCTCAGCGATACAGATAGCTGTACCGTAGGTGCAACCACAACGGAGGGGTATCTGTTGAGAGGCCAGACAAATGTGTGGTTCCTGAAGAGGGGCAGCAGCCTTTTCAGTAGTTGCAAGGGTAACAGTCTGGATGATTGACTGATCAGGCCTTGTAACAAAAACCAAAACGGCCTTGCTGTGCTGGTACTGCGAACGGCTGAAAGCAAGGGGAAACTACGGCTGTAATTTTTCCCGAGGGCATGCAGCTTTACTGTATGATTAAATGATGATGGCGTCCTCTTGCGTGAAATATTCCGGAGGTAAAATAGTCCCCCATTCGGATCTCCGGGCGGGGACTACTCAAGAGGATGTCATTATCAGGAGAAAGAAAACTGGCGTACTACGGATCGGAGCGTGGAATGTCAGATCACTTAATCGGGCAGGTAGGTTAGAAAATTTAAAAAGGGAAATGGATAGGTTAAAGTTAGATATAGTAGGAATTAGTAAAGTTTGGTGGCAGGAGGAACAAGACTTCTGGTCAGGTGCCTACAGGGTTATAAACACAAAATCAAATAGGGGTAATGCAGGAGTAGGTTTGATAATGAATAGGAAAATAGGAATGCAGGTAAGCTACTACAAACAGCATAGTGAACGCATTGTTGTGGCCAAGATAGATATGAAGCCCACACCTACTACAGTAGTACAAGTTTATATGCCAACTAGCTCTGCAGATGACGAAGAAATTGAAGAAATGTATGATGAAATAAAAGAAATTATTCATATAGTGAAGGGTGACGAAAATTTAGTAGTCATGGGTGACTGGAATTCGGTAGTAGGAAAAGGGAGAGAAGGAAACGTAGTAGGTGAATATGGATTGGGGCTAAGAAATGAAAGAGGAAGCCGCCTGGTAGAATTTTACACAGAGCACAACTTAATCATAGCTAACACTTGGTTTAAGAATCATAAAAGAAGGTTGTATACATGGAAGAACCCTGGAGATACTAAAAGGTATCAGATAGATTATATAATGGTAAGACAGAGATTTAGGAACCAGGTTTTAAATTGTAAGACATTTCCAGGGGCAGATGTGGACTCTGACCACAATCTATTGGTTATGACCTGTAGATTAAAACTGAAGAAACTGCAAAAAGGTGGGAATTTAAGGAGATGGGACCTGGATAAACTGAAAGAACCAGAGGTTGTACAGAGTTTCAGGGAGAGCAAAAGGGAACAATTGACAGGAGTGGGGGAAAGAAATACAGTAGAAGAAGAATGGGTAGCTTTGAGGAATGAAGTAGTGAAGGCAGCAGAGGATCAAGTAGGTAAAAAGACGAGGGCTAGAAGAAATCCTTGGGTAACAGAAGAAATATTGAATTTAATTGATGAAAGGAGAAAATATAAAAATGCAGTAAATGAAGCAGGCAAAAAGGAATACAAACGTCTCAAAAATGAGATCAACAGGAAGTGCAAAATGGCTAAGCAGGGATGGCTAGAGGACAAATGTAAGGATGTAGAGGCTTATCTCACTAGGGGTAAGATAGATACTGCCTACAGGAAAATTAAAGAGACCTTTGGAGATAAGAGAACCACTTGTATGAACATCAAGAGCTCAGATGGAAACCCAGTTCTAAGCAAAGAAGGGAAAGCAGAAAGGTGTAAGGAGTATATAGAAGGTCTATACAAGGGCGATGTACTTGAGGACAATATTATGGAAATGGAAGAGGATGTAGATGAAGATGAAATGGGAGATACGATACTGCGTGAAGAGTTTGACAGAGCACTGAAAGACCTGAGTCGAAACAAGGCCCCAGGAGTAGACAACATTCCATTGGAACTACTGATGGCCTTGGGAGAGCCAGTCCTGACAAAACTCTACTATCTGGTGAGCAAGATGTATGAAACAGGCGAAATACCCTCAGACTTCAAGAAGAATGTAATAATTCCAATCCCAAAGAAAGCAGGTGTTGACAGATGTGAAAATTACCGAACAATCAGTTTAATAACCCACAGCTGCAAAATACTAACACGAATTCTTTACATACGAATGGAAAAACTAGTAGAAGCCGACCTCGGGGAAGATCAGTTTGGATTCCGTAGAAATACTGGAACACGTGAGACAATACTTACCTTACGACTTATCTTAGAAGAAAGATTAAGGAAAGGCAAACATGCGTTTCTAGCATTTGTAGACTTAGAGAAAGCTTTTGACAATGTTGACTGGAATACTCTCTTTCAAACTCTAAAGGTGGCAGGGGTAAAATACAGGGAGCGAAAGGCTATTTATAATTTGTACAGAAACCAGATGGCAGTTATAAGAGTCGAGGGACATGAAAGGGAAGCAGTTGTTGGGAAGGGAGTAAGACAGGGTTTTAGCCTCTCCCCGATGTTATTCAATCTGTATATTGAGCAAGCAGTGAAGGAAACAAAAGAAAAATTTGGAGTAGGTATTAAAATCTATGGAGAAGAAATAATAACTTTGAGGTTCGCCAATGACATTGTAATTCTGTCAGAGACAGCTAAGGACTTGTAAGAGCAGTTGAATGGAATGGATAGCGTCTTGAAAGGAGGATATAAAATGAACATCAACAAAAGCAAAACAAGGATAATGGAATGTAGTCGAATTAAGTCGGGTGATGCTGAGGGAATTAGATTAGGAAATGAGACACTTAAAGTAATAAAGGAGTTTTGGTATTTGGGGAGCAAAATAACTGATGATGGTCGAAGTAGAGAGGATATAAAATGTAGACTGGCAATGGCAAGGAAAGCATTTCTGAAGAAGAGAAATTTGTTAACATCGAGTATAGATTTAAGTGTCAGGAAGTCATTTATGAAAGTATTTGTATGGAGTGTGGCCTTGTATGGAAGTGAAACATGGACGATAAATAGTTCGGACAGGAAGAGAATAGAAGCTTTCGAAATGTGGTGCTACAGAAGAATGCTGAAGATTAGATGGGTAGATCACATAACTAATGAGGAGGTATTGAATAGTATTGGGGAGAAGAGAAGTTTGTGGCACAACTTGACCAGAAGAAGGGATCGGTTGGTAGGACATGTTCTGAGGCATCAAGAGATCACCAATTTAGTATTGGAGGGCAGCGTGGAGGGTAAAAATCGTAGAGGGAGACCAAGAGATGAATACACTAAGCAGATTTAGAAGGATGTAGGTTGCAGTAGGTACTGGGAGATGAAGAAGCTTGCACAGGATAGAGTAGCATGGAGAGCTGCATCAAACCAGTCTCAGGACTGAAGACCACAACAACAACAACAACAACAACAACTCTGATTATCAAGCAAAAATGGTTCAAATGGCTCTGGGCATTATGGGACTTAACAGCTGAGGTCATCAGTCCCCTAGAACTTAGAACTAATTAAACCTAACTAACCTAAGGACATCACACACATCCATGCCCGAGGCAGGATTCGAACCTGTGACCGTAGCGGTCGCGCGGCTCCAGACTGTAGCGCCTAGAACCGCTCGGCCACCCCGGCTGGCGATTATCAAGCAGATTTCTCATATCACCTCGGTATGCTGGTACTACATCCTCCTTTACAAATAAACTGACTGTTTTCTTCTCACCAGGTGCCAGATTAGCCAGAAAAGCTTTCAGCAGCCTTCCTCTTCAGGACCACTTTTGAGACAACTGCTGTCATATAACAGTGGTCATACAATGAAACTTCAGTTTCTTTTTACACAAGAATATTTAGCACTAAGGTGTCAGTGGGTATCAATGATCATGGATGTGGGGACAGTACTATTAGCACAGAGTGTTCTCTCAGTACATAAATATGATCTTTGTACCTCTTTAATCACATGCGCTTCAGGAGATGGAAACTCATTATCGAGTGATTAAGCCATTCATACATCATGTACTTTATATTCCATAATGAAGGAGAACATCCAGCGATGTGGAGCATGTCAGGTCATACAGTGACAATTAGAACAGCTGTTATGAACAAATTTTGTACAGCATATTGATATTACACTGTCATGCAATGCTGTGTACTACTATCAGTAACAGAGGGTAAATTTAACAAACTAAAATCAGCAGGAAAGCTGTTACTTCAAGTCAATGTTTGTACTTCCTCAGGGTCATTAAAAAACTACTTTGTAACACTTTTAGTGTAATATATCTTTTACAGGAAATATTGCTTCTTGCCATGCAGCTAAAGAAATCATAAGTTGTTGATTCTGTGTGCTCAGATAATTTCTGAAAGGACTGGCTAATGCAGTATTTTTTTTTAATTTTCTTTTGAAAGTATAGGGATTCCCAGTTTCTTGCATTATGTCAGATCGAAGTTTGTTTAAAGTCTTTGCTCCCTCCTCCTCCAGTGCTGGGAGGCTAGAATATACATGTGGCAATTCATTGCCTGTCATAGGAGGCAACTAAAAGGAGCATTATACGTAGCCATACTTTTCGTTGATGCCTCAGCTATTATTAGAACACTTGTCAGTTTTAGCTCATTTTGCAACCTTTCCCTCAACCTCTTTGGTGTAATTACTAATGGTCTTCATTTAGGGTTGACCTCCGGTTTTCTATATTTCACAGATCTGTGAACCATTTGGGGAAGGACACTAATGTGGTGCATAACCTATCCACCATGCACCTTGATTTTCTACATCTATTATTAGAGAGTGTTTATTTTCACACCGAAAATCCAGCTAGATAGCCAGTCCACCAAGGGAAGGTTGTCATGTACCATCACAGATGTAGTGCCCTGACAGTGCAGGGATCACCTGCCTGAGCTGTAACCTTCCCATGTATGCTGAGGAGTAGGAGCCTATCTAGTTTGGGGCACAGGACTCAGAGCAACAGCTAATATGCCAGGTAGCCTTTGCAGTGGTAGGGTGTGCCCCTGGGATGAGCCCCTGATTGTAGTGAGTGACATCAGGGCAGACGATCTACAGTGAAATGGATCAAACTCACCCATACCAGTGGTTGTGCCAATATGGCTATCACTTCAGGGAGAAAACAAGACTTTAATATAGAGACTTACAACCACGGCATTTCCTTGTTTGGTCACACCATGGGATGAGAGTCAGGCAAGGAGAAATGGAGGTGAATAGCATGCTCAGTTGTTAGTGTGCTCCAGAAGTGGTGAAGAATCTTATGTAATAACAAAGCCACTGTTTTTCATTAGAAATATTCATGATGGGTTCAGAGAGTTGCTGCTATAGGGAAAATGCAAAATGAATCCATGTTGATCAAAATGTACCCTTCAAGTTTGTGACAAGCTCAAGGATATACCAGGTACCATCTCTCCTCATGACAAACTCAACAGGATTAAGGTGTCACCTAATGCTTCAAACAGATGAAGAACTGCATGCAATCTAGAGTGATGTGGAGTACATTTTGTTCAATGCATTCTGAGAGGACCTAAGGATAATAGGGTGGACACAGGAGCTTTCATCCTTATCTGTGATGGAAATGTTTTATCTGATAAAACTAAGGTCATTGTTTTTAGGTGTGATGTCAAATCCTGGTTCCCTCCTCCTATGAGATGTTTTAGGTGCCAGAGGAGTGGACAATGTCCTCTTACTGTACTACACTCCTGGAAATGGAAAAAAGAACACATTGACACCGGTGTGTCAGATCCACCATACTTGCTCCGGACACTGCGAGAGGGCTGTACAAGCAATGATCACACGCACGGCACAGCGGACACACCAGGAACCGCGGTGTTGGCCGTCGAATGGCGCTAGCTGCACAGCATTTGTGCACCGCCGCCGTCAGTGTCAGCCAGTTTGCCGTGGCATACAGAGCTCCATCGCAGTCTTTAACACTGGTAGCATGCCGCGACAGCGTGGACGTGAACCGTATGTGCAGTTGACGGACTTTGAGCGAGGGCGTATAGTGGGCATGCGGGAGGCCGGGTGGACGTACCGCTGAATTGCTCAACACGTGGGGCGTGAGGTCTCCACAGTACATCGATGTTGTCGCCAGTGGTCGGCGGAAGGTGCACGTGCCCGTCAACCTGGGACCGGACCGCAGCGACGCACGGATGCACGCCGAGACCGTAGGATCCTACGCAGTGCCGTAGGGGACCGCACCGCCACTTCCCAGCAAATTAGGGACACTGTTGCTCCTGGGGTATCGGCGAGGACCATTCGCAACCGTCTCCATGAAGCTGGGCTACGGTCCCGCACACCGTTAGGCCGTCTTCCGCTCACGCCCCAACATCGTGCAGCCCGCCTCCAGTGGTGTCGCGACAGGCGTGAATGGAGGGACGAATGGAGACGTGTCGTCTTCAGCGATGAGAGTCGCTTCTGCCTTGGTGCCAATGATGGTCGTATGCGTGTTTGGCGCCGTGCAGGTGAGCTCCACAATCAGGACTGCATACGACCGAGGCATACAGGGCCAACACCCGGTGGGGAGCGATCTCCTACACTGGCCGTACACCACTGGTGATCGTCGAGGGGACACTGAATAGTGCACAGTACATCCAAACCGTCATCGAACCCATCGTTCTACCATTCCTAGACTGGCAAGGGAACTTGCTGTTCCAACAGGACAATGCACGTCCGCATGTATCCCGTGCCAGCCAACGTGCTCTAGAAGGTGTAAGTCAACTGCCCTGGCCAGCAAGATCTCCGGATCTGTCCCCCATTGAGCATGTTTGGGACTGGATGAAGCGTCGTCTCACGCGGTCTGCACGTCCAGCACGAACGCTGGTCCAACTGAGGCGCCAGGTGGAAATGGCATGGCAAGCCGTTCCACAGGACTACATCCAGCATCTCTACGATCGTCTCCATGGGAGAATAGCAGCCTGCATTGCTGCGAAAGGTGGATATACACTGTACTAGTGCCGACATTGTGCATGCTCTGTTGCCTGTGTCTATGTGCCTGTGGTTCTGTCAGTGTGATCATGTGATGTATCTGACCCCAGGAATGTGTCAATAAAGTTTCCCCTTCCTGGGACAATGAATTCACGGTGTTCTTATTTCAATTTCCAGGAGTGTAGTTAGGCTGCTTGTGGGATATGCAATGGACAACATATGAGAGCAGTCCATGATAACAACCACATACATGTGTAAACGGCCCAGATCGCCAACCACCCCACTTCCCCCCATTTACCAACATCTTCAGTTTTCAAGAGGAGAAGAAAATCCAGGTAAGCCCCCCTTCTGACTGAACACACCGACTCCAACAGTGTTTCCACTTTTGGAAACATTCCTGGAATTTTTTTTTCCTGGAGTATGTTAAGGACACACTCTGTATTTGCCTTAATGTCTTCAATTGAGTCAAATTGCTTCCCTTTCAGTGAAAATTTCAGTTTAGGAAACAGGTAGAAGTCCACGGGGGCCAAATCAGGGCAATATGACGGTTGTGGAAGCACAGGAATTTTGAATTTTGTCAAAAATTCAACAATGGAGAAGGCAAAATGAGCTGGAGCATTGTCATGGTGTAGCACCCAACTCCTGTCTTTCCACAATGCAGGCCTTTTCTTCTGCATTTTTTACCACAAACACTCAAGGACACTTGTTTAGTATCCCTGGTTAATTTTCTGTCCTCCAGGGGTAAATTCATGATGCACAATACAGTTAGAATCGAAAAAAATCACCAGCATTGTCTTCACCTTTGACCGACTTTGCCTTGCTTTTTTTGGTTGGGGGTGAACCTGGAGTCTTCTACTGTGAAGACTGCACTTTGGTTTCAGGATCATATCCATATACCCATGATTCGTCACCTGTAGTTACCCTATTTGACAAATCTGGGTCATTTTTAGTCTGATTAATCAGTTCTTGACACACTTCAAGTCGGTATTGTCTCTGGTCACTCGACAACACTTTTGGAATGAATTTTCCAGACACTCAACACATGTTCATATCTTCAGTTAAAATTGACTGAACTGCATAGAAACTTAAATTAAGTTCATCAGCCATCTCCCTAATTGTAAGTCTACAATCAGAGCACACTAAGTCGCAAACTTTCACAACATTTTCATTCATGTTCGAGGTGGAAGGACTGCCGGACCATTGTTCATCTTCACATGATTCACGAGCCATTTTTAAATCTGTTGAACCAGACAAAAACATTTGACTAGTTCATACAATTATCTTCAAAAGTTGTTTTTAATAGTCTCAGAAGCTGATTTCCCAGTTTGAAAACAAAATTTCACGCAAACTCGTTGCTCCATTTTTACGTCCATTTTCACGCAGGCAGAATCCGGCAACAAGCCCTAACAGACCCGCACTCAACCAGCTGCTACAATGAACTGAGTAAAGGAAATGCAGTTTCTTCTCAGAGAGCATTCAAGGACAAGGCAATGACTCACTCCCCACCCTCTGTGTACCTGCCTACCAAACCACTAAGCAGTAGTGGATCCATTCTTAAAGCTTTCCAGTCACACTTCGTATAATAAACTTGACCATCACTATTATCAGGATGCTAAGAAAAACTATGAGTGACTCCACCCAGTCGATATGATGTCGAACTTTGCACGGCCGGCTGTTGTGGCCGTGCGGTTCCAGGCGCTTCAGTCTGGAACTGCGTGACCTCTATGGTCGCAGGTTCGAATCCTGCCTCGGGCATGGATGTGTGTGATGTCCTTAGGTTAGTTAGGTTTAAGTAGTTCTAAGTTCTAGGGGACTGAAGACCACAAATGTTAAGTCCCATAGTGCTCAGAGCCATTTGAACTTTACACACATTGTTTCAAAAACCACACCTAGGATGGTTAGAAAGTCTCATATAGCAACTACTGGCCCTAGCCACATGTGAATCCCTGTTTTTCAGTCAGAGTAGAACACATCAGCTCCCTTGAGCCCCAAACCCACAGCACCAGTGGTAACTATCCTATTGGTGCAGCCAAAGATGCCTCATCTTCTGTCAGCATTACAAGAGAATAGGGCACCTGGCAATGTGTCCCCCTCCCAGGATGGACCAGCAGTCTACCATGAACCAGTGGCTGAAAGAATCAAAGTCTGTGGGTTATGGAAGAGAATGCTCGTAAACACCAAAACCTCAAAGAGACAAGGAAAAATTAGAATTAAATCAAATTCTGCTACTCCGATCAATCCAACCCCTCCCCTCCTCCTCCCCCCCCCCTTCCCCCCAAATTGGTGAAGAATCACATATTCAGATGGAGCATGACTCAACAGCAACGTAATTTGTACTCCTGTTACCCCTTTGTTGCTTTCTCAGATCCCAGTCTGTTTCTTCAATGGAACAGTAGCAGCTACCATTGCCACCTGGCCAAACTCCTTTAATGGCTACTTACTCTGCAGTTGGTGTGGCATTCAGGAGATGCGGGTCTGAGAAATCCAACTCTCTAATTATAAACCAAACATCCTAGTGTAAAAATTGCATTAACACCGATAGTGTGTTTGGGGGAGTCTGCAGATTCATATGTTTTTACACCTTCAGTGAATAAATGACATTAAACACTGCATTAGAAGCTGTGGCTGCTTGTGTCCATAAATCAATTAGGATAACAGTATATAATATCTATCTACCCCCAAACAGATCTATACCAAATGATGTGCGGACGGAGTTAGTGGAACAGCTGCCTCCACCTTTCCTCCTACTGGGGGACTTCAGTGCTCACAATCTTCTGAGGGGCAACAGCAACAAATCTAGCTGGGGCTAAATAATAGAGCAGTTAATTTCAGAATTGCAAGTGTACTTATTTAACACTGGAGCTGCAATACATTTTAGTACAGACCATGTAACTTACTCAGCCGTAAGTATTATACTTTGCAGCCCGAGCATCTCACCCTTGATTCAGTGGTAGGTCCGTGGCGACCTCTGTGACATTGACCACTTTCCTCTCACTGTATCTTTCTCAAACCACCAACCAATGAAATATGCAACTTGGTGATTGCTTCAGAAAGCCAACTGGCTTTCACCTACAAAGCAACTATTGAAGCCAATCAAAAAGTGGACATCAAAGGGCTGGTGCAAGATACTATTGACTCAATTATATTCACTCTGGAAGCAATGTACCCTATTCTTGAGCCCCATCCTGATACCTGTGCCTTGTGGTCTGAAAACCATACTACAGCCATCAGAGAGTATTGAGGGAGCTTCAACAACACAAATATCATCATTCTATAGAACATTTAACAGTAATCAAGGGACTTCCAAGTGAAGGCATGGTTTAAAAAAAAAAAAGAGAAAGCAAAAGTGTTGGGAACAGTATTTACCGTGTATGAGGGCACACACCCCATCATCTCAAGTATGGACAAAACTCCACTATATTTGTGGGCATCCAACATCAACATTAGGTCCTGGCATCTACCTCAATGGCAACATCTGTTCTGATCCCACAGTCACAGCACACTTTGCTGAAGTGTACGCTCGCAGTAATTACCATCGTAAATTCCTGACATGGAAACATCAGATGGAATGGAACTGTTGATCCTTCCATGAACAAGGACTTGAATCATACAGAATCCATGTACTGAATGAGAGTTCCAATGTGCTTTAGTAGATTGTTGAGATACAGCCTGAGGACCCAATAAAAATGCTTACACACCTTAGTGACAACATAAAGCACATCCTCTGGTTTTTCAGTTGTATTTGGCGGGGAGTTTCCCTCCCAGTAGCAGAAGGCTGTTACGATTCCTATCCAAAAATTGGGAAAAGACCCTCAAATTTTGACTAATTGTCAACCAGTCACTCTAACAAATGAGCCACATATGGTATTTGAAACAACAGTGAACCATTGACAGTGTTAGTTACAATAATTGTTATAGGAACCATCTTAATTTGCATGGGAAGTTTGTTTGTTCATTGATGACCAGTTTTGGATGGCCCGTCCATCATCAAATCATCCATGTGCATAAGTCTTGCATTACAACCAGATATGCTATATAAGCCACAAAACTTGTCAATGTGGTAATATACATTGTAGCTCACTGTATGTCAAAACATAAACAACCGTTGCTTTTAAGATCATCTGCAAGATGTCCAGGAATTTAGTTTACATCATGTTATTATTGCTTGCTTTTACAGAATGACTGCAGTCTGTATGTACTTTAGCCCCCAAAAATAATATCATAAAACAACAGAAAGTGAACATGAGCAAAATTAACAAGCAACTATTATTCAAGTCAACACAACTGTAGGTATTTCTAAGTGCAAAATATGCCCAACCAAGCTCTTGATTAATTTTTCTATGTTTTGACTTCATATTAACTTATTATACAGTTGGACCAAAAAAAATTTGTACTTAGTGTTTCTTGTGATTTATATTGCATAATATGAGTCCTTATGAGATCAGTTTCTTGTGATCCAGTGGTAGACCTGGTCAACTATCATCTGGTATGCTTGCATTTGGGAATCTGACTACATTGTTTGAAGTCCTAAACCCAGTCATAACTGTGGTTCAATACTTGTTATCTTGTGTTTTTTCAGTTACTGTACTTGAAAATGTGGCCTCAACCTGGGCATCTTTGTTTACAGTGCTCCATATCTCATTGAAAAATAGAATGTGCTGAGTTCAAAAGATCTCTGTTTATAGAAACCATGCTGATCTCTATAAGGAAGATTTTTGTTATCCAAAGAGGTCATAATATGTGAGCATGGAACACACTTCACAATTCCATAAGCAGATTGATGTCAACAATATAGGCCTATAATTATGTTTATGCTGGAAATGGCCTGCACTGTTTGCAATAGCTTGCTACCCTTAATTGTTCCAGTGACCCATGAGAAACAGTGACTGTAAGGGAAGTAAGTCTTTTCACATGATCTGTATAGAATCATTCAAGTTTCTCATCAGATCCAGGTGTCCTTCATCTGTTTAGCAATTGTAGTCAGTTTTGTATTATTTATTCATTAACTTCACTATCAATCTTGGTTTACTTGTATTGTGGCATAGTATGATGATTGAAGGAATTGTCTAAGTCCTACCACATTAAACAGTTGGAATTCAGTGTATCAGCCTTCTTTCTGCCATTTACTGTTTTATTATGCTAGTGTGGTCACTGAGTCACTGAAGAGATGAAATTTATCTTTTTATTGCCTTTATGTAAGACCAAAATTTTTAAATTTTTTGTCTGATTGGTCAGCAAAATTTTACTTTCAAGTTCATTAAATGTTTCTTGCATTGATTTCTGATGTTAATTTTGACATTATTCTTCTTTTGTTTTTTATCAACAAGGTACTGACCTCATTTAAATCTGTGATAAAGCTCTCTTTGCTCAAGTAGAAACTTTCTGATATGGCAGTTGAACTACAGTGGGTTTTTCCCCATTCTTTGCAACTTTGTGCAGTTTTTACATGTCTAAAGCACATTGTAAAGTACATATGAATTTTGCCAGTTAATGTTCCACATCTTCATCAACAGCAATGAATATTTTATGTTGTCTGCTCAGACAGCCTGCAATTTGTTCCTGTCAAATTTGCTATACAAATATATTTTTTCTACCATTTTAGCATTCTTTTTAACTCCTGTAGTCACTGATGCTATAACTGCGGTCACTGATTCCCTCCTTTATGTTAACTGATTTGAGAAGTTCATGTCTGTCAGTTACTAGGAAATCTGAAACACTGCTCTTATGAGTTGGTTCTCTAACTGCATGAAGTAATTTTTAGAGAAGACATTCAGACAATCTTACATGAATCCCTGCCCCTGGAACCATTTTTAATTACTTGACTCTCCCATTCTGAATAGTCTTCCTATCATGAGGTCTGTTCAAAATATTCTGGAACATTCGTAATTTCGCACCAGTGGTGTGTTGGAACAAAATGTGGTTGGCATGTCTCCCCATGCCTGTGTTTAATGTGTAACTGCCAGAAGCTTCATTGTTGTATGTCTGTTAGTTATTGTTCAGTGCTGTATTGAGCAGAATGTTGTGTTGCACGGTTTGTGAATTTCGAAGTGGCAGAGTTAGAGGAGCAACGTGACTGCATTAACTTTTATATGAAACTCAAGAAAACCCTTACAGAGACACACCAAATGAAGCGGGAAGCCTACATTGATGAGTGCGTCAGCTGTAGTTGGTGTTATGAATGGTTCACATGGTTATAAAATGGCGAGATGGAAATTAAAGACGACCCTTGTTCAGGATGCCGTATGATGTCTATCAACGACGCTCACGTCAGGAACTTAAACAAAATTGTGCATGCCAATCAAAGACTGACTGACTGAGAGATTGCAAAAGAATATAACATTTGAGTTGGATCATATCAGGAAATCCTGACACAGCATCTTGGAGTGCATTGTGTTGCTGCCAAGTTCGTCCCACAGTTCATGAGTTAGAACAAGAAAGAACTTTGCCTCGCAATCTTTGAAGAGGTTTTGTATTGTGCAAATGAGAACAGGATGTTCCTTAACAGAGTCTTAACTGGTGATGAGATGTGGGTCTATGGTTATGACATTGACCAAGGTAAAGTCTTCACAATGGGTCAGGAAAGGTAAAAAAAAAGTCAGTTCAGATCAAATGCCACAGCCATGCTGATAGTTTTCTTTGACTTTGAAGCATTAGTTCATCAAGAATTCATGCTATAGGGACAAACTGTTAGTCAATGGTACTGCCAGGCCGGCGATGCCTGCGAGAAAATGTGAGAAGGAAGTGGCCTGAGATGTGGCGAGACAATTTATGGTTTTTGCATCACGATAATACACCTGTACATTCATCCCTTTTGGTGCATGACTATTAAACATAAAAACAAAATCATTGTGCTGCCTCATCCTCCATACTCTGGAGACCTGCAGACTTTTTTTATTTCCAAAGTTGAAACTCTCACTGAAAGGATGAAGATTTGTAATGATAGGGGCGTACCAAGACTGCTTCCGGAAGTGGAAACAGTGTTGGGAGCAATGTATCAACAGTGGATGAGAGTTTTTTTTTTAGATTAGATTTACTTTCATTCCAATTGATCCGTAGTGAGGAGGTCCTCCAGGATGTGGAACATGTCAGAAAAACAACAATACATGACAAATATTTACAACTAAAACAAATAAGCTAATGTACCATTCCACAGGTCCCAAGTGGAATGATCGTCATTTTTTAATGAACACTAAGAGTAATTTTACAAATACTAATGCACTGAATTTAAAATAAAAAAGGTTTTTATTTATTTATAAGGTAATAAACATGTAATACAACTACTGTAATACTTATTTACAATGAACACATTACTGCACTGAAATGGTGCAGAAGTTAGATTATACTTACACACACACACACACACACACACACACACACACACACACACACACAGACACACAATTTTTCAATGAACGCATTACTGCACTGAAATTGTGCAGAAGTTATGTTGTACTTATATACAAATCAGTTGGTTTTACTAAGAAATTCATCAATGGAGTAGAAGGAGTTGGCCACCAATAAATCCTTTAGGCTTCTCTTAAACTGAATTTCATTGGTTGTTAAACTTTTTATGGCTGCTGGCAATAAATATATTGGGAAGCAGTAGTTAGTATCCCTAGTTCCCTAAACAGGCTTCTGCAGGATGTTCTTGAGTTCACACCACATATAACTCTTATTGCACGTTTTTGTGCCCGGAAAACTTTAGCTTGGCTTGATGAATTACCCCAAAAAATAATCCCATATGACATTATGGAATGAAAGTAAGCATAGTATGCCAGCTTTTTCATTTTTATATCCCCTATGTCTGATAAAACTTGCATTGCAAACAGAGATTTGTTAAGACGCTTCAGCAGTTCTGTGGTGTGCTCCTCCCAGTTGAATTTATTATCAAGCTGTAATCCCAAGAATTTAACACTGTCCACTTCTTCTATCTTCTTGTCATCGTATGTTAGACATATACTCTTGGGACACCCATTACAAGTTCTGAACTGCATGTAGTGTGTTTTTTCATAGTTTAGTGACAAAGAATTGGCTAGGAACCAGTGATTAATGTCCACAAATATTTTATTGGCTGATCTTTCTAAGACTACACTTGATTTGCTATTTATTGCAATGTTTGTATCATCGGCAACAAAACAAACTTGGCATCTGGTAATGTTACTGATGAAAGATCATTGATATAAACAAGAAAAAGTAAGGGCCCCAAAATGGAACCTTGTGGAACCCCACATGTAATTAGTTCCCAGTTGGATGATGCCTGATAGCTTGATACATGTCTCTTTCCTAATAACACCCTTTGTTTCCTGCCAGATATATAAGATTTGAACCATTTTGCAGCATTTCCTGTTACACTATAATATTCTAGAGTATTTCAAAGGAGACCATGCACAATAAATCAAAGATAAGTACAGAAAGATTTTGTGGTCAAAGTTCCAGAATTTTTTGAACAGAAAAGCCAGAAAACTTATCAGTGATATCCTTGAAATTTTTTCTGAATCATTCTGCCTGAAGCAGGTGGTCCATAAAAAGCATCTGGTTACTATGTTTGAATCACCTTTGATACATACCTTTATACAGTTTATTTCACATTTGGAATCTGTAAAGAACTTACTAACTATTATTGAGTTCTATATGGCAATAAATAGACCACTACAATTGCTGTCAGTCTGCTTTTTCACTGACAGAAATGGAAAGTTTTGTGCAGTGAAGCACCATTCCAATATTTATTAAATGTTATGGGGATGTTCATACAGTGACTGTAATCTAATGAGACTGGGAATGACTTGAGAACCACCATAAAAAGACCGACTGGCTGAGAGTGTCAACAGCAAGTCACCAAAAGCGAACAAGAAAAGTTATACATGATGAAGCACCAGTCCTATAATTATAAGGGGTAATAAAATAGTTTCCATTTGAGGGCATTTCGGGAGTGTATGTGCAGTTTGTGCAAGTACATAAGCACCAACATGTAAGCAAGGATTTAGTGTGGCTTTTGTATCTTTATGATGTGCGTGCAGTAGGTGCAAAAAAGTGAATTATGGTGACATTATTCCAGTGCAAAAAAGTGAACTATGGTGACGTTATTCCAGATGTGTGCAAACAGGACTAATGTGCTGTTATTCTTTTCTTGCCTGCCGAAGCACAAATACTGGTTGACATTCATCGGAGAATGAATAATTTGTATGGGGCGGTGGTGTCATTCATAGCACCCTTGTCCCAAGATGTTCAAGAGCCAGTTGTCTGCTGGAAAGGTTGTCTGAACACTGGGGCCCATTGCTTATTGATTTCCTGGTGTCTCCATCACTGGGGAATGATACCCATGTGATTATATGACTTCAGTCCCTTAAAAAAAGTCTTTGAAGATTGCTGACTCCAGTGAGACGAGGATGTGCAGCAGGCAGTTATGGACTACTTCACATAGCAGGACACAGTGTTTTATCAAACAGGTATCTTCATCAGTGGGATGACTGCCTCAATGTTCATGATGATTTTGTCTGATTGGTATACCGATTCTGGACTGTGCAACATTCACATGGAAACTTTTTGATTGCCGCTTATAACATACGTTATGGAGATGGTCATATAGTGATCAGAATCTGACAAGACCGGGAACAACTTGAGAGCCAGCACAAACTGCCCATCTGGCCGAGGGCACCAGCAGTCAGTTGCGAAGAGTAAACAAGAGGGTGCAATGAGAGAAGGACAGACAACAGAGGCATAATGACAGAATAACAAGTCCGGAGAGTAAACTGAGATGGAAGACCTAAGACATAGTGAATCCAGAACCAAAACAATGATTTGTAGCAAGAGCAATACAAGAACACAGTGATATCATGACTGACTACAGAGCCATTCCATTGTAGGCTTTTAAAGGGTGTGGCTGCAGTTGGTGATAAGCCTGCAAGGTGGGCATGTCCCCTAGACAGTGCTTGCAGCAGTGACACCAGAGCCTGCAGATATAGTAGTGCTGTCTATTGGCTGGCATAGGATCCATACCTTCTGGCTGGCCTTCAAACTTGCCAGGCCGGAATACCAGACTTCATCATGTAACAGGTATTGTATCATTAAACTCTCATTCCATGAAAAACTGATGTCCACCATCAACATCAATATGAGATGTGGCCCCCACAGGCATGTATACAGTCTTGTATTCATTGTGGCATCCAAATGTCATCTTGAGGAATTTCTTGCTATGTCTGAAACACATGCTGCACTAGTTCATGAAGATTGCTGGCTGGATGCTGGTATGAAAGTATGCATTGTCCCATCACAGCACAGCCATGCTCTATGGGTGGAAATTCAGCGGGCAGAGCAAGCCAGTCAGGTATCTGTATACTTCTGAAGGCATTTTTATGCCATTTGGTACCTGATCCTGAAACATATGATAACAGGTTTGACCATTCTTGCCACATACTGGTGATAATTCAGCCTGTCTTCAACAATAGCCAAACAAGCCCTGGTGCCATTTCCAATAGCTCTCCTCACATGATTCCAGGTGTTCTAGAGGTGTGGGTCTCAAGAATCGCTGCTTCTAGTGACCTTTCACTGGGTCATCTATGGACACATTGATGAATATCTGACCACTACAATCAGAGATGAAACTCATTGCTGAACACCACACCAACACACAACACCAGTCAAGTCTGTTGTACGTGATGTGGTGTAAACAACATATGGCAACTAAAGAGCCCAATGCCAGTGCTTATATTTCAGCTGTTGTCATCTGTCTATTCATTCAAGCCAGGCAAACAATCCTACAAGCTTCTCATGGTGAATGGAAGGACCAATGGCTACTTTCCTTCCCACTCTCTATCCTGAGTCCATCTCGTAACCACTCATTCTGCAGCCATTGCACTACAACCAACTGCTTATGCCATCTGTCAATATGATGTTGCCACTCCTTCATACTAGTGATTTGACCTTTCGCAAAGTTGAAAATATAGGGATAAGGTATAAGTGCACGACCTCTGGACATGCTGTCTTGTGATCTCCACTTGAAAAATTGCAGTGATGTTGGACCCACCAAATAACTGTCATGCATGTACACCATTCTTCATCTGTAGGATTGGCTTTATTGTGTACTGAAATAAGCTCACATTAAGATGACATTTTAATCAGTATGCCTCATAGTCATGGAAATACCAGAGTATCAATTTGATGTTAAAATGATTTAACATTTTCCATTTCTGCAGTGTATATTCCAATATTGAGCTTTTGATTTCTCAGCTAGTCACTTCATAATATTTTAGGTAGCTTTCAGTTTGTGGTACTATGTGAGACTTGTTACACCCGATAATACTGAAATAAATGTAGGACCTTACCATAGGTATTTCAGCAGTTAACTAACACTACATTAACAGTTAGATCTCTTAGCACTGACAAGAAGCAATGTCTTCCCGAGAAGGTGTAATCCATAACTCAGTTCCCTACTACAAAACTATGAGTGATGTTGGGACCTTTCTAGGGTATTGCATTGTATTACCAGTGAGTTACTGAATGTTTTGTACCATTGTTCAACCTCTTCAGGAATCATTACAAAGCTGTAACATATTCATTTGGAATAGCAAACAGTGATAAGTTATTTATGTCTCATTCTTTTTAAGCAATTCTGTGCTTCAGTTGGATGATGTAAATGCTCATTTTTGTCATACTAGAAATGTCAGGGGTACAGGTTTGGAGCTATCCACATCTAAATATGTGGAGTGAAAATAATAGAACTTGCCCCCAATGCTCTCAGCGAAAGAAGAGATACACTTTGTCACTGAAAAGAGAATGTTTTGAACCACAGCCCAAACCTATATGTTTGGAAGGCCACTCACTGTCATTATAAGTCATTAAAGTTTTGGTTAGATCCAACAGTTCATGGGGCTAATGCTCACTATGTCAGAAGCATTCAGTATGCTACATGCTCCTACTGAGTCATACCATATGGTCAGTGTTCTATCTGTGAATGGAGATAGAACAAATAACAGAAGGTGTTAGTAATCAACATAGTTTATTCCTCTACCATTAAAGATGGGAAACTGACTTACACACAACTTCAGTGACTGGCTAAAGCTGCCATTCAGACAGTGATTAGCAAAGTCTGTGAATCACACTGGTGATCAAAGAGTCGAATAGAAGATGTTTATGTCTGGTATGCATTTGTTTCCACAAGTCACAGTCATCAAAGTACAGTGAGGGGTTAAATTCAGTATCTCCTGCGATATCCAAAGATGTATGCTAGGCCTTATCTTTTCACCTATTTGATCCTCTGTTGCTTTAACTCTCTCATTTCTCAAAGCTTTCCCATTTGTCTTCTGCTGTATTCCTTTCCCCTCTTTCAGTCAACCATTGCTTAGTGCTCCCTCTAGAACACTCAACCATCTTTGATTCTTTCAACCTATCAATATCCCATCTGTTGTGACTTGGCAAGACAGCCAAGCCACTATGATTGGTAGCCGAAAGGCACGCGTTAAGCTCACGCAGGCTGGCATGAGGTCTGGAACAGTTAAAGGGTTTGAGACTGGCAAATAAAGTACGTAGGTGATGGAATACTTAACTTTAATCCATAATTGGTGAACATCGGTCTGACGGTACATGCATCACAAGATAAATAGCAAATGATAATGGCGCCTTGCTAGGTCGTAGCAAATGACGTAGCTGAAGGCTATGCTAACTATCGTCTCGGCAAATGAGAGCGTAATTTGTCAGTGAACCATCTCTAGCAAAGTCGGCTGTACAACTGGGGCGAGTGCTAGGAAATGTCTCTCGACCTGCCGTGTGGTGGCGCTCGGTCTGCAATCACTGATAGTGGCGACACGCGGGTCCGACGTATACTAGCGGACCGCGGCCGATTTAAAGGCTACCACCTAGCAAGTGTGGTGTCTGGCGGTGACACCACACCATCTCTTTAATTTCCTACCTCTTTCTGATTTCTTCAGTTTTAAGCTACAGTTCTTAACCAGTAAAAGATCTGAGTCCACATCTACTCCTGGAAATGTCTTACAGTTTAAAATCTGGTTCTGAAATCTCTGTCTTACCCTAATGTAATCTGTCTGATACCTCCAAGTGTCTCCAGGTCCCTATTACATATACAGCCTTCTTTCATGATTTTTACACCAAGTGTTAGCACTGATTAAATTGTGCACTGTGCAAAATTCTACCTGGTGACTTCGTGTTTTTCCTTTCCCTCAGTCCAAATTAAACTACTATTTTTCCTTTTTCCACTATTGAATTCCAGTCCCCCTTCACTATTAAAATTTCCTCTCTCTTAACTATCTGAATAATTTCTTTTATCTCATCATACACTTTTTCATTCTCTTCATCATCTGCAGAGCTAGGTGGTATATAAACTTGTACTTCTGTGCAGGTGTTAGATTCATGTATACTTGGCGACAAAAATGTGATCACTATACTGCTCATAGTAGTTTACTGGTATTCCTGTTTTCTTATTTGTTATTAGATCTACACCTACACTACCCCTATTTGATTTTGTATTTAAAAACCTGTACTCACATGACCAGAAGTCTTGTTCATCCAGCCACTGACCTTCGCTAACCCCCACTATATCTGTTTTTAACATATCCATTTCCCTATTTAAATTTTCTAACCTACCTGCCCGTTTAAGGGATGTAACATTCCCACAGAACATCAGTTTTTTTTTATGATGACATCCTCCTGAGCAGATACATCAGTTTTTTTTTTATATGATGACATCCTCCTGAGCAGATCCTGTTTGGCGATCCAAAGGGGAACTGCTTCACATCCGGAATATTTTACTCAAGAGGATGCCATCATCATTTAACCATACATTAAAGCTGCTTGCCTCCAGGGAGAAAGGGCCTCCTTGATTTCAAGAATTTTATGTAAAATGATTTACTGAATTATCTGATGGAAGCAGCCCTTTAGTACTGTAACAGGAAGAGTGTGCTATTTTTCAAAGTATCTCTACTAACGTACATAACATCCTGATTTACAATGAAATGAAAAATCTAGAAGTAATTCCACGAATAACTCAATGTGAACAGATTAATGCTCATGGAAGGAGCCTGCATTATTTACCTGTAACTGTCAAGGTATAACTCAACTAGCTCTCTTTCACAAATGAGATTGACAGGACACAATATGTGAATCGATACATATTATACAAGGTGGCGCAGTGGTTAGCACACTGGACTCGCATTTGGGAGGACAACAGTTCAATCCCGCGTCCGGCGATCGTGATTTAGGTTTTCCATGATTTCCCTAAATCGCTCCAGGCAAATGCCCGGATGGTTCCTTTGAAAGGGCATTGGCAATTTCCTTTCCCCATCCTTTCGTAATCCAATGAGGCCGATGACCTTGCTCTTTGGTCTCTTCCCCCAAACAACCCAACCCAACCCAACCCAACATATTATAGAAATTTTTGTATATTCCACATCTCCTCCTAAACCACTGGACAAATTTCAATCAAAATTGGTACACATTCACTTACTATCTGTAAAGAATCACTATGGAGGTAAGAACCACCTAACTATCAAAGCGGTGGGGCCGAAAAAGAAGTATAGACCATAACACGCAAATACCCATACTTGATCCATCCAGTATTTGAGAATGAGAGCACTTAGTGACTTACAATATACTTTACATGTGATTCAAACCCACACAGAACTTTTTCTCACTGACAGCTCCTGCAAAATGATGAAGGGAAAAAGTTTTTCACTTAGGCTACTCCATTTTTTCTGTTCATGCAGTAAAACTATCTTATCAGGCATGACCTTTTAATTTATTACTTGTTTACTACTAACTGTATTCATGACACATTTTGCAGTTAGTATTCACATATATCACTACCAAAAATATGTACCTACAAAATGATGTCATTGTACGACACATAGTTCATGAGATAAGATATCATAAACACTGAGGTGCATGAAACATTGCCCATGACACATTGTCACATCATTTACGACGTTTAAATTTATTACGTTTTTGCTACCACTATATTTGCAACACATTTCATGGACAGTATACAAGTATGCCACTAAATGCACCTACCAAATTATTATTGTACAACACATAGTCCAGGCGATATTCCATCATAAACAATGATATGCGATGCATGAAAAACTGCCGCATCATGCATGATGTTTAAATTCATTACTTCATTACTATTAACCGTATTCACAACATATCTTACAGACAGTACCCACATGTGTCGCTGAATGTAGCTACCAAATCATATCATTCTGTGACACGCGTTTCAGGAGATACGATGTCAGAAACAATGAGATGTGTGAAAAACTGCTGCATCATGCGTGGTGTTTAAATTTATAGCTTCTTTGGCACTAACTCCATTCACAACACATTTCATAGACAGTATCCACTTATGCCGCTGAATGTACCTACAAAATTACATCATTGTCATTAATGATACAGGTGAACTATGTTTATAAATATGTGTAAAATATATTAAATATATGTGAACTGTATGTGATGTGCATACAAGGGCAAAGCTATGAGTAAAAAGCTCCTCTTAAGCTGCTGGACTGATTTCAATCATACTTGGAACATACTCTAATTACTATCTGGAAAGAAATACTGTGCTAGTAACAACCAGCAACTTCCTACTGGCATAGGGATGATAACATGTAGAGAGAAGAGGGTAGGAGGAGACAGAGAGAGGGGGAGGAGAAGATGGACAGAAGTAAAAGGAGCAGATGAACAGATAAAGGAAAGAGGAGGAGATGAACAGTGAGAGGGGGGAGCAGGAGATGCACTAATAGAAAGTTGGAATAAATATATACTTGGGATACACCAGATACTCAGCTAGTGAATGAAAGAACTTAACCTACTTCTGTCAGATGTGTAATTTTTATATAAAGTGTAGTTATTTACTGGTATGTACGGTTTGACTGTGAAGTTCTCAGTTGGTTGGATTTAGTTGATGTTTAAGATTGTTCCTGATTTTTTGCAGTACATCTTAAAATACAGTGACAATGTTCTAAGAATTTATTCAAAGAAAATAATTTCTAAAAAAAAGTTCAGAATGTAATGCCTTGTCTTAATTACAAATATCTTTCTGCAGATATGTCACCAAATCTACAGCTTGTGATAGACACAGATGTAGGTCTAGATGATGCACTTGCTCTTATGCTGTGCTTAGCATCAGAGGCTTGGAATGAAGCTAAAATTCATGGTGTAACATGTGTACATGGAAACACATGCCTTGAAAACGTGTGTAGCAACACACTGAAGGTGCTACATGCTGCAGGCCGCTTAGATGTGAGTCATTGGTCTCCAATACTGTTTAATTGAATAATGTGCATGTTTTTATGAACTCAGTTGCAACAATGTAAACAATATTTTAATGAATTATTTCCATGTTTTTAGACCTACCACATAAATCTGTTTACATATTAAGAAATAAATGTAAATTTAGTAATTTGCTCTGAATGGTGTTAAAAATTATGGCACCATTTTTAGAAAATTTGCAATAGCTTATGTTGCATTTGTCAGTGTGTCTGTCTTCTCTCAACATCCATTTTATCTTAATTTGATTAAATTAGGGATGTAGTATATTTGCTGATAGGTAAATGATGTGAAATAGTGTAGTTTTGCTCGCATTAGTGACAAGAACAGGAAAAACTGTGTGAGATAGATATCCTGCAGAACTGCTTGTTGTTAAAACTAAGAAATTTCCTTTAGGATGTCTACATAGGTCACAAAGTGTGATTGACTCACTAACCTATATTGCCAGTAATGTTGGTCTTAGGGATGAGATCAAAGCCTGATACAAAGGGTGTTAAATGATGCGTGTATAGATGTATGAGGGACACTGGAGCTCAGCAACATTAGTTTTTAGATATTAAGCTTAGGTTGTTGCTGAGCGGTGTCCCAGAAGTATGGAATGGGATGGTGCTCTGTAAGGTGGGTTTAAGAGTACCAGTTTGAATGTTGAACAAGGCAGAACTTGTGATAGTTTGGGAAGTGTCTCTATATAATAATTTAGGACTCTGTTGTTGGAGAGCATCAGGACTCAATGGTGTTGTCTAACTGTTTCGCTCAATTTGTAATGAGGACTTACGAATATTCCATGAGTATCTGAATGACTGTTTAGCAACAAGACCAGCTATGAACCATGAACTTTGCTTTCATTAGCTGTTGAATGGTAGAACTTTATTGTTATGATGGAGGATCAAGATAACTTTGTAAATATCCTCAAGTGCGAGAACTGTAATGGAAGACTACTGAATTTCAATGAACATATGAGGATTCAGAACTTGATTAACTGTGAATTATAGTGAATGACTTAGATGAATACATCTGCATAAGCATTTACCTTCCCTAAGTATTTTATTGAAGTGACTGCATCAGGCAGCACCCTGCTAATACTGTATTCAAATGTTACAGGATTTTTTTTCCTACTCATGTGGATTAACTTACATCTATCTACATTTAGAGCAAGCTGCCATTCATCACTCCAACTAGACATTCTACATAGTAATTTGGTATATTCCACAGTCACTCAATAGTGGCACCTTCCTGTATACCACAGGGTCATCAACAAACAGACATACAATGTTACTTACCCTGTCTGTGAGTTCATCTACGAATGTAGAGAAAAAGAGCAGTCTTATCACAATTTCCTGGGGCACTCCTTTCCTATTATCAACCTTACATGCTTATTCCATTTCATATCACTTTTCAATGTTTCATTATGTCCCCTTATTTGACTTGTTTCATCAGCACTTGTTGTCACAGCATCTTCTCCACACAGTGAATAGATAGTAATGGTGATCTGAACTTGCGTTCCAAATTAAAGTCACTGTGTGTCACCCACCATATTTCAGAATAAGACTCTATAGTCCAGTTCTTTTAAGCATTTCTGGTGGCAGCAGGGCAATGTTGACTGAAGTTCAGGGAGATAATGCTGCTGTGTACCTGAATAGCAGAGAAAAGTAATTACCAAGGTAATTGTGTTATGTACAGTACTATAAACACTATATTTAGAAGGGATGCTACTCATTTAATGTCTCAGATCTGCACTGTACTATTCATGATCCTGTGTTCTATTGTATAACCCAAACCACATTCACATCTGTTAATCATTTTCTTCTGAAATGAGGAGAGGTATGTAATGTGCAGTCATGATTTTTATCATAGCTTTTTTGGAAATTATATATTTCAGTAGAAATCTCTCGTACACTATTTTTAAAAAATTTAGTACTTTCTTGTTTGTGGTGAATTGTCCAGTGAAGTTATGCATCATTTTCATGTTCTGTAAATGCAGCCAGAAGAAAGCTTTAACATAACAAAGCTTACTGTTCACTGGATATATTCTCAAGAGCTTTCATAGTTTTTCTACAAGGATAATGTCAAAAACATCAATAAATCTAACAAGGTTCCTCTCTCAATTCAAAACAATGAGATACTCAGTTCTTTACTTTATTTATGACTCTGTAAGTTTACAGAAAACTCACCACAGCCACTAGTACTGAATAGTGGTATTGTTTAAATTCAGACATTTGCAAGAGATGCTTATGCCTACAGTCATGATCTTTTACATAAGTTTATTGGCGCATTGACAATATTATGAAAAGGATAGATTGCTACTCACCATAAAGATGACACATCGAGTTGCAGACAGGCACAACAAAAAGACTGTTACACATTGAGCTTTTGCCCAAAGCCTTCATCACAAAGGAAAAACACACACACACACACACACACACACACACACACACATTCACATGAGCCAGCACACCACTCTGCTGACCATATCAGCATCCTAATGATGTCCCTAGATTTTCACTGGCGTTTTTAATTTTTAAGATGTTTACACTTTAATCAGTGGGGTAGTTTATGAAGACTAATTTGATACTAATTATTTTCAAACACAATGAAATTTCAGCATGAGATTTTCACTCTGCAGCAGAATGTGCTCTGATATGAAACTTCCATGCAGATTAAAACTGTGTGCTGGGCCAAGACTTGAACTCTGGACCTTTGCCTTTTGCGGGTAAGTGCTCTACTAACTGAGCTACCCAAGCATTACTCACGACCCATTCCCACAGCTCCAATTCTGCCAGTACCTCATCTCCTACTTTCCAAACTTCACAGAAGCTCTTCTGCAAAATTTGTGTATTTGTAGATAGCTATGTAGTCTACCTTATCATACAGCTCTACTTTTACCGATTTACAATTTATTTTTTGTGAAATTAAGTTTTTATACCTCAGAATAAACATTCTGGCTTATAATTCAAAATATATGTATAAAAATCTGAACCTTTATTTTGATGCAACTCCTCATATACTCTCTTCAGACACATGGTTTGTTGGAATTGCTTAAAGCATTTAAAGAGTTATTAATTTTCTAAGTTCGTGTGTATTTACAAAGCTTGCATCTTGAATAATTTAAGTATTGAGGAGGCATTAGACATGCATTCTTGTATCAGTTTTCTCTTTCTCCTAATTTTTAACTATATTGGTTTAGGTTATGGATTTTGCAGCCGTGAAATGATTTCCCCAAGCCAGTAATACACCAGGTTACCTGCTCCCTTCTGCAAACCATGTTTGTATTTGGCTTCTTATTCCCATCAATAGCAGAGTCTAATTTATCATGTACTGGGTTAGCAGCCAACAGGTAATCACTGCCTTCTGTTGAGCATTCCTAGCCTTTGATTCAAACATGCCATGTCCCCTACAACTATCAAAACAGATCACATACATTGTTACCTTGGCATCTCACCACACAGTCACCATTGTGCGTTAGTGTTGTTTGTGTTCCATGTTGTTACCACAGCTTGTAGGTACATAAAAGGCATGAACAGCATCAGATGCTAGGTGATCACTGCGAACTATTAGGAGATTCCCCCTACTCATGTGAGACAGCATTATCATTACCTGATAGATTGTGAAAGGCCCTCATTGTGAATCTCCACTTGGCTGACTGGACAAATCAAGCAATATCCAGATTTGTGTGCATTCAGATCTGACAGTGGCCTGATATTGAACTGCATGGAAAAGTGGTAGCAGGCACACTTGTCATCAAGGTTGAAGTTAACTGCATCTGACCACCACAAGCACATTGTAACCCTTTCTAATCTGCACATGCCATCCAAGAATGAGTAATCGACCCCTTACAACATTAACTGTCATTGCGCACCTTTGGTCAGAGACTAGCAGCAACTGTACAAGAGAATTATCATTTCATTTAGGGGCTGCTGTTAACGCCACAACACAAATTGTTGCATTTGGAGTAGTGACATGGCCAGGAAGCATGGTCTGCTGATGAATGTCTTCGCATTGTGTTCAGCGATGAATCACTGTTCTGCACTATCCGGGAAGACCGCTGTCAGTGAGTATGGTGTGACCAGGGTAGAAGTCCCATTCTTCTATTGATTTTGAGAGGCACAGTGGTGTCACTCCTGGCATCATGGTGTGGGGAACCATTGGGTTGACTTAACGTCACAGCCAGTAGTGATTGAGGAAACTCTGACAGCATAATAGTACGTCTTAGTTGTCCCGTGTCCTCATGTATTACCTCTCATGCTATGGTATTGTAGTGGCATTTTTCAAGAGGACAGTGCTCATCCTCATATGACACATGACTGTATGATGTTGAGGTATTCTGATGGCCAGCAAGATCCCAAGATCTGTCCCCGTTAGAACATGTGTGGAATCAGCTCAGGCTTCAACGCTGTCCAAATGTCAATATTCAGAATATCAAGAACTAGTTACAACAGTCGTCAGTCAGCTTGCCGTGGGAGAAGCTACAACAGCTTTATGCCATCCTTTGCAATCGAATCAGTGCATGCATCCAGGCCAAAGGGGGGTGCATTGTCATACTGAGAAGTGAGCTCATATTGCCAAGTTCTTCGTAAATTTGACTTGATTTTGTAATCACTGAAATAGCATCATATACCAGTATCCTATCAATCATGAAGTTTACAGCATAGATGATAATACTGTTAACAGTATATTTCTTAACTCTGGTACAGAAGACATCATATACCCATATGGAATGTGCCTTTTGCATTTATATTGTTTCTGATGCTAATCTTCATTCTAAGAACTTTATTGTGGCAGTGAGGTTTTTAGTAAAAGTTGTGGTGCATCTTGCCGCATTTCTGTCATCTCGTTGCTGATTTTGTTTAAAAATGAAAGAACTATTGGTGGCTTGCCTTTTCACTATTTACTTTATGTAGGAAATCCCATACATGTACTTGTAGTTCATTTCGAATGTACCTAGTACATTACTCTGACTTGGTTCTACACAGTAGCTCTTTTTGCTTCATTTTTGTCTCTTTATGCATTAGAGGGCATGTTTCTCTCTTAATAGACCCAACAGACGTCTCACAATATCTGCACAGATGTCTGTTCTGCACTTTGTTTGTTGTAGCTGCCAGTAATGTTTCTAGTAACTTTGACATTTTGCACCCTACACAGTACAAGTAGAAAAAGTTCTGCTTTCAGCTCTTCCAGTCCACTTAACTAACATTCAGTTGGAATCAGGAAATCTAAAATCTCTACTAACATGTTCAGCTAATGAACGTCTGTATTCATATGCCTGTGACAACAGGTATGTAGACTATCTACTTATCTTGGTAGCACAAGTTTGATTAAGCATTGTTATATCTATATTAGTTTGGGCTTCAGCCCTTTTATGGCATGAATATAGTACCTCCTTCTGATTTGGCACTTGTAGATTAAATTATTATATGATTTCTTATAGCTCCATTCCTAACTCACTAATTATCCTACTGTTCCACAGCACCAGTGTATCAGTGGTATTAACTGCTACTCCACCAGTAATCTACATAGTGTAATCTTTGAGGTGTAACACTCATAAATATAATACTCAAAGGAAAAATGATTTACGCTATCCATCACACTGCCTCAGCATGTCACAGAAAGGAGTGAGATATTCAACTATAAAGATTTTGGCCACCTATCAAAGTGTAAAGAATTTAATGTGTAATGAAATTAACTTCATATACAAACAGTAGATCTTTAATTCATTTTGTCACACTACCTGTCTTACACTTGTCAGACTTGAACCATTAAGCATTAATTGCCCTTGTATATGAAATATGTTTTTAGTTCTTGAACTATAAGACCATGATATCCAGTGTTCTTGTAAAAGTGATCTGCAGATGAACTTTTGTTGGACCTACTTTAATTTTTTTCTGTGTTCTTAAGTAACTAAAATTTGATAGAATGAATGGTAAACTCTTTGCAGAGAGATATCTTCCTTAGCATTGTTATTCATAGAAAACCCACTCATATGAAATGCTTCTATGTTGTTGTTGTTGTGGTCTTCAGTCCTGAGACTGGCTTGATGCAGCTCTCTATGCTACTCTATCCTGTGCAAGCTTCTTCATCTCCCAGTACCTACTGCAACCTACATCCTTCTGAATCTGCTTAGTGTATTCATCTCTTGGTTTCCCTCTATGATTTTTACCCTCCACGCTGCCCTCCAATACTAAATAGGTGATCTCTTGATGCCTCAGAATATGTCCTACCAACTGATCCCTTCTTCTAGTCAAGTTGTGCTGCAAACTCCTCCCCAATTCTGTTCAATACCCCTCATTAGTTATGTGATCTGCCAATCTAATCTTCAGCATTCTTTTGTAGCACCACATTTCGAAAGCTTCTATTCTCTTCTTGTCCAAAGTATTTATCGTCCACGTTTCAGTTCCATACATGGCTACACTCCATACAAATACTTTCAGAAACAACTTCCTGACACTTAAATCTATACTAGATGTTAACAAATTTCTCTTCTTCAGAAATGCTTTCCTTGCCATTGGCAGTCTACATGTTATATCTTCTCTACTTTGACCATCATCAGTTATTTTGCTCCCCAAATAGCAAAACTCCTTTACTACTTTAAGTGTCTCATTTCCTAATCTAATTCCCTCTGCATCACCTGACTTAATTCCACTACAGACATGCTTCAATATATACAAAGAACACAGCTGGCAAAGTTAGCTTTGTTTATTTTTTATTTGGTATGCGTATTCCATGATCCGTACATGCGAGTGATTCACCTGGATGTGGAACGTGAATGTGCACCATTCACATAGTTGGTTCTAGTTTGTAAGCAGTTTTGATGGAGAGTTTTTTTTTCATACTGATAGTGCCTTACGTTGTACCTTCAGTTTGTGATGAACCAACCCTTAACTGAGCTACCTAAATGAAGTTAATCACTTTCAGTTGTCTTTTAATACTAACCCTCCTGACACCGATAACTGTAAATTAGTGAGTTGCCACTCTCACTGTAAAATGTTGACCCTGTGAGATGAATAATTTGTTAACTATGATACATCAAGCCCTTCTGACTACTGACTTCCTGAAGATCCAGCATATCTTCAGATGATTGGCGAACTATATTAATATGAATACTAAAAACTGCACAACAATAAATCAAATTAAATTAAAATCTCTTCTGTTCAATTACATCTCCCACAAAAATATGACAAAACACTCTGGAATGCAGTGATAACCAAAATTCCTGAAAACACTTTAATGATAGACTAACTCTAATAAGGACACGTCAGTATAAATTGAGAATGAAGCTCTTTTATTAAATCTGAAGTTGCAATATTAGAGTAATGCCGAATAGTTTTTGGGTTTGTATCTTAACCCAAGTAGTTGCTAAAACTTTACTAAGTCTCAGTAATACTCTTAGTAACTCTTTGGACTTCCTAGAAACTGGTAACATTAATAGAAAAGCACAGATCCTTCAGTCCTTTACCAAAAAGAGGTCCTACCTCCCAACTGTGAACTAACTATGTGTTCCCTTGAGAACTGTACCTTGTGTTATATTCTCAATAACCAATATGGGTTTAGGAAGGGACGAAACACTTTACAAGCTGTAAATGAACTAATCTCCAAAGTAACTAAATGCCTTGACAACAAACAAAGTGTATCTGGTATTTTTTGTGACCTCTCAAAGGCGTTTGACACAGTAAACCATAAGCTACTGCTCCAAAAATTGGGTACCTATGGCTTCCATGGAAAATCTATAAAATGGTTTTCATCTTATCTCAAAAACAGATACCAAAGGGTGGTGATACATCAAAAGGGAAAGAAAACTTGCTTGCTTAGCTGGAAAGAAATTCAAACAGGCGTGCCTCAGGGCTCGATATTAGGACCACTTCTGTTCTTATATTACATAAATGACATGCCTAGCAAAGTAAATACAGATACAATACTTTACGCAGATGACTCAACTGCTGTAGTCTGCTGCAAAAACACTGACGAATTAGTAAGGACCACGAAACAAACTCTAGAAGAACTTGAACAATGGATAAAAGATAATGCTATGAAATTAAATCTTGAAAAAACCCAAATCATGCACTTCAGGACCAAACAAACTACTGAATGTATATCACAAATAGAATATTCAGGTAAAGAACTGACCACAGTTGATTCTGTAAAATTTCTTGGGATAACTTTAAATAAAAACTTGCAATGGACCGCCCATGTGGACAGTTTACTGAAGAGATTAAAAAGTTTAGTTTATGCAGTGAGGGTACTACACAAAGTAACAGATTTAACAGTGAAGAAAACTGTATACCACGCGTATTTCATAACACGTATAAGATATGGAATAATATTTTGGGGTGCTGAAAAGACAAACCTCCTTCGAATCTTCAAACTACAAAAAAAAAAAATAATCAGAGCAATGACAGGAACCAATAGTAGACATTCATGCAAACCACTATTCAAAAGCCTGGACTTCATGACAATCCCTTCCATCTTCATATATGAAATACTTCTCTTTGAACAGAAAAACTCACATCTGTTTGAAGGAAATACATTCACACATGCCTATGAAACTAGACATAAATTGAAATACGTGCTACCTTGTCACCGACTCACAGTATATGAAAATACACCATATTACATGGCTCTGAAGATCAGAAATAAGATAAGGTCAATATTTGGTGAATCCACATTGGAGACCATTGGCACATACCTAAAAAGCAAATGTTATTATGGTCTAGAAGAATTTCTAAACGAATAAAAAGCAATGTTATAGTTTATAAGAATTTATAAATAGGAATAGGGAGTAAAGGTGCAAGTACAAATGGTATTCTTTCGAAGCCATATAGATACAAAGTATACACATTCACTTTATATTCATGTTTATATATAGAATTATATGGCGGTTTGTATCCCGTTCAGTACATCCATACTTCATATAGGTGTGTGAAGGCTATAGTAATGATTCCATGAGTTACGAAAAGATTTAAAATATAATGATGTATTTTTATTATAATAAGCAATGTATGTATGATGTATTTCCTGTAGTATATAAAATACTGTAACAACTTAGGTTAAAGACTGACGAGTCACCAATGTTCTCAATCGAATGATTGTATAAAAACATGTTATGTGACAATAAAGTATCTTATCTTATCTTATCTTATCATGCTCCATATGTTCCAATCCCCCCTTGGGCATTCAGCCCCAGCCTAACACTCATTGACTCACTGACTGGCATCACTTAGTTCCAATAACATCAACATAGAGGAATTATGGGCAAAGTTTAAGCAGATTGTAAATCATGGTCTGGAGAATCATGGGCCTAGTAAGGAATTTTTCATACGGGAGAATCGTAAAAACATACTGTCATTTGACCATCACACAGACTCCCATATGGATGATGTAGTAATAAGCATAACTGAGAGAGTTGAAAACAAATAAGCCACCAGGTCTGCATGGGATCACAATTTGGTTTTACAAAGAGTCTTCTTTTTCTTGATGCCATACACCAGTAGTGCATCGGTTGCTCACAGGTGGCGTTCCTTTGCTTCTTGAACCAGCTCTTCAGAGTTGTTGATGCCAGTTCTTGTCTTAATATCCTGTGACCATGATTGGTTCCTTCTACCTCGTGGGTCCTTTCCTTCTATTCTGCCTTCTATAATTAATTGCAGAAGTTCATATTTCTTCCCCCTCATAATGTGCCCGAGGTACGATGTCTTTCTTCTTTTAATTGCCCTCATTAGTTCTCTGTCCACCCCGGCTCTACACAGCATTTCAGCATTGCTCTCTTTCTCAATCCATGGTATTTTTAGTAATCAGCGCAAGAGCCACATTTCTGTTGCTTCTAATCTCTTTACAGAAGCTGCTTTAATTGACCAAGTTTCCGCTCCATAGAGTAGGATGAGGATAACATAGCATTGTACCACCCTTATTCTCAGGTGGAGCGGCATGTCTGTGTATATCAGCACATTTCGTAGCCTACAGAATGTTTCTTTGGCAATCCCACAGTAATTCAAAGAGTACTCTATGGAATTGGCTCCTTACTCAACTTGTAATTATTGCAAATCTCTTGCCCAGTGCAAAGTCCCAAAACAACTGAAAAAAAGTGAAAGTGATTCCTGTATAAAAAGAAGGGTAAAAGTATGGGCCTACAAAATTACAGACCAATATTCCTAACACTGGTTTGCTGCTGAATTCTTGAACATATTCCGAGTTCAAATATCATAAATTTCCTTGAAACTGAAAAGCTGATGTCCATAAATCAGCACAGTTTTAGAAAGCATCGCTCATGCGAAACTCAGCTTGCCCTTTTCTCACATGATATACTGCAAACTATTGATGAAGGGCAACAGGCAGATTCCATGCTTCCAGATTTCCAAGAAGCGTTTGACACAGTGTCCCACTGCAGACTGTAACAGAAGTATGAGCTTATGGACTAGGTTCACAGATATGTGAGTGGCTCGAAGACTTCTTAAGTCTTCGGCCAAGGATGTTGTCCTAACGAAAAGTGTTCATCAGCCACAAGGGTATCATCAGGAATGCTCCAGGGAAGTGTGATAGGACTGCTGTTGTTCTCTTTATATGTAAATGATTTGGCAGACAGGGTGGGCAGCACTCGGGAGTTGTTTACTGATGATGCTGTGGTGTACAGTAAGGTGTTGAAGTTGAGTGACTGTAGGAGGATACAAGATAACTTAGACAAAATTTCTGGTTGGTGTGATGAGTGGCAGTCTGACTCTCACCACCCTCTTGTAGCTGAAAGTTGATTTATTATTTTTTGAAGTAAGTTACTAATTTTGGCAGCTGGTCACATTTTCACTGCACTTGCCACACTGGGATAGTGACACATTGCTGCGAGAGATAGAAAAGATTGAATGTAAATAATCAGCTTTATTATTAACACTCATATTTTATTCCTCTTGTTTGTAGTAAGTTGAAAACTTGTTATTCATTCTTACTTTTGGTATACTTTTTATGATTGTCTTAGAGGATGATTCAGTTGGTATTACGATACAAAATCATGTGAACACTGGTGGACTTTCTGGTGAATACTACATATATTTTCAGTCATTTCACTTCACAGTACAAATCAGTGTAACACACACAACTTGTACTCAATCCTCACACTTCAAACTCGTACAACCAGCTGAACAAAAAACTGAGATTTACCTCTAACAATATGTAGCAAAGAAGTTACTATCATATATAGCTCTGTTTATGCAAAATCATCTTTGGGACATACATTTCATTAACAATGTTTTTTTTTTTTTTTTTTTTTACTTCAATGTGGAATCATTCATTTCATTTCATATGACCCAAGATTGGTTAGTACATTTATCTCTCAATAATCAGTTTTACTACAATTGTCCCCCAAATATTTTGATAGCATAAAATGCAAGAAAAATTTTGATATACAATAAAACTGGTTATGCCAACAAGTTTTGGAGTGTAACAAATAAATAAATATTCATTAGTTCTTCATTACATGATATACAACATTTTGATGACCTTACATCATTCAAAGGAGGTTAAGAGCAAAATTTTGCTTTACAGAGTTCTTTTCTCACAAATTTTCAAAACAGTTTCAAAGTCTGACCTTTTACCTATTCTACAGCTCTCAAATTATTACCAAATATCATATAACATATATAGGGTAAGCAAAAGATGGTACACAGAACAGTGATTTTATTGTACTGGTATGGCAGTAGAACTTGTATTTCATGAAAATGTCAGTGAGCACTGTGAGTAACCCAAAAATACTGTGATCAACGAATGTCTGTTAGTAACACTACACAAAAACATTTTCTTTTTTGTCCTTTATATACCAACATTTATAACTCTGTCTTCAATAAGTGAAATATCATTGATTGGTAATGCCCTATAACCAAAAGCATAGTCCATATAGAGCTATTTGAAATTGTTGTTTGAAGTGCTTTAAAGAGACTATAGCAAAATACTTTAGATCACAGAACAAAATTAATGTACTTTGTTAGAAGATACCCCTTTTGCTCATAACACCAATGAAACATTTCTGTAACAATGTTTTACAATCTCTTACTTCCAAATTCAACTTTCATACAGAATGTTGAACTCTCAGCATATAAAAATAAGCTACAACAAAAATTTATTTTTTGTATCTCTTTGCGAGAACTTTTTTTTTTCCTTTCATGACATGGCACCTGTTCTGTTGGAACACTTCATCCACAGAAGTTATGGTGACATAAAATAGGACAGAGCCTGGACAGAAAAGAGTAAAAAAACGTGAAGAGTACAGTGGAAACAGAAGCCAGATAGAAAAGAGTTAGAATAGAGTGTACCAGAAATTAATAATGGATACATGTAGCTAGGAAAGGCACCACTAGCCAAGTGGTGTGCCTACCAAAGTCAGCAGACCCCCTACCTTTTCCATGTGCAAGATTATCAATTTTATTACTCACTTTGTTCTTTAGTTTCTCATTGTTACAAACATTTTGAATTCATTAGTTTTCATGTCACATTTATAAAAAATATTAGCCAAATTTATGTCAAAAATGTCAATTACACTGAAATTTACTTTAAAGTGATGTCACTGTTATATTTAAAGTTCTTCTATTATGTCTACATAAAGTACACTGATTCAGTGGGGCAATGTGAGAGTTCAAAACATGTACAAAATAATATTAAACAAAAAAATTATCTATCATAGTAAACACAAGTGAATTATAATTAGTACAAGAAACTGCAGTTATTTTGTGAGAAGTGGTGTGGTGATATCCACACACCTTCCCAAACTAGTACACAAGAAATGTCCAAATTTCACCAGATGACAAATAATTCTAGACAGCAAAAAGAAATGCTCTAATGATCATTTTTTAGATTACAGAGCTTTTTTTTTTTTACTAAAATTAACATGGAAATGACGTAAGTACTAATTCATTATATACCATAAAGAAAGTCCTATTAAGAAATGAATAAGTGCTTAGGAATTGATTGAGACTTGTACTTAAAGCTTCAAATTTTCAAATGATTATTTAGTTAAAATATTACTCTAAATATTGACAAATAACACTGCAAAGAAAAGCTAATTACTGCTTATGAAAGAACATAACAAAATACAAATCATGATTTATTTAGAACCAGTAGAAAAGCAACACAGTGCAAGCAAAAATAATAAGTTACCACACTTAAATTGTTTGCACAAAAATATATGAAAAACTGTAACCACATAGTTCATTACATGTGGTAGCAAATATTTTGTTTGTGCAACATCCCATTCCTTCTCCGTAGTTTTCTTTACTTTTTTGTTTGTGTGGCTTCAGTGAGATAACATTTCTTAGCCCAAGAAGCGTTTTAGATTTAGGATAAATCAACCAGTAGGCATTGGGGCGCGGGTTCTCTGTGACCTCAAATCAACCAATATAGGAATCGAAAAACTTATTTGATTCAGATGTTGACATTTTAGATTTCTAATGTGATTTAAGTATAACATAGTCTCTAATGTTTAACTGTGATTCTTGACCTTATTATCAAGCCTTGTCTTTCATATCTCTCCCTGCTTTTTCGTGGTTTCTCTCACAACTGCTTCACATTCTTGAGCAGATATGACACTACATGGTGGATAATCTAGTAATTCAGAGATAAGATCTGCTGGTTTATTGTGAAACTTAACTTGAAAAGGTGAAGTCCTGTGGAACTGTGTTGCAAACTATTCATTACATCTTCAAAATCACTGATATATTATACCATGTATGGTGTTTATGGCTACAATATGTGCAATATAGATGATTAATTTCATGCCTCTATCTCTCTGCTGGATGTGATGAAGGATTATAAACTGAAATTAATATGCATCTAATACCAGATTTTTCTATGAATGACTTCCATCATTTTGATACAAACTGTTATCCATTGTTTGACGAGATTACTTTAGGTTTTCCTGCATTTTTGAAGTAATCTTTTTCGCTTTTGGCAAAAATCTTCTTACTTGTAGCTTTTTTGACATGATATAATTTTGTATATTTGGAGAAAACATCATCAAAAACAAAAATATAACAATAACCATTTTTGCTATGTTCCATAGTTGCACCTATAATTCATACTCCAATCACAGGTAATTCTATGTAGTCTTGGTTATGTTATGTAGTCCTGGTTAAGTCTTATTTTTTTGCTTAAGGATTGAAACACTCCTGAAATTTGGCTGCCTGTGTCAACAAGACGCCTGCCTTCCCATAATCCTATTCTGACCTTAATTAATGGACAACAGACATTATTACATTTATCAGTCTGAACATCCTCACATGACAGGTCATCTTGTATCTCTTCAAAACTAAAACTTCCAAAATAATTGTTGTTCTTACCATTTTCATTGCCTTGGCACACTTTCATTAAATTAAAGCAGACATTCTTATCACTGTCACTGAGAATTTTATCAGTCCATATACACTTACCTGTTTGACTTAGATCAGCACTGTAGTACTTGTCTTTAAGCTGTTTTACAACAATATATTTAATTTTATGCCACCAGTCAGGATATAAAGTTAAACATAGATTTTTTTATCAAGATTCTAAAGCTTTCATCTTTCTCAGTAGCATCACCATTTAACCACACATTATATAAAAAAATTTCATTCTAATTCATAACTTTAAGCAGCTTACTGTCACTGTCATACCTGGTAACTGAATTAATATGATCATCTGTACATGCCTCCTTACTAGTAAATAAATAAATAAATAAATAAATAAGCAAGAGTTTTTTTGACTGTGATACTGTCATTAATGTCACTTAATCCCTTAACAGTTTCCTTGGGTGCCTCTACAGCATAATAGCCACTACTACACATTTCCTTACTAATACCTAATGCCTCCAACTCTTCCTTAAAACAAACAATGTAATTTTCTTCTTCATTACTATACTCACCATCACTTACCTTCAATTGATTATATTCAATAATACCACAAACAACTTCAATGTCACCACACAAATTACCAGCATCACAATCCCCTACTTCATTGCTGTTAAACCTACTTCATTGCTGTTAAAATACCCATTATCATGTAATTTGCTATTCATTAATACAATATTCACTTTTTTCTTCCCTGGTTGGTGTATTAGTTTCTGAATTCCAAAATCCTTACAAAAATCACTACCTTCAGCATTTAACAAATGACGAGTCTCTAACTAGTTATAGAATTCTAATAAATCAATTTCTTCTGTATCTTTCTTTCCAATTTCTGTATGCACACTGACCTTATTTTCATATTTTACCTTGCCTAGTGAACAAACTTCTTCCTCAGCAGATATCATATTAACAGGATAGTACACATCTTTAAGATAACTACTGATTTCTTCACTAGGATGTTTTTCTTATGAATTACTACACCACCCTGTTTCCTTGTTTTGTTGTTATCATCTATATTCCAATTTCTGTTCTAACTATTGCTATGTTGCTCTCAACAATACAGATTTTTACCATTTACTCTATTACATTCCTTCTGATGATAATTGTTACCATTGTAATTATTATGTTCCTTCCTGTTGTGATTATTACTATGCAAATTTCAGTTACTACCTCTTTCAAAATGTGTGTGTCTGTTGTAATTGTATTTCCCTGTTTTTGTTTCCCAAAACACTATCTAATTTATCTTCATATTTCAAAAACTTGTCTGTTGTGTCATTTGGCCCATAGATTAGATCCAACTGTATCTCAGCTGATAACCTCATTTTTAAAGCAACAGTCTGGGTCAGTTCATCAAAAGGTTTGCTCAGATGAGCTAATTTTTTTAGTTGAGTTTTGCAAAACTGTTTCATACTAATACGTCCTGCCATATAGTTTGGTCCATTGAGCAATTCACTTTTTATTCTGGTTTGTTCAATTTCTGACTAAAATTCATTTAAAAATCCTTTCTCAAAATCTGCATAGGTTGTGTCATCATTTATATACTGATTAGCCCATCTTAATGCTTCACCTCCAGAAACTTCTTTAAAAACTTGACTTTCATAATATCAGTCTTATTAGACACAAAATTCTCTCTGCAAAGCAGCAGAAAATCTGCAGGATCTTCACCAGAAAAGTTTTTCATTGGAATGTTGCAGAACATTGTACCAATATCAATTTCTATTAACTGCATCATTAGACAATTCTTCAGCTTTTTTACACAAAACAGAAATACTACTTTCTAGAGTACTGGTTTTGTTGTAACTTAATTTCACTTTTTTTCAATTTGCTGTCTACTGTCCTCACCTGGCAAGTGCCAGTTTGGTGTTAACATTAGTTTCCAAATTCAAAATTCAACTATTTACATTTTTGTCCACTGAACTTATTTCCTCATGCTTTTGAAAGCAGCTTTTTTTCCTAACTTAAGTGATCTCATCTTTGATATTTTTGACTTCTGTGTTAAATTAAGTTCAATTCCTTTCATTTTAGATTCCACAGTCTCTACTCGGCCTTCTAACCTCTCAATTTTTCGATTGATATTGTTTTTGTACAATGAAACACTTCACCAAAAAGAAAAAAATAAAGAAAATATTTCCAGTACTTAACTTCGATGTTTCAGGTCGACGTTGTTAATTACTCACATCACTTTTTATTTTTCATCCTTTTCATCTTCTTGTTTACAAACTCATTTTTGCTGGTGTTGGTGCTGTTTTGTAGCTGTGGTTCATATCTGGCTGATTCTTCACATAAAATTTTCACAATTTTTTTTTTAATCTGCAACAAGAAAAATAGTCCAACACAGTATTCACAGTTCACTTTCAAAAAATCCCGAATAATGCCACCATATTCTGACCATCACCCCCCTCCTGTAGCCAAAATTTGATTTATTAATTTTTGAAGTAAGTTACTAATTTAGGTGGCTGGTCACATTTTCACAGACTTGCCACACTGAGATAGTGACACATTGCAGTGAGAGATAGCAAAAGTCGAATTTAAATAACCAGTTTTATTACTAATACTCATCTTTTATTCCTCTTCTTTGTTGTAAGTTGAAGGTTTGTTATCCATTCTTGCTTTTTGTATACTCTTTATGATTGTTTAGAGGATGATTGGGTTGCTACTATGAAATCATGTGAACCCTAATGGACTTTCTTGTAAATAATGTGTATATTTTGAATCATTTCACTTCACAAAAAAGATAAATATAACACACACAACTTGTGCTCCATCCTTGCACTTCAAACTCATACAACCAACCGAACAAATAACAAAGATTTACCTATAACAACTTACAGCATAGAACTTAATATCATATATTGAACTATTAATGCAAAATCATTTGTGGGACATACATTTCATTTAAAAAATACAAATAATTGTTTCTCTTTTTTGGGAAGTTCATAATTATCATTGTAATTACATCAAGTGTTTATGTTAAGTTGACATTTAAAAATGTTTGCATAGTTATGTAGTAGTGGATTTTTTTTTTTTTTTTTTTTTTTTTTTTTTCTTCACTTCAATATGGAATCATTCATTTCATAAGGTGCAAAAATATCAGTTAGTACATTTATCTCACCATAACCAGTTTTATTGCAGCAGCTGAGTCTAGATGTAAAAAATGTGTTAATACAGATAAGTAGAAGAAAAAACCCATAATGTTTAGATACAGCATTTGTAGTGTCCTGCTTGACACAGTCACAACATTTAAATCTCTGGGCATAATGTTGTGAAGCGATATGAAATGGAATGAGTATGTGAGGATTGTGGTAGGGAAGGCAAATGGTTAACTTTGATTTATCGGGAGAATTTTAGAAAAGTGTGGATCATTTGTAAGGGAGACCACATATAGGATTCTAGTGTGACCTATTATTGAGTATTGCTTAAGTGTTTGGGATCAGCAACAGGTCAGATCAAAGGAAGAGATTGGAGCAAGTCAGCTGCTGATAGATTTGTTACTAGTAGATTCAGACAACATGCAAGTGTTACAGAGTTGCTTCGGGAACTCAAATGGGAATCCCCGGAGGGAAGGTGATGTTCTTCTTGAGGAATGCTATGGAGGAAATTTAGAGAACTGAAATTTGAAGCTGACTGCAGAATGATTCTGCTGCCACTAACATGCACTGCACATGAGGATCACAAAGATAAGATACGAGAAAGTAGGGCTCATATAGAGGCAGGTAGACTGTCATTTTTCCTTCACTCTGTTTTTGAATGGAACAGGCAAGGAAATGACTAATAGTGTTACAGGGTACCCTCCGCCATGCAATATCAGTGGCTTGTGGAGTATCTATGTAGATGTAGATATAGATGTAGACCCAACTCCCTTCCAGCTCGTGTATCTTGATACTCATTCTTGACCTCTTTCTCCCTTTGGTGGTTGTCTTATAAACATCCATAGAAGCATGATTACATTGGTTACTCAGCTCCCTACTACACTGCAACCTTGCTTGCTCCTGCCAGGTGAATATACCAGTATAGCTGTTTTCTGATAAGTGAAACTGTTATGTTTAACAGGAAAGTAACACCTTGCATCTGCCAACCTACATCCCTTGTATGGTTGCAAATAGCCTTGGAGTTCCTGGAGCCACGATGGTTCCAGAACAAGCCTTGGTGTTGTATAGGCTTCAGAGCTAACATTTCCAAGAATGGATTAATTTTGCTGTGGTCTGGCAGTCATAGGCCACTTGTACCCAAGTGTTAGGTAAGCTGCCTTCTGGCTTCCCAGGGATGCGGCAGAATATGCACCATTCCCACTCTTAGTCAGAAACCATTATTCAGGGAGATATTCTCTTTGTGACACTTGTTTGACATGGCAGAAAGCTGATTCTTCTATAAACTTCAAAATTTGAAGCAAAATACTTTTACTTTTAGGACTATTCTTAAACAATTCATAGTTATATTTGGAAGCTTTTGCATCCCCATACTTTTTTATGAGATTTTGTTCATACACTGGTTCAGTGAGCTCTTGCATATGAAATAATTATATAATAACTGTTACATTCAACAGGAAAGTAACATCTTGTAGCTGCTGACTCACATCCGTTTTGTGTTTGCAAATATCCTTGGAGTTCCTGGAGCTGCTAATGTTCCAGAACAAGTCCGGGTGTTGTATAAGCTTCAGAGCTAACATATCTGAGAGTGGATTAACCTTGATGTGTCTTGCACTCCTGTGGGGCTCGTACCCAAGGGTTAGGTAAGCTGCCTTCTGGCTTCCCAGGGATGCGGCAAAATATGCACCACTCCCACTTTTAACCAGAGACCATTATCTAGGGAGATATTCTCTTTGTGACACTAATTTGACAGGGGCAGTGTCCGCAGATCGTGGTCTAGTGGCTAGTGTTGCTGCCTCTGGATCTCGGCATCCCACGTTCAATTCCCAGCTGGGTTGGCGATTTTCTCTGCCCGGGGACTGGGTGTTTCTGTTGTACTCATCGTTTTATGATTATCATCATCACTCGTGATAGTGGCTAGATTGGATTGTGTATTGGACTGTGTAAAAATTGGGACTTAGTACGGGCACTGATGACCACACAGTTGAACGACCCACAAACCAAATATAACTGACATGGAAGAAAGCTGATTCTCCTGCAAACTTCGAAATTTGAAGCAAAAGACTTTTATTTTTGAGATTATTCTTAAATATAGTTACAGGATGTATGTATAGTCTCCTTGGTTGCACAAAATTAATGTCAAATTGACGATGGTTTTGACTGCACTAAGGTAGTCTTCATCAGAATAAAAATTACATAGGATTACATGTTATCACACCATGTGTGAAAAATATCTGAGTAAAAGTGCTCTAGTCACACATGGTGTGATTACATGCAATCCTATGTAATTTTTATTCTGATGAAGACTGCCATAATGCAGTCGAAACCACAATAATTTTGTGCAACTGAGGTGGCTATACATACATCCTGTAACTAAATAATGTACAGTTGCTGGATCTTAGCCAAAAAAAAAAAAAGTTTTTATTCTTAAAGAATTCATAATTATATTTAGAAGCATTTGCTGCCCTGTGCTTCTTGATGAGAGTTTGTTCATACACTGATTCAGTGAGCTCCTATGTACTAACTAACTAAAATGCAATTTGAATTAATTTTTGCTGAACATTTTATGTTAATTTTCATATAGAAAATGCACTCTTACCAAAAGTGGTGTTAATGTCAAACATATGGGTGTATTTTGTGAAGCATAATACTGTAACTGAACATTGGAGAACTAATAATATTCCACTATAAGTTAATTATTATAAATATCCCCAGTACTACAATTAATTTATACATTAACATTGTTAAGATATTATTTATAATACGGGTCCTGCATCTGACTAGCTAGTGGTTCTTTAGTCCAAGTTAGATCACTTTTGAAGGTATTGTTAAAAATTACATTCATTAAAATGAAATAATAATTGGAAATTTTGAGTACATTATTTTTTTATACTCACATTTGTCCTATTCACAAAAACCCAGGGTGTTGCAAGCTGCAGCAAGCAGATACTGGAATGCATTGTTGACGAGAATAAACAGATGAGATAAGTAAAATTTTATAACTTTGTCTCATTCTGCTACTGCATGAACTTAATTTTGTGATATGCTTTGTTTTCTTTTTTTTAAGTTAAACATGCACAAAGCACAAACAAAAGTAATATTTTGCACTGTACTTGTGGTAGTAGGATAGTTACAGTACTTAACATAGCAGTAAGGTTAATGGTTCCCATAAACTTCATATTGTCTTCTTTTGCCTATTCACAGTATTGCTTCTGCTGCAAGGCACACTTAGTTTGAGTGTAGTTTCATGAGTGGTAAAAAATCTAAGTTATTTCACACCAATTCAAATTTTGTAAGCAGTAGTTATTGTAACAGTGTAGGCAGTTACTTTACTCCAGCAGGCCATGTTTCCTACAAAAACTTGAAACAATTTCTGGGGATGCCATGCAACATGTTCAGTGACACTCTGTAACTGGCTGACATTAAATGGTCATCAGCCACACTAAAAACCATGTGAGACAAGAAAAATAAATTAACTCAGTGATGGTTTGTCCTTATCTGCTAGTTATTAAAACAGTCACCTCAGTCCATACATTGGGCATACTGATAAGCTTTAAAAGTTGGGGAGTGAAAGGGACATTGACAAAAAACAAAATACGTGAACATTTATCATCAAAATCTCTACATACTCCATTTTAGGAAACCCATTTCCACAACTGAAATTTCTTCTAACAGTCTGATTCTGGTAATACTTGCAGTTCACAGTAAAATATACAACTTTTTGACTTAACATCCTTGTGCCCCAGTGATGTCACATGATATCTTAATCACACTTACCACTCCTCTGCCTGATTACACCACTCACCACAATATCACTCCTGACTGCAAGGTCTCAACTTGATTCAGAGATTTCTTGTATGGTGAAAAATTCCATTCATAACTTTTCCTGTGTCCACCCAGAATTTGTTCGTAATGCTTAGACAACATTGGTGTTACACTGATCTGCCAGAACACTATGACCATCTACCTAATAGCTGGTGTGTCATGGATAACAGTGGCAACACGTTGTGGAATGGAAGCAGAGGCCTTGGTTGGTGGCTAGAGGGAGTTGGCACCACATCTGAACACACAGGTCACCTAATTCTGGCAAATTCTGGGGAGAGTGCAATGAACTCTGATGCTATATGTGAGCATCACAGATGTGTCCGATTGGGTTCAGTTCTGGCAAGTTGGGCAGCTAGCACATTAATTACAACTTGCCACTGTGTTCCTCAAATCACTCCATCACACTCCTAGCCTTGTGACATGTTGCATTATCTTGTTGAAAAATGCCACTGCCGTAGGGAAACATGATTGTCATGAAGGGGTGTACGTGGTCTACAACCAGTGTATGGTACTCCTTGGCCTTCCTGGTGCCTTGCATGAGCTCTACTGGACCCATAGATGCCAACCTGAATGTTTTCCAGTGTATAACGGAGCTGCCACCTGCTTGTCTTCGTCCTGCAGTGCAGGTGTCGAGGAGCTGTTCCCTTGGAAGATGATGGATTCACACCCTCCCATCATCCTGATGAAGAAAATATCAGGATTCATCAGACCATGTAATGCTCTGCGACTGCGCCAAAGTCGAGTGCTGATGGTCACGTGTCTATTTCAGTCATATTTGCTGATGTTGTGGTGTTAACATTGGCATGTGCAAGGATCGTCAGCTGTGAGGGCCCATTGTTAGGAGTGTTCAGTGCACCATGTCTTTAGATACACTTGTAGTCTGCCCAGCATAGTAGTCTGATGTTAGTTCTGTCACAGTTTGCTGCCTGTCTTCTTTTACGAGTCTGTACCACCTATGATGTCCGACTTCTGTAATGAGGGGTGGCTGCCCAACCCGCAACGTCTGGACATGGTTTCACCTTGGTTTCGCCATGTGTTGAAGACACTCACTAGAGCAATCCAGGAACACTCGACACGTCATGCAGTTTCCGAAATGTTCATGCCGAGCCTCTGGGCCATCACAATCTGTCCTTAGCCAATCTCAGATAGATTGCACTCTGTCCCCCACTTGTTGGCCTTGGGTCATTGGTACTAGTCTCAGCTGGTGGTCAACCTGGTCCTGACTACTGTTTTCTTCCCCAGGTGACAGAATTTTTTGGAATTTGCTTGTTCCATCTGAATGATAACTCTGCTTTCTGTTTGAAGTTACACCTGGTAATAGAAACTCAACCCACTACTACATGATGTTTATCCATGGTGTATACACTCCGAGACAACTGGGAAATCCGGGAGAAACCTGGGAATTTTTTTATCAGGGAGAAAACTGGGAAAAATCTCACCCCTCCTCTCACTCATATTTTGTTGACAACACAGCTTCTCTCGGACATACCCAATTAGTTTTGAAGGTTTTTAATTGCTGAAACTATGCTAATAAACTGCTGCTGTTGATGATATTGTCATAAATATCCTCAAAAATATTATGAAACTTGCTACTCATAATACAGAAGAAGCATTGAATTGCAAATAGACACACACACACACACACACACACACACACACACACACACACACACACACACACACACACATGGCCACTGCCTCTAACCATTGTGACCCAATACCCAATAAGAATCTCTTACCCATAACTGGAAAAAGACAAGCTTTTTCAGCTGGATCTTAAAAGCAGTGATTCTGCTAACTAGGTCCACTATATCAATGTATGATATATTTTACATGAAAATTAGAAGGAAATTTTTTTACAGAAGATACAGATTTTTCAGTTAAGGCATTTCCTTACAGGTTATTTGTGTGAGATGGAGAGGTACGATACTGTATATGTGAGATCTGTTTTCCATTTCTCTTATTATTCCATTGTATACTGCCAAGTACTTTAATTCAAAACAGTTTCTCTGCACAGATCTTGTATGTCTCGCATTCAGTTATCTTTACAGTCACCCTCTTCATCTTCAAGGGAAAAGCTTCTTTTCCTCAGCAGAAGATAACTACACCATGTGTTACTTACCTTTTTTGCTTGATTCCTTAATTGTCTCCCTGTAACTGCAAAACTGCTTTGGATGAATATAGAATAACAAAGTTTTTTCTGGGTATTCATGCACTTCATCTTCACATGTCTGTTTAACATTATTTTCTAAATCAGGTAGCAAACTCAGAGCTACATCAAGAACAGCAATCTTTCCTTGCAGTGACTGGTTTGTACAGTACAATTTTATTAATACTTGGGAGCAGCAAATGTGCTGGATGGAGATGCAAGTAAATTTACTTGTCTTTTTTGCTTGATTCGTTAATTGTCTCATTTGGCTAGAGTCCTCAGTCATCAAACAAGGCAAAAATTGGAAGCCAGCAGTCAAATAGCATATTTGCTTCAGCCCCTGCTCACCAATCTTTGAGAGCCTACAATACACTATTGAAGTAGCAGCAGGTACTCCATTGTTGTACATGAGTGTGTTATGTAGGTGGCTTCTGTGGAAAGTAGGCACACTGTTGCCACATAAACTAAACTGTGGTAACAATAGATTAGTTCAGCAGTAGTCATTTCTTTATGATGCTACTTGGATAAAATAACTTTTTAGAAATGACACTGTGAAAACAGCATTTATGTTCAGTTGCAGCCCAAGGGAAAAGCTTCTTTTCCTCAGCAGAAGATAACTACACCATGTGTTTGGGAACTCACGCATCTCTCTTGGTTAATGCTTAAACTATCTTTCTTTCTTGCCATTTTTTACCAGTTTTTGTGCCCCCTCTGTGTTTGTGTCCTTGACAGGGCCTATCTTGCCACCTTTTTGGTATCATCCTGCTGCTGTGTGCACAGAACTCTGAAACACTTGCAGACCTATAACCATACTTAGCACACGTAGGGCTTACTAGCTAGGAATAAACGGCATGGAAATAAGATGCCTCAAGCACTGTTTGGGTTGTGAAGTAGGTGACACTAAAAAATTTTAAAAAAAGATGCTAGTTTCAAATCAAGTTTTTGGTTTTGCTAGTTTGATTGATGATGGCCCTGATGATGTTTCAGCCCTGGGAGTGATAGAAGGGCTGGAAAGAACGTGACTTGTAAAAAAATAATGGAAAAGAACTGACATTAATATCAGTTCCACTATTTCTGGGTTTGCTAGACTGATTGTTGACAGATCCTATGATGAATGGAATGTTTCATGTGATATATACTGATGAAATGTTCTTGAGCATCCAGCAGCTTCAAGTGATTAAAAAAGCATGAGCTTTCTGCTGAGTGCCTTTCAGCCACTGTCAAATGGTGAGTATCACATGATTGCTGATGCCACACTACCATCTGTGACGTAACTGGTGCCACTCCAGTACCATATATGGTAATGTTTTCACTGCACACCCACCACATCCACTTCAAATTTCCAATGGCAGGTTCCAAGCAGTGCTTAATGCAGGCCACCATCTTCATTGAGAGTGTTATCAGAAATTTATATCTTGATGGTTCTTTCGTAACACTATCCCAAAAACCATTTATCAGTTTAAAAATAGATGTCTCAGTGAATGAAATTCAGGATCCTCATGCCAGAGGATGTTCTGCTATCACTGATTTTTCAGAACACTGTAGGCAGAAACACCTCTCATGTTCTAAACAGCACTGTTCAATAGCTTGCACAGTCTGTCTGACATAATACTATCCACACCACACAGAAATTTGTGTATCCTCGTGTTCTGATCCTCACATCATCTTTCATAGGCTTCTTGCATTGTCAAACTTTTTCTGGATGCCTAAAAACTAAATCAGTTTCATGCTTCCTTAAGAACTGACTGATCTTTCTTGTCACCGACATCATCCATGACAGCATTAAGTTCACAAAGGAGATAGAGACAGATGATGCCTTGCTATTTCTTCGCATTCTCATCCATTGAAAAACAACTGGGTATCTCAGCCATAGTCCGTACCAGAAACCCACCCCCACAGACCAGTATCTGTTCACTACCAGCCACCAACACCTGTCACAGAAACATTGTGAGCTAAAGACCTTGATAAGTTGAGCAGAAGCTATTTCAGATACTGAAAAACTACGAAAGGCAGAGCCACTTATGGAAAGTTTGGTATCCATACAAGGTGTGACAGTGCCATGAACCATCTCTATTGGCTCAAATGTATGAAACGATGGTGGCCTGACAACAACCTGGGAGCTAAATTCAGAAGAGGGCACATAACTCAATGTGCATGTTGATCTCTGAGGGAGCAGTGTCTAAACACTGTGTAGAGAACAAATACCGAGGAAAGCACAGCACGAGACCATTGCAAGTGACTGATAACTGAGAACATGAAAACAGAGCACCATGTGGGGCAAACACTTGGTCTTCAGGCAACCTGGGTCAGTGTCTCTGCCCATGTCACAATTCACCCACTCTCCCTCTGGCACTGTTCTGTACTATTCTGCTGTGTTAACCACGCCAGCCCTCTGCATCCACATCAATGTCTGCTGGAAGGGATACGAATTCCCCATCCCATGAACAGGCCGAAAATGGCCTGGTTTGTGCTGTACCTCTGCTGCAATACCAGAGAGGGAAGGTGATTTCTTGGCAGCAGATCAACACTGATGGAAACAACACCAACATCACCTACTCCATCAGAAGGGCAGAAGACTGCAGTAGATGGGGTTATGGTTGGTCCACTGTCGTGAGCAGGGTGAAAACTCCATTACTGTTTAGCAGGGCAAAGAGGGTACTGGTTCAAATTCCATGGGCTCCACAGTGTTAGGCACAGGAACTAGCTCCTCAGTAGCCTTATATCGTGGTCAAAGATAGAACGGCAGAGAGTGCAGATGGGGTGGCAGTGGAAGCCTCTTCTGGAACAAAGGCACAACTGACCCCATCACCCAGCTGGCTTTCAGACAGTGATGTCGAAGGACCAACAGATTGTAGCCACAACTGATTGGAATAAAGGATCCTGACTGACATGCATCACAAACAGCTACTTGGTTTTGTGGTCCCCCACTACATCTGGCAGCCAACCCTACTGCCATCTGGAACAATGGAAGCACTGTGAGGAAAACATGATGTACTGTGACAGTCTGGGATGTGCGACTCAGGGTGCAACAAGCCAGATAGCTGGCACCCATGCAAATGTTCCACTGGACTACACCCATTAATCAGTCTTGCCCAGCATGTAGCAAGAAAACTTGACAGCACATCATATCAGAATGAGGAAGACGTGGACTTTGTGACTCAGGTCTTGTGTGTACGCACACAGCCCTCCGCTTCTGAGTTAGATGACAGATGAAACAGAGGGTAGACGTGCTGATACCACATACCGTAGCAAATATAAAAATCTTCAACCTCCAGCAACATAAATTGCTGAACATTATTAGATACAAGCATCTCATGGGGGAAACTGATGCAGTGGCACAACCTGATTTTGTCCATACGCTGCACAAGCCCACACAAGATGTTCAATATCACGATTGACTATTGGCCAGTAGATGAGACAGCATGCAAAAACCTTCATATGATTCATATCTCAGTGTGACCCATCCAGCAGCTGGAGTATGCAACACCAGAGGGATGACCACTTGATAGATTTGCTCCTCAATGCTGAGTTGATAACAAAGGGGAAAAAAATGCCACCACACCAAGTCTTTTCTGAAAAAGTGCACTCTGGCCAGTCCATGTAGACTGCTGAAATGGTTTTCTGGAAAAGCAGGTGTGGCCATGGCAGTCACGATCTCCTGTGCCATCAAAGGAAAATCCAGCAATGTCTGTTGCAAGGCATTGTCCAAGGTGAAAACGAGAGCCTCCTGTCAGTGAAACTCTGGATCCAGTCTTGCTGGCAATCACAATAGAGTATCTGCATTTGTGTACTGGGAGGTGAACTGGTATCGAATGTCAGAACAATAATTACTGAGGAAGAGCACCTACTACTGTAATCTGTGGGCAACCCTGCCTGGCAGCTTGGAATGAGGGCCAAATAATGAAACCAGCAACTTGGGGTTGGTGATGAGTAGGAACATTGTCCCATACAAGAAAACATGACACTTTTAAAATATGAAAATAACAGCCAGTGCCTTCTTTCTCACCTGTGAATAATTATGTTGTGCGATGAAAAGCACCTTGACGTGTTAGCAGTGGGCTGCTCAATGCCATCCGGGTTCTGATAAGACATGACCACAACAATGTCATACTGGAATTCATCACAGGCCAGGATTAAAGTATTACCCAGTGTAAAAGAAGCCAAACAGAGAGCAGAGCACAAACACTGATGTGTGTAAAAGCCCATTGACAGTTGGCAGGCCAGACAAATTTGACACCCCTTTGGTGAAGCTAGTTAAGAGGAAGGCAGATGTTCATGGCTTGGGGAATGAACTTAGCATAATACAAAATCTTGCTCAAAAAGGACTAAAGCTTTCTCAGATTCTTGGGCACTGGCAAGTTGACAATGGCTTTGACGTGCTCTCTGTAGGGATGAGGCCATCTTTGCTGAGCACATGACCTAGAAAATGGACCTTTGGGGAAAAATCCTACATTTTTCCAATTTGCATTGAAGGCCACTATCAAGAAGACATTGGAAAACCATCTGCAGATTCTGTAAATACTCCTCTCACAAGGGGTCCATGATCCAGATGTCACTGAGGTAGTTTACACAACAAGGAATGTCCTGAACCAACTGTTCCAAATATTGTTGATGAATTCCAGGCACAGACAAGCAATTAAAGTGAAAAAACACATAGGGGTGTCAGGCACCAAGAAACTTCAAGAAATTGCAAAAAAAATGGTTCAAATGGCTCTGAACACTATGGGACTTAACATCTGAGGTCATCAGTCCACTAGAACTTAGAACCACTTAAACCTAACTAACCTAAGGACATCACACACATCCATGCCTGAGGCAGGATTCGAACCTGCGACCATAGCGGTCGCGCGGTTCCAGTCTGAAGTGCCTAGAACCGCTCGGCCACACCGGCTGGCCAAGAAATTGCACCCAACAGCAGGTACTGGTAAGTGATGCACTAGTTGATTCATGAAAAATAATGGCTCCCTGATAACTTCCTCAGAACCTCTCTGGTATTGGAATTGAAATGAGCCTGCGACACATTGCGCATTGATCATCTGTTTAAAATCAACACCAAGGCACAAGGGTGCTCTCATGCTTCTGAATAAGCACCAAAGAGACGGCCCACTGACTTGACGAAATAGGAGAGACAATGCCGAGGTCCTACCAATGCAACACCTCAGCTGTGACATTGCCATGTATGACAAAGGAAATGGGGTGGGAGTGACAAAAGTTAGATATTTCAGACAGCATAAGGGAGATGTGTGCTCGAAATTTGCTCCCGACCCCAATGTATTCTCAAATAACTGGTTGTATGATTATAATAAGGAGTCCAAATCTTGGAAGGGGATTACTGAGACACTAAATATACGTTATCAACAATCTGGAAGCTGAAAACAGAATTGTGTCTGACCCAAAAATATTCTGCACCAATGGTGAATTAGCCATTAACAACATTAGCTGCCGTTCCACATTCTTATAATGTGCAGAAATGGAGAATTGTCCCCTTAAACAAATACACTGTTTACTATAAGACACAACGTGACATTGTGTGTGTTGCAGTGCAGGGCAGCCTATGAACCAGTATGTATCAAAGTTAATGAGGACCTGTGGCTCACCTACTGTCACAAACTATTGGCAAATGGCCTGTTTGCAACATACACCACACATAGCATCTATGTGCAGTCAGTCCCATTGAATATACACCAAATTAAAATTGGGACAGGACTGCCTGCATGCCCATTGAGCAGAAACAGGTGCGGAAGGGCAGTGATGCTGAGAATCTGGAAAATATTGTGAGAGGGGACTACAATTCTTTGATTTATGTGCACCCACTAATCCTGATACATGGTATTGCTGCGATGTCACTGCACAGAAATCATTCACAGCATCAACAAACACAGCGACTATGGAAGGCAAGGCTGCCTGGGGTCCCAGAGGGCCATTTACCATGCATGTCTATCTTTGACACATGCCAATTGTTGGAAAGTACATCCCTTGCCACTGCCTTAAGTTTTTGTCACTCAGCAATCTTAGCAACTTTGGCTAAAAAAGGGGCCTAGTTTGGATCTCTTGGTCAGATGTTAACCGGACGATCACATCTCTAGTGAGTGAGTCTGCATACAGTGTAGCACGTTGGGGACACTCAAACCAACACTTATGTGAGAGATCTGGGTGGTTGGCAATCCATGCTGCATATGAGTACCTGGGACACATGTGGTGCTGGTTAAACTGTAACAGGTAATTTACACGTTTCTGTTGGCTCATCAAAGCTGACAAATGGTGTGAGGGTGGCAGGGCTGGGGGAAGTCTTGTCAATTAGCACCTGGGCTGCAGGCAGCACAGTGTGAGTATGGAGCCATTACACATTTTGTTTCTTGTTCCTGCTGTAGCTTTTGTTGCTGCTCTTGGAGGCGCAATTGCTCCTTCCAATGTTCCTAAACTGCTGGGTTCATGATGGCCACAGTTCAACACTACAAAAAAAAAAAAGACCATTACATGTGTAAGAATGTCCAGTGTCAGCACTTTTCTGTTGATACAAGGTGTGATAACCCAATTTAAACCATGTGAGCTGAAGGTGACTTGACAAGAGGCCTGGAGCTGAGCCCTGGAAAAGGGAATGAAACTCAACATGCAAGTCAATCTACAGGGGAGCAGAGTGCTGGAACACCACATAGAGACCAAGCACAGAGGAAAATACAACACATGACCAGCATGAACAACTGCTAACTGAGCACATGAAAACAGAGCACTGTATGTGACAAAGACGTGATCCATGAGCATTAGAAATGGTCGGCCAAGCCTATTGTCACTGGCAACACCTGGGTCAGTGGCCCTGTCGAAGCCATGCTTTGCATATGTCATTCATGACAGCATTCTGTACCATTCCCCTGCGATAACCATGCCACCTCATCTGCATCCATCTCAATGTCCACTGGTAGGAATACGAAAAAAAGTATTCAAGAAAAAGAGCCAGAATAACAAACACATTTCAGCAGCTATTTCACTGAAGCCATGTGAAGAGATGGCCCCCAAGGAGGACATGAAGAAGTTTGTTCAGTAACATGAAAGATTAGCTGGTTTCTAAAGAAGCATCATAACTTTGAAGTTGGCGCAGAGGAGCTGCAACGAAAACATTATCATATATGGCATTGGAGTAGACACCAGTGAGGTCACAGTTGGCAGCAGCACTCATGTGAGTCATTGCCTGACAATGGCTGAGGGCACTTGACTGGAAGCTTCTGGACATTTAACCATATGTTCGACTGTAAGCTTGAAAAAATTTTGTCAGTATATATCATTGTTAAACCATGCCCTCATACTATTGTTTCATATAAGCTACAGTTTCATGGGTTTGATTCTAGCTCACGAATATGTATATTTCAGCTTCTTCAGAGTATGTGTAATTCACTGTTGCTCTACTTTTGTCCGACTTGTCTTGGAAAAAGATTCAGTGTGCAATGCTGACAAATATGTTTGTATAGATTCCAGTTTTTCGGGGGGCAAGTGAATCTTTGGTGGAGAGTCCAGAAAGTAGAGCAGAATTCTATCATGGCTGTGATGGCTTTGGAGATTTTCAATATCCTGATGCCCCAGATCCTGATCATCACATACAGAAAGATCATGCTGTTAGTTTCCTGACCAAAATTACCTCAGAAAGACCAAGTAAGTTTTAGTTTTAATTTATAATTATGAGAAACTTTACTAGTATAGATTGTTTTACTGATTTTAGCTACTTACAATTTTCAGATGAAATCAGTCTTCTTTGTCTTGGACCTCTTACAAACATAGCTCTTGCAATCCATATGGATCCACACTTTTGTACCAATGTTAAGGAAATGGTAATCATGGGTGGCAACATTGCTGGTAAAAAACTAAACATAAATTATAATAACATTTAATGAAAATTTGTATTTATATTCTTAGGACGTAGATGTGGTTCTTAGTTATTTTATTTGTTTACTTTTTGTTTGATTAGATTTGAGCATTGTAAAAGCTAATGATCAAAATAAAATGAGATAGGTATACCAAATTAATGGAAAATGTTCTTGGAAATTATTGCTACAATAGTTATGATGCAATGAAGAATTAATGGTTTAAAGAATGCAAAGATCTGTTTACAGTGCAATTTGTTGGTTTATGTTTGTAATGTGTTAATGTTGATATAAGTAAATTATGAAATATTACAGCAGACAATTTCCGAAGGTATTTATATTAAAATTCACCAAAAAATTTAAAAAAAAATGCGTAGTATCCTGTTGAGAGACTGGAGAAATCAGCTTTTCTATCGTACTTCTCTATTTGTGTACACAGTGCAGGGTGTTTATAAATGAATGGTACAGTTTTAAAAACTGATAATAAATTTATTTATTACTTTATGCAGGTAAATCTTACAGCATAAGCAATGGAAACTGTGCAAGTTTTTGATCCGCTAATCACAATCTTCCAATATGTGCACTCTTGGACACGCAACACACATATACTCAGTAATCTAATTCTTTCCATACTCAGTGCAGCATATCTTCCATGATGGTCTGCTGTGCACGCATCATCCAATCAAATATTTCCTGAGGGACATGTGTGTGGTTATCATGTATGGTTGGTCGGTAATAACACACACTAATTATCATATATACATTTATTAAACACCGGGACCATACATTTATTAAACACCGGGACAGTAAGAAAAAACATGGCAGAACACAAGTTACACACCGAGAGAAGACATAGAACAAAAGCAGTTCAAATAAATAACAGTCAAAGATGGGGTGCTGTGCACCAGAGATGCCATAGAGGCTTCCCCCTCCCCCGGTAATGCCGAGCAAGGTGGTTGGAGGCTTCATCACTCGAATTCATAATTTCTGTGCCAGCACGGTGATTGTAGGCGGCAGCCGGCGCAAGAAGAGAAGTATGTGCGTCAGAAACTACGCTGCAAGAGTCCCGTGTGTCCAACAGCTACACAGGCGGTGAGACATCAGTCGAAGTCAGGTTGGCAGCATCGGAGGCAGGTTAGCGGTTGTAGGCGGCAGCCAGCGTGAGAAGTATGTGCGTCAGAAACTGTGCTGCAAGAGTCCCGTGTGTGCAACGGCTACACAAGCGGTGACACATCAGTCGAAGGCAGGTCAGCAGCATTGGAGGCAGGTCAACAGTGTCAGGCGATTAACAGACACAGTCTGTGGTTGTCTGTGTAGATGAATTACAATGTGTTTGTGCCCCGGTGAGGGCCCGAATAAGGTGGCTGCAAGGCCGCTCACATGGTGTCATCATGCAACATCGCAAATTCACTTGAAGCAAGGTCCTTTTGGACAAACATAGGCAGGGTGGAGTGAGGGCATGGAAGGGGGGTGCGGAGGTGTGCAACATGTGCATGAACCTGTTGAACCAGAGCAGGAAGATCCATGGTATCAGCTGATCGTGAATCCTCCACGAATTCTGCAGGAAGGAAGAGGGGTTCGCCATACAGAATCTTGGTGAGCGATGCGTACAAGTCTTCTGTATGGGCCGAGTGAATGCCCAGCAGGACCCAAAGGAGAGCCTCGTACCATAAACCACCTTGGCACATAAACGCGGCCTTGAGAGTGCAGTGCCACCATTCGACCAGGCCGTTCACCTGCAGGTGGTAATCCATGGTGTGGAATTTAGCAACACCGCAGAGTTTGCATAGTTGTGCAAAGAGGACAGACTTGAACAGTCATCCCTGATCGGCCATTGGAGACAGGGGACAGCCGAAACGAGCAACCCACACCGAGACAAAAGAACGAGTGATGGTCTCAGCCATGATGTTGATAAGAGGGACCACCTTGATCCAGCATGTCATGTGGTAGATGTCCAATAAGGCGTATCTGTAACCCTTGGAAGTGGGGAGGAGGCCAATGACGTCAATGTGGACATGCCGAAGGCATCCCTTTGGAATGTCAAACTTGCCTAATGGAGGTTGAGCACGCCTGCTGACCTTGTTGCGCTGGCACGGGACGCACATGCAGGTCCAAGTGCGGCAGTCATGCTTCATGCCGGGCCAGACAAAGCCCTCAGTCACTAGCTACGTTGTTGCTCACTTTGCAAGGTGAGCCAAGCCATGCAAAGCAGTAAAGGCCCCGTGACGAAGGGCGGTAGGAGCCAGGGGGTGGGGAGTGCCCATAAAGGTGTCACAAAGGACAGGGATCATTGACCCGTGTAGGATACGGGGTTGGACAGAGAGCGATGACTCATCTGATATTAATTGGTGTATAACATGGTCTTCAGCCTGAAGTCGGGCGAGCTCTTCCAGATTCAGTGGTGCGGTTAGCATGCATATGCAGGAAAGATAGTCTGCCACAACATTCTCTGTGCTGCAGATATAGCACGCATTGGAAGAGCGCTGACAGGTGTAGTCCATATGGCAGAAATGCCTCAACAGAAGGTCCTGAGGTGGGTTATGAATAGCATCCATGAGTGGCATGTGATCTGTGTGGATCGTGAAAGGTCACCCCTCGAGGTCACTACGGAAATATTTATTCACCTTGTACACAGCAAAGAACTCATGGTTGAAAGCCGACCACTTACACTGGCTCTTAGTCAGTTTCTTGAAAAAGAAGTGGAGTGCTTGGGTTGAGTCGGCAGTGTACTGTTGTAAAACAGGGCCTGAAACTGAGTCTCTGGCATCAGTAGTGATCGAAACATGGGCCTCAGGGTCAGGTTGGACAAGTGTAGCGGCTTTGGCCAGGGCAGTTTTAACATTACTAAAGGCACTGAGCATGGGTTTGGTCCAGTCCGACCTCCATTTCTCCATGGTGTTTTTGCTGGAGAGGGTGTCAGTGAGGGCCATTTGGATGGAGGCAGCGTGAGGAATATGGCAGTGGTAACAGTTTGCTATACCCAGAAAACGATGGAGCTGAGCATAATCGTCAGGAAGAGGAAGATCAAATATGGTTTTGACATGAGAACTCATTGGTCAGAGGCCATTGGCAGAGACAGTATGGCCTAGGAAGGTAACTGTTGTGGCACAGATTTGAGATTTATCATGGTTGATCACCATGCCTTTGGCAGAGGGGGCCAAACGGACTGCGTCAAGGTGAACTTGATGCTCCTCAGCAGAGGGGGAAAAGATCAGTATATCATCTAAGTAAGCATAAGAAAATGGCAGAGTTAGCAAAATGGAATCGAACAACCGCTGCCACATCTGTGCAGTGTTTTTCAATCCGTAAAGCATATAACAGTATTCAAATAGGCTGAAGGGTGTGATGATGGCCGTCTTCCCAGTGGATGCATAGGGCTTTGATGGTATGCCTTGGAAAAATCTTAAACAGAGAAACACTTAGAACCATGTAGTAATCGCATGAAATCCAGAATATGAGGAATTGGGTAGTAATCATTAATGGTGCGAGGATTAAGGGACCTGTAGTCCCCGCACTTGCAAAAGGTGCCGTCTTTTTTAGGAACAAGGTGAATAGGTGAAAACCAGTTGCTATCAGAGGGGTGGAGTGCACCCAAAGCCAACAGATCCTGAACGATTTCCTTGGTGCACAGAAGTTTGGAAGTGTTAAGGCACCTGGCCTTATAATGTACAGGTAGGGTGTCTGTGGTATGAATCCTATGACAAGTGCCTTTACTGATGGCTGATACTTGTGAAGGAAGGTCTGCAAGAGGGGTCAGGAAGGGGTCCACAGGCAACATTGGTTCACTGACCTTGCTGAACCGGGGCGGTGTAGGCAGTGCGTCGGCTGATGTCAATGATGGAGGATGCGGTGCAGGAGCGCAGCACGGAGATGTGTCTTGTAGAGTCGTCCGCGACGGTGTGGAAGCAACAGCAGGTGGAGGAAAGCTCAGCACAGGGGCAGATTGGGAAGAAGGCACAGTAGAGGTGTGTGTTGGGTCGCCTCATTGTGGTTCTGCAGATAGGCGATGTATCATACGTCATGCGTGTGACAATTCAGCAGAAGCACAGGCGATGCGGGTGCATAACGTTTTGTTCTGGGTGAGGAGTTCGTCGATTTGTGAGCGCATGTCTGACGGGTCAGAGAGCTGTGTAGTAATGTGCTAGAGCAGGGATGCAAATGTGGAAAGTGTAACCAAGGAGGCAAAGAGTGAAGTCGTGCTGAACTCATTTGAGCACAGAACAGTAGAACCAGATGCGTGTCGCAGTGCAGCGGCCTACAGGTGTGGTGAAAGTTCTTAATGGTGTAGAAAATCCATCTTGATCACAGGTTCATCCATGTTGGCAATGTGGAATGCCCAAGGAAAAGTGTGGACCAGTGATAGGCGAAGCGACATCTTGATGGAACCATGGACCACAATGGGAGAACGATCGGTGGCAATGAAAGTGAGGTTAGCAGGTGAAAATGTGTCGCCGGCATGCTTGGCTGGGATAACACTAACATTGGCACCAGTCTTCACAAGAAAGAGAGTGCCAGATGACATGTCTGTGGCATATAGGTGTCGTGTTGCTGAATGTTGTGGAGCAGTCATACAGAAGGTGCCGTGAAGGGATGTGGCAGGCCGTGGCACCTAAACATGCCAGCCAGAATCATTTGGGTAGGCACAAGGTGTGCAGCAGTTGCGGGCGGCATCCCCTTAAGTAGCATGGTACCGGCACAGTGGGTATGCTGGTAGGCTAGGCAGTGTGGAGTGGAAGCAGGCAGCAGCTGTCTTCATCGGGGCCGGTCAATGATTGGGCTGCTGCTCATGCAAGGTTGGCGGCTGTCGGGAGGCTGCAGGCAGTACGTCCTGTAGGCTGTTAGGTGGCAGCTCCTGACTGGCAGCCGAGGTGCCGATGCGAACACGCTGGCCTTTGCCAGCAGGGTGTGGAACTGAAGGTGCAGGCATGCCAACTGAGGGTGATAGAGATGTGTCCATGACAGGCGGTGTCGGTGACAAATGATAGCATAAGCTTGATCTGCCATGCATAAACGAACCTCAAGTGGGTCAGCGTTGTGAGACAGTAGATGAAGTTGTATATCTGAAGGCATTTTGTCCATTCAAACTGTCCAAATTGCGGCATCAGGTAATGCCTGAGCATCAATTAATGCACGTAGGTGTCGCCAAAGCTGCGAAGGAGTGTGGTTGTTGAGATGCTCATCTTGAATAATGTGGTGGATAGCCTCCACTGGAGGACGAGAGAGGTGCTCGATAAACAGTGCTTTCGCCATCGAATACGTGTGCGAGGCGGGTGGTGAGAGAAGCAAATCACTGATGAGGTCCAGATGAGCGAGGAGGTGACTCACCAGGCAGACAGAGTGTGCGTTGTTGTCTGAAATGCTGTGGATGTTCAGTAGGTGATCCACTAATGCGAACCAAGTCTTAGCGTTATCTTTTTGCAAAGCAGGTAGCTTGGGGAACCAGCCGGGTAACACATGTTGAGGCAGCACCAGCAGGTGGAGATCTGTGTGAGCAGGGCAAGATGCCTCCGACACTGGGAGTGCAGTAGCGGTGATGGGTGCGACGCTTGAGGTCTGCGTGGGGGGGGGGGGGGGGGGGTGGCTGCATGCAGCACATGGTGTGGAGGGTGTGGGTGCAAAAGTTGGCACAGTGTGTCCAAACTGCATGCCTGATGAAGAGCACGGTGCGGGTGTAATGGCCGGTGTCATCGCAACAGTGGGCAGAAGGCAGTCATGGCAGAGCCACGAGGGGGCTGACCCAAAAACCAGTGCAGGTGCAACAGCCGGCGCCATTGCGAAAACTGGCAGTGCAGTGGTCGCCGAAACTGGTTCGGTCGAGGCGACCAGCATTGCCGAGACAATGTGCGGAGAGGGGGGAGGGGAGAGGGGGGGCAGTGCAGTGATACTAGGCATGTGAGAATTTGATACCCCATGAACAGAAATGTTCGAATCACAGTTCTGGAACTTTGTTTGCACATCAAACCAACCCCAAGATAACTGCGTAGATGAGGGGTAAACCACAATGTCTTTAACTGGATGATCACCCACGATGTCGTTAGGCAGTGTGCGCTGTCCATCTTGTGGCCTTTGTTGTGCTGCCACACTAGACGGTGGCCATGTTGAGCCAGTTAAGGTTAGCTGGCCACCAGCGTGGCCGGGTGTAAATAATTGTTCACTTTTAACCAAACGTGCATTAGGATCACTTGACAACTCGTGGTCACAAGCGCAGTTTATAGGGTGTGTGGCAGTAGCACAGAAAGACACTAGTAGGTCCATTGTGGCGAGAACAATGTGGGCTGCCACACAAAGTTTGTTAATGATGAAAACAAGTACAAAATAAATCATGATCACACAACGTCAATGTTGGGGTCACCACTGTGGTTATAGTGTATGGTTGGTCAGTAATAACACACACTAAGTGTTGTATATAATTTATTAAACACTGGGACAGAAAGAACAAACATAGCAGAACACAAGTTGCGTGCCGAGGGAAGACATACAACAAAAGCAGTTCAAAGAAGCAAGGGGCAGCCAGGGGCGAAGGTTGTTGTCTTCTGTTGCAGCATGTCCAACACAGTATTGGTGAAGAACACTATTAAGAAGCTCTTGTACACTCCTGTGAAGATGGGGCAGAGCACCATCCAGTTGCAAAATGTAATCACCATAACAGGTGTTTGGCACAGAGAACATTCACTTTTAGAGAGCCATGCTGATGCTCTATTAGCATGTGTGGTTTTCTTGCTTCTGCAGATATGGACATTGTGTGTGTTCACCTTACCACTCACATGGAAAGTGGCTTCATTGCAGAAGATGAATCTTCCTACAAAACCAGCATCCTCCATTTTTAACTGCAGCTCTTTACAGAATCACCCCTTTTCATGCTGTCTGTTGGTGTAAGAGCGTGTACTAATCCCACTTTGTACAGTTTAAAATGTAGCCATTTACAGAAGACCTTCCACACTATAATCAATGGCATGAACAAGGACTTTGGTGAAATGCCTTGTGCACTCTTTCAACATGTGCATCAGACACGTGACTTCGACCATGACTTTTCCCCTTACAATGCATCCAGTTACTATAAACTGTTGGTACCTCATATCTACATTATTCTCATTTGGTGGGTATTTCCTAAACCGTGCATGAAACTCCTGCTACACGGAAAAAAGAGCACACAGAAAGCCTTTTCCTGTTTGCCAGCCATCTTGGAAACAGATGCTATGCCTGTGTAGTAAGCATGACAAGCAAATAGTGGATAGCGCATCTAAAACTTGGACAGTTGCCACTGCTTATGCTGTTAGGCTTGCCCATATAAATTAATAAATCAATTTATTATTAATTTTTAAAACCAAATCTTCTGTTTATAAATGTCCTGTATATCAAGCAAATGCCTTCTCTTCTTAGGGTGGGGGTTTAGTATGAAAGGTTGTCAAATGAAAACCAAACACCTGCCACAAATAAAACCTTTTTGAATGATTCCATTCGAAAGTAATCACCACACTCATTAACACATTTATCCTGTTTCATAGAACATTTTTGGAAGTTGTTGGATCCCTAACTACACCCACTTTGCACTTCCTCATCCAGCTGAAACCAACATCCATGCATGTCTTTCTTCAGGTTGCCAAAGATGTGAATATCACATGGTGAAAGAACCAGGCTGTATGGAAGATGTTGCATTGTACTGTTTCCCAACAAAATCACTGCAGTGTGACCTTTGTCCAGTTGGCAGTGTGGGGACAAGCATTATCATGAAACAGGATGATTTCATCTGACAGCATTCCTGGGCATTTTGACTTGATGGTGCATTGCAATTTCTGCAGAGTGTTTTCATAGCAATGTGCATTGACTTTGGTTCTATGCTTGCGGAACTTGATGAACAGAGGAAGCATCCTGTTGCATGATAATGCCTGCCCCCACACTGCCTATTCAGATGAAGGCTACACTTCAGTGATTTGGTTGGGAATCACTGCAACATCCTCAGTGCAGCTCGGGTCTTTCACTGTGTGATTTTCACTTATTTTGTGACCTGAAGAAAGACACATGTAGACATCAGTTTTAGCCTGACAAGGAAATGCAAGAGATGGTGTGGTTGTGGATCTGCCTGTGGCTGACAGAGTTCTATGAAACAGGAATGGATCCTCCTGTCTCCCAGTAGGATAAATGTCTTAATACATGTTGTGGTCACTTTTGAATGGAACCATTCCATGGTCTCATTGTGGCAAGTGTTCAGTTTTCATTTGACTGCTCTTTATACATCGACACTAGTGTCCAGCTTAAGTAGGAAGCAAGGGAATTTCAAACAAACATCCTCTGTTGTCTCTGGAGGGGGTTGCCATCTCGAATCCCATGTACAGGTTGAGGCTTCTATTTCACTTTAAATGCTTTTTAATATGCTTATGATATTTATAATTTATTTTCAGTCTGGTGAATAGTCTCTATGGCTTTATAAAATAGTGAAAAGGATGCCCAGTGCAATCGTCCACTCCAAGCTGTATCTCAGTGTTCATACCACACGTCATCCAAGTCCTCCACACTAAGCCCAACGTCAACTGCATCCACAGTCTACCAGTGTGCAGCGCACTGTCACTCCCAGATTACACCGGCTGCTCCATTGCCCATCTGATGGGGCTCATATCTCTGATCTATCAAGTTTCCTTGGCACGATTGATCAGTAGTGAGCTTGTGTGTGTTCAGCTGAGTTCTTGTTTTCATTTTTTGCACAATATTTCGGTGACAGACCCAGCCATCTTTTTCAGGTGCTGCAAGTTTTACCATTATGTGTACTTGCTGTGTGGTCTCCAATCAGACTGTGAGCCATTGTTGGTCTCATACTACTATTTACAGCCAAGTTTGACTCCCATCATCCACTGTGCCCTTTGAGTCCAGGCAGTAAGTACACATAATAGAAAAACACCTGAAGAATATGGATGGGACAGAAATGAAACCATTGTGCAGAAAATGGAAACAGCTACTCAGCTGAACACCTGGAAGCTCAGTATTGATCAATCATGCTGAGAAAATGTGAGAGACCATATCACTTAACTCTATGTACACAAATTAGATGAACTCCACCAGAAGAAAGGTCGACTTCTCAGTACATTGACCTTCCTAACAAGATGTCAAGTTGAACAAGCTGTAGGTACATCTGTTAAAATCAAACATCACACTAACATACCAGGGGCAAAAAGGATTTTAGGCACTGTCCAAGCCTGGCTCCAGTACGAGAAGAATTTGTGACACTTGATGGTTGGTAGACGTCACTTCAAAAGAGCTTCTTCATCTCCATCTTTACGTGTCAGCTAAACTCTCTGCAGAGTCTCAAGAATTGGTTTACAACAATATTGCAAGCAGAATCTCTGCAGTTGAAAACCTCTGCATGCCAAAAATCAAAATTTGTTCACTTGCACATGAGCCAAGACAAGAAGCTGGGGTCATAATGTAAACACTGAGAAACAGTGAAGAGCCTTGCTAAGGGTCTAAATTTTGCACCCATTACAAATGCTGCCAATATCAGATTATATCAGCACCATGGAGCAGGTTATCAGTGCTGTGGAACATGTTGTAGCTGCTCTCACACCGGAAGCAGCAGAAAAGGTTTGCTGCAAAACCTGTAGAGCACTTACCGGGGCATCAGAGCTAAGATCCAACCGCTAATGAAGAATGTGTAGCATTGAAAACTCTGTGGGAGGACAATGAAACTGTAGTTCTGCCAGCTAAAAAGGTTAACACTATGGTCCTAATGTCATGTGTGGACTACAGTAAGAAGATATTCAATCTCGTGAATGACACTTCATACTGACAGATGTCAGTCCTACAAATATGAGAGGAAGTGTCATAACATGAGCAGCTGTGCTACCATGACTATATGGCCTGCACAAGGTATACAAGGAAAGAATTCCACTAAGATCCATAGTTTAGTAATATTGGCACACTGTAGCAGGATGGATCATCCTCTTACTTTCCTTTAAGCAATCCGTCCGCCTACCTGGATAGGTTTCAGGTTGTCTGCCCCTTCACTCTGTGGTAGTAGATACTGGTTTAACCAATAAAAGCAGCATTGATGAAAATTTGAATAAATACCTATCACACTAAGGCCACGTAACTCCAGTTCGTGGGCTGTAACTGAAAGTTAGTTAAACTATTGAGTGTTTGGGGTTCTTTGACTCATTTGAAAAAAATGTCTAAAATTTCCTTTAAGATGGTTTATTGTCTTTAAAAATACAGAAAATAGCTATCAACTCCATCTTTAATACCCTGACATCAATTATGCGATGTTCCAAGATTACACCTGAAAGCAGCCAGAAGGTATTTAGTCCGACCCAATATTTTGAACATCCTTAACTGTCACTGGCTCATGACCACTGGTGAGTTAACACATTCAGTCATTCAGTATGCTTCTAGTAAAGAAGTGCTCACCATAATGTCTCATAATCTGTACAAAACACGCCACACGGAATTTATGTATGACATGAAATTTTCATGAATTATCTCCTAAAATCGGCCAGTCACAAAGCTCTGACTTTCACAAAATACTTGGTGCTGTAGTTGCTTTTCACCCATGACTAGAGAACCAATCAAACGTGCAAATTTCTTCATTTTGGCACAAATTTGATTAGCACAGTTTAACATAGGTGTTTACCAGAAGACGGCTCCCTAATGATTATCTACTCACATGTCTTCTCACTGTATTTCTGTCAGCCAATCAGATTACCACAAGTAATTTAGATCAGAAATTTTGTAGTTCTGGAACTAAACAAAATTTAATGAAAACAAAATGTGGTTTCTTACCCCAAAATAAATAACTAATAAATTTTATACTTGATGCCCCTTATGGCTGCCTATTACAAAATCAAGCTCATTCCAACATGTGTCATAAATTCCCCTATTGTGCAGCAACTTTCTCACATGTACATTTTCGTAGTTTTAATAAAATGTCACAATCTCTGTTTATGTATGTCCTTCATTCACTCTCTCTGTCTCTCAAAAACACTCATTTTACCAAAACATGATGAAATAATAATTTTCCAAAGTACTTTCAATTACATCAGAAACATGCGGTAATAAAACTAAGCAAAATTCCAGAAAATTACATTATATGAACCTATCCTCTTGGTTGTAGTTTCAAATGATACTGTAGATGAATCCATTACAGTCCCTAACTCTGTTTCATAATGCCAGCATGGTTATATGTTTTAGGTAAAAATTTACATCCCCAAAAGAACTGAACTTATTGATTTGAAATTTTAGCAGTACCATTGTATTATTCATAGAATTTGGTATACTAAGTATGAAAAAGATTGATTAATAGATAATAGTACTACTTCAGATTCATAGAGAGTATGTGTAATGTATTGCATGCAGCATTAAGCAAGTGCACTGCTTGCTTGGCCCAATAGCCAGTGTCAGCTGTGCCAGCGTGAGAATCAAAATCTGGTCTCCTCCCAGCTCCATGGCCAGTTACACTTTCAGTGAAAGATAACAACTCATAATGATTTGCTACATTACAGCACCTAGAAACCAGCTGACAAAATATCTGAAATGCATACTCAGTAAATACATGAGAAGTGCAAATACCATATTCAATAGAACATTGACTTTCCTCAGTCAACTGCTATTCCAAGATATAAATATTACGGTCAGTTTTGATGTAGTCTCCATCGTTATGAGAGTTCTTTTTCTGATTCCTTGGAATTAATATCAGAAAAGGTAGACAGTCCTTCCACAGAACTTTTTAGGCATATTTTGACATCAACTTATTTCCTATATGATGGAAAATATTATGAACAGACAAATTGCATTTCAGTGGGTTGTCCATTATCACCTGTCATGGTGAACCTGTAGAGGGAACACTTTGAAGCAAAGGCACTTGAATCCACAAACTGAAACCCATGTTTCTTTCAGGACATGGATGACACTTCTGTAGAATGGCCATGTGCATTGGAAAAGCTGCAAGAGTTCCTGGGACATTTAAACTATCTCCATCATAATATGAAAGTCATGATGGAACTTGAAAAAGAGAGCCACTGAAGTGTTAGTTAAAAGAAGACTGAACAGATCGCTATGTCACAATGTATATAGAAAACCTCTATCTTCACACCACAAGCCATCACCATCTATCACAAAGAAATTTTGTGCTAAAGACTCCGGCCCATAGAGCTCGATCACATTCAGACAAGGGGAGCCTTGCCAGAGAATTACAACACCTGTGACTGATGTTCTGAAAGATGGTTACTCACAGCATCAAACTGTATGGCAATGCAGTCAAAATCAAGAACGTCTAAGAAATAGTTTTAGGCTGAGAATGAGGAAGAGAAGCCAAAAATCACTTATCTGCCTTATAATGGTCCAATATCCAGAAAGATCAGTAGACTACTACAGAAACATGGCATCCAGTGTGTTCAGTACTGTTAACTAAGATAAAAAGTATTTTTTATAATATTAAAGATGATCTACATCTCCAAAAACTGGGTGTGTATCATATTCCATGTGAATGTGACATGTCTTTCTTTGCATAGAATATCAGAACAGTTGAGGAGAGATGCAAAGAGCATCAGTGACACACCCAACTAAAACAACCAAGAAAATCAGCTATTGCTGAGCACTGCCTTGAGTATAATCATGAAATGAAGTACAATGATACCAGTACTGTGGTGCAAATGCCAAGTTTCTGGGACAGCATAATTCAGGAGTCTGTCTAAATAAAGATGTCAGAAAATGTGATAAACAGGGATGGGAGTTACAATTTAAATAACACTTGGAGTCTGACGCTCAATTTATTAAAATCTCACTGCCCATAACATCTATCAGAGTTGGAAAATGCTGAGGAAATTTATGTTTCATGGAGTATCAGTGCTTGCTCTGTAAAACAAAAGAGCGTCACAGCATGCAGTGGACATTAGGAATTGAACTCGGCTATAAATTGGAATCCAAGCAGCGAGTACACACGGTAGCAAAACTCACAGCACCTGAAGAAGATGGCTGGTTCAGTCTTCAGAATACTATGCAGAAAATGGAAACAACAACTCGGCTTGCTATTACTCATCTCTATGCATCATCTGTGGCAGTCATGCTAACACTGACTGGTTACAAGCTTCCACCCCACCATGACCACTATCCTGGACCACCCTTGAGCTTTACTGCTTTCCCCTGATATGGCCACACTGCCTTTGCCCTTATAAGAACTCGTATCAGTGATTATTGGTGGGTTGGAACCAAATAGTGCAGATTGATGTCTGAATGACTGTGTTGTTGTATATAGTTCAACAGTGTAAATAAAGTACATTTATTCTTGCTACTTGGGGGATATTAATTGAAGTGGCTCTCTCAATCATGACACAAAACTTGATGACAAGGAGTGAATTGTTTGGCTTTTTAATACCTTGCATCCTCGTCCAGTATAGCTAACCATCCCTGTGCACCACTTTAGAAGGTAGTTGATTTTTTTCTCTTGCTGCATAGATTTCAGTACGGCATTGCCATCTCTGACTATATCAGCACAGTAGCTAGTGCTACAGCACCTGCAGTGGAACAACAATTTTCTACAAAAGCTAACCTGTTTCCTTCATACCATCACAAGTGGAGCTTCATCAGAGAATGAAAGCAGATTATGATGTGAAATCTGGTTTTGCAGGATAGAGAGAATCAGGTTATGGTTGTGGAGGGGGCCATAATCAGTTACTGTCAGTTGCACAAAACACAGAAACTTTTATTTTCCTAGGCTTGACCAAGGCTAATGATAAGGGCCAGGAGAAATCCCCAAGCGATATACTCCCTCAGACCCAATCATGCAGAGGCAACACCTGACCATTGGCCACCCGACATCTCTGCACCGGAGAAGGGACCGACCGAAGTTTCGCAAGATGACCAAATTCAAGAAACCCTTCGAAGATCAATAGTGAAAGGGAGCTACCAGAATCCAAAAGAGCACAAATTGGTTCCCCACCTACTCGAGAATAAATATAAGGCAAGGGTGGTGATGAGGGAGAGACAACACGGGTACACCAAGGTTTAAAGGCTCAATGCCGAGGTCGCTGCCCAGCCCGGCATCATTTGTTGGCTCTGGGATTGTGAGGTTGAACGCAAGAGAGCACCAAATGAGCCGTGCTACTGCACATGAAGCAATGCCAGGGTTCCCTTTTCACAGTCTCATCTGATGTAGGCCATTTTGGAATTTCCCTTGACAACGCCCGTGGCCTGACCCTTAACTTCACAACATACATCGTTCGCAAGCAGCAATGTAGATATCGCTGCAACAGTGGCATGGAGCTCTTCCCAGGTTGAAGGACGATCACGAAAACCAAAGTGTGGCTTATCCACCGCTCACATTCCCCTAAGAACAATAGACACCAACTCCCATTCTGGCAAATGGATCAACAAGGTTAAGCAGGCCATCTGAACTCTGTTGACATACTGATGTAACTCCTCTTTATCCTGCTGCATCTCCCAAATGTAATGACACTCAAGCTGTTTCAGAACTCCGGTGCTCAATCTCTGGTTAATGACAAGCTCCCTCAATTGCTGTAAGGAAAACCCTTCTGCCATGGCTCAGGATATGAGGTTCTGCAACTCACCTCTAGCTAATGGGTACAATAGTGACAAAACTACTTGGTGCGGAATGTGAAAGGCGGCAGCATGTTGCTCAAGAGGAACCAACAACCGTAATAAGTTTTCAACCTGCTCAAGTCAATCTACAACTAATTCAGTAATATCTCAAAAGAAATATGCCAGAGGCTTAGGCAATTTAGCAAACGCTGCGTCTAACTTGGCAGAGGATATAACAACACCACCACCTGGCTGGCTCCTGGTTCCCCCTTGATACAGCAAGTTCCGCTCTTCATTCCTCTTCCCATCCATTCTAAACATGTAAGCTAAACTGCAATGCATTAGCCAAAGACCCCAATTCGATGGTTAATTTTTTATGATGTTCCTCCAAACCTAACATGCCTAAATCTGCTATCCGATTGGTTAAATGCACTAACTGTGCCCAAACCATGTGCAATTGACTGTCAATAAGTTGAGTGCCTTCCAAAACATAAATGGTGTCCTCAAGCCCCCTAACAGCCTTAAACAAAAATTCAAAGGCTGCTTCTGTCTCTCCCACCACCTCGAGCATGACATCAACCGGGTGAAGAACGGTAGCATGCAAGCAGGCCACTAAGTCCGGAACACTGCTCTCAATGGCTGACACCTTACCGCCAACTCATAAATAAGGTGGTCCCCGGGCACTGCCTGACCGCCATTAAAATAAGTCGCCTGAAACAATCAACAACCAAAACAATATGGTGCAACACTGACAGAAATAAAATTCAAACTAACAATAACTGGAATGGCAATATCACAATCATAACGACACTCTGCTACCAGATGAAATCTGGTTTTGCAGGATACAGCAGATCAGGTTATGGTTATGGAGGGGGCTGTAATCAGTTACTGTCAGTTGCACAAAATACACAAACTTTTATTTTCCTAAGAACCACATTGCCTTAAAAGGATCAAAATAAAACAACATGGCAGAAGGCCTAGTTAAGAAAACTTGAGATTCCTCCTAGGCTGAAGGCCCAAAGCCACACCAAAAACAAGAACAGCTGAAGGCGTGAACACAAGTTATAAAAAATTGCTTTAAAGAATACATGCGGCTGAAGTCTTACTTAAAAAAATATTTCATGTAAATACTTGTCTGAAGGCCACACACAAAGCATTGAACAACTCAGGGCTTGGGGACTGGATAACAAGAATTTCAGATAGAGCAAATTAAAAAAAAAATTCGTTTTAAACAAATGAATCTTCAAATTTTAATTTAAGTCAGCTGAAGGACTTAGTTTAAAATTAAAACAACTAAATTAATAGATGGCTGATGGCTTCGCACAGTACTTCAGACTAAAATGAAAATCACAATCTAAAACCAACAGAACAGTGGTGCTCAGAAGTGTTCCAAGGGTCAGCCTGAGGAGGTAGCTCTAATGTAAGTTGAGGTGAGAGCCAAGAGTAAGGTTAAATAATCAGATGGCAACCTGACCTAGGGATGGCTGAATGATCAACCAACAACCTAATCAATTCCCTTCCGCCCGACCAACGACATGACAACGAGAAGTATCAGCTGAGGACGAACATACCTGCAGCACAACTTCCTCAAAATTGGCATCTAAAAACTGCCAAGGCACAATAACCACTCTAAAAAAAGATGAACAAACAACTAAAAGGCTGCCAAACTACACGCTGTGCCAGACAGTGTCAGCACAGTGAGGAAAAACACACTGCCGGAAAACTATGCTAATGACTAGGGCAGGTAACTGGGGCGTTAACGGCCACAAGCCACAAAATACCGCTTGTGCACTTTATTGATAAGTAACAATCAATTTAATAGTTAAATATCATATAGGAAGATGGCTGCAAAATTTTGCCGACTTCAACAGACCGTATGTTGCTGCTAGCTGGAACGACCCAGGAAGCAACAACTGGCAATTAACGAAAAGATGTCACAGCAGTTGAGGTTTCATAACATGTTAACTGATCACTCAACTTCAGTGTCCAGGTTTGGTGGGCAGTGAACTTCGTAGGGCTCACAGCTAGCGCCTCACAATCCGACCGCATGTGCACGCCACCAACGGTCCCGGTCTGACCTTGCTGCTCTCTGTTGTGACTCGCTGATTATTCAAAGTGCCACCGCGCAATTACGCATGTCCTCTACGTGCGGCGCTGTCTGCCAGCCAGGCAGCAGCTGCGCCACCTAAGCGGCCAGCCGAGCAGCGGCCACTAGACTGAGACTCAGTGTTTAATCGAATGCCGACTTGTACACAGGTCAACTTACTCAGTGACTTATATGTGTTGTGTTGTCCGAAAAATGTGTTAAATTTGTAGATATAAAAATTGGCGACGAGGTAGTGGATTTTTCCTTTTCACCGTTGACTCACAGGGTTCCATGGCTACTGTCGAGCAGCTCTTGCAAAATCTCCTTGAACAGCAAACGCTTCTAACAGCGGCGATTCGTGATTTCGTCGCGGCGTCCAATGCGGGGCGTTTCTCGTCATTGGCTGTACCTCCTTTTCCACCTTACGACGAGACGGCGGAAGACTGGTCTGATTATGAAAAACATCTTAGACAGCACTTCTTGGCATTTCATGTCACGGACGAACAACCATGTAAGTCTCTGTTCCTTTCCTGGATTTCACCTCAAATGTATCGGTTGTTGTCGCAATTGGCTCCTTTGAAGGATCCTGCATCTTTGTCCTTTGCTGAAATGTGCTCCCTTCTGTCTGTCTATTTTCAAAAGCAAATGCATGTGGTAGCCTCTCGTGTTGCCTTTTATCGTTGTCAAAAACAACCAAATCAGTCCTATCGCGCTTGGGCTGCTGAACTTCACGGCCTCAGTCGAAAGTGTCAATTTGTTACTGACGTTCACAAAGAATCCTATGCCGATTCCATGGTACGGGATGCTATTATCCGGTCGGCGCCCGACAAAGAAGTTCGGCAACGTGCCCTTCAGTTGGCGAATCCGACTCTAGATGAAGTTCTCTCCATTGCGCAGTCTTTTGAAATTTCTCGCGCCGCTGGGGCGCAAATAGAGGCGTGGGGTGACGTCAGAGAAATACAACCTCTGTGCGCTGTTGACGACGCGTGCGGCGCGTCCCCGCCGGCCGATGTGGCCGCAGTACGCTCCCACGCGCAGCCTCGGCCTAGCCGTAAACAACCCACTAAGAAACTGCAGCAAAATCCCCGGCAACTTCCTTCATGTCCGCGGTGTTTTACGAAACATTCACGCGAGGATTGTCCCCAACGTTGGGCTGTGTGTCACAATTGCAAAAAGAAAGGTCATGTGTCTTCCGTTTGTAAATCCGACCGCATACATGATGTTCATGAACATGACGCTGATTCTGTTTCTGTGTTGTCTGTCAATTGCACTTCTTCCCTTTCAGGGAAGTTATTCCTAACTGTCCAAATCCTTGGTCGAGATGTTCGCATGCAAGTGGATACCGGTTCTGCTGCCACTATAATTAATTCTCAGACGTATCTTCAGCTGGGTTCTCCACTCCTGTCCCCCGTCACTCGGCAATTACGGACGTACAATAAACAGAAGATTTCTCTCTTGGGACAGTTTAATGCTGAAGTATCTTACAAATCCATCGTTCGCACTGTTCCCATATTTGTGGTCGACCAGAGCACCGCAGAAAATCTTTTTGGTTTCGATGCCTTTCGCGTTTTTGGGTTCTCCATAGATGACTCTGTCAATATTGTCTCTGACGCCATTCCTTATGCTCAACTGGATTCCTTGTCGACGACATTTTCGTCCCTTTTTTCTCCTGGGTTAGGCCGTGCAAACGACTTTGAAGCTCATATCACGCTCAAACCCACGGCGCGGCCTAATTTTTTTCGGGCTCGGCCCATTCCTGTGGCCCTTCGTGATCGGGTAAAACAGGAGTTGGATCGTCTCACTGCTTCAGGGGTCTTGCTTCCTGTCACTTCCAGTGAGTGGCCTTCTCCTGTCGTTGTAGTTGCTAAGCCCAATGGTGATATTCGTCTCTGTGGCGATTTCAAAGCCACTGTAAATGCTCAATGCCTCATCAACACTTACCCTATGCCCTGTCCTGAAGAACTGTTCACTAAACTCGCTGGAGGACAGTATTTTTCTAAAATTGATCTGTCGGAAGCTTATCATCAACTTCCTCTCGACACTGCTTCCCGGCAGTTTTTGGTCCTTAACACGCCTTTCGGCCTCTATCAGTACCAACGCTTGCCATTCGGGGTTGCTAGCGCCCCTGCTCTCTTTCAGCGATTCTTGGAACAATTATTGCTCCTTGTCCCGGGGTGTATCAATTACATGGACGACATTGTTGTCACTGGCTCCACCACTGAAGAACATCTTCAAAATCTCCACACACTTTTTCATGTCTTACAGTCTGCCGGTCTTAAGTGTAATCTTCAGAAATCACAATTTTTTCAGGCATCTATCACGTACTTGGGGTTTCAACTCTCTCGGGATGGTATTCGTCCGCTTCAACACACTGTTGCTGCGATCGATGCCCTTCCTCGCCCTACATCTGTTAAGGAACTGCAGGCTTTCTTGGGGAAAATAGCATACTATCACAAGTTTTTACCGTCTGCGGTGTCAGTGGCTCAGCCGTTGCATCGCCTGTTGCATAAAAACGTGCCTTTTCACTGGTCCGCGTCATGTGACGCGGCTTTCCGGAAATTAAAGACTATGCTGAAACAGGCCCCGTGCCTGGCTACTTATTGACCTGGCCAACATCTTGTTCTTGCCACAGACGCCTCTCAATACGGGGTCGGTGCAGTCCTTGCGCACCGTTTTTCTGACGGTTCGGAACAACCCATCGCTTATGCCTCCAAAATGCTCACGGATGCCCAACAAAAGTATTCTCAAATTGAGAAAGAAGCTTTGGCCATCATTTATGCTCTTCATAAGTTTGGTGTTTTTCTCTATGGCTCAAAATTTCATCTTGTTACGGATCACAAACCGCTTGTTTCCTTGTTTCATCCATTAACATCACTTCCCGACAAGGCTGCACACCGCCTCCAGCGTTGGGCTCTTTACTTGTCCCGTTTCAATTATGAGATTCATTTCCGGCCAACGGCTCAACATGCAAATGCTGATGCTTTGTCTCGCCTTCCCATGGGTCCTGATCAGGCATTCGATAGGGACGAACTTTTGTGTTTCCACCTGGATGTTGCCGAGCAGCGGGTTGTGGACGGGTTCCCCATCACTGGGGACAGGCTGGCGGCTGCTACGGGTTCTGACCCTACCCTCTCCCCGGTTCAGAAGGGTTGGCCAGATCGCCCGTCCGCTAAGACTTCTGATCCGTTGCGGAACTACTACACTTTGCGCTACCGCCTCACGGCTAGGGATGGTGTTATCCTCCTCTCCACTGACAATGCTTCGCCGCGTGTTGTGGTACCTGCGTCTTTGCGTGCTTCGGTCTTGCGCCTCCTTCACCAGGGGCACTGGGGTGTGTCTCGCACAAAATCTCTGGCACGCCGTCATGTGTACTGGCCTGGCATCGACTCTGACATCGCACACATGGTCGCTACCTGCGGCCCTTGTGCGTCACAGGCCGCTGCCCCGAAGTCATCTTTGTCACCGTGGCCTTCGCCTGAGAAGCCCTGGGAGCGCATTCATGCTGACTTTGCGGGACCCTTTATAGGTACTTATTGGCTCCTCGTAATTGACGCCTATTCTAACTTTCCTTTCATTGTCCGTTGCACGTCACCTACCACCGCGGCAACCACCAATGCTCTAGCTCGCATTTTCTCTTTGGAAGGCCTTCCCTCTACTCTTGTTATTGATAATGGTCCGCAATTTGCCTCTTCCGACTTTGCGGATTTTTGTGCTCATCACGGCGTTACGCATGTCACGGCCCCGCCGTTTCATCCACAATCCAACGGTGAGGCTGAACGACTGGCCCACACATTTAAGGCTCAGATGCGGAAACTTCTGACTTCTTCTGCTGCTGATGACGCGCTTCTCCAGTTCCTGGCGTCTTACCATTTCACCCCCATGGGCGATCACAGCCCGGCTGAGCTCTTACATGGCCGACAGCCCCGCACGCTACTTCATCTTCTGCGGCCTCCCACCTCACGGCCGCGGGTGCTTTCACTTGGCCGGTTCACTGCCGACGACCTCGTCTGGGTACGGGGATATGGCAGGCGGCCAAAATGGAGCCCGGGCCGCATCTTACGACACCGTGGCAGACGCTTGTATGAAATCCAGACGGACACGGGTGTTGCAGTGCGTCATTCGGACCAGCTTCGGCCTCGAGTGCCAGCAACGCCTGTTCCGAATGCCGCCACACCACCTTTGGCTCTACCTCATGCTCGGGATCTTGGCATCTCTCAATACTCACAACGCAGCCCTCTCACCGTCATCGCGATGCCAGCACCAGAACGGCCGCCACCAGGAGACGTGCCCATGCAGGAACCGGAGGACCGTCCTCTGTCAGAGTACATCTACTCGCCTCCTCCTCCAACAGACGCCGACACATCGCCCATGTCTCCTGTTATATCAACTGGACTTGCCGCAATGGGCAGATTGGTGCAGGGGGCCCCAGCAGATTCAACCCCTACGTCTCCTGTCATCTCGACCCGTTATCATCGGGGACACTTTCGTCCGTACGGGAAGCCTCCTCCTCGAGACTTTACGGCGAGTCAAACAACGCCTATGGACGTTAGCCATCTCCAGGACACCTCCATCAAGACCAGTGCAACAATTTCAAAGGGGGGAAAAGTGTTGTGACTCGCCGATTATTCAAAGTGCCGCCGCACAATTACGCACGTCCTCTACATGCGGCGCTGTCTGCCAGCCAGGCAGCAGCTGCGCCACCTAAGCGGCCAGCCGAGCAGCGGCCGCTAGACTGAGACTCAGTGTTTAATCGAATGCCGACTTGTACACAGGTCAACTTACTCAGTGACTTATATGTGTTGTTGTGTTGTCCGAAAAATGTGTTAAATTTGTAGATATAAAACTCTCTCCCAACTGACCGATTGCCACACACACCACCACACGGAAATATAGTGATCACACCAAAGATGGTACAGCAGTACTAGTATCGATAAGCACTGCTGCTGCCACTGACAGAGGAAAGTCACCAAATTGTTATGGTAGTAACTCAGGGAGAAATAAGATGCCACTTGATTGTGACAAAATGCCAAAGAACAAATGGCATCAACACGAGCCGGCCATGGCTCAAGGTGATTGTGCTGATGTGAGTACTGTGCGTCTTCATTCTCTTAACCTGAGAGGAGTTTCTGGCAAATTTCAAGTATGTGCACTTTCATTTCAGGAGTCAGCATCTGGGGTACCCATCATGCACAGATCTTCCAATAGCCAACCAAAGCAATAATGTGACCCACAGGTTCTTGTGAAATGCCAGTTGTGCTTACAGTTTCTCTCTGAGTGATACAGTGATCGTTCTGAATCAATCTGTCTACATTTTGCTTGTGAAACTCGGTGGTTGCTGTCAAAGGACGTCCAATTCTTTGTTTGTCAAGCAGGTCAGATGTTCCTGCCTCAACATCTGTAAACTTACTAGCCCAACGATGCACAGTACTCACATACACGATCACCATAAACTGCTTTCATTTTCTGATGAATCTCCTTTCAGGTGACACCTTCTGCTGTCAAGAATTCAATGACTGCGCATTGCTCAAATGGCATTGACCGACCGTCTTGCACAGGGTTCCTTACTTTACACTGTAACAACACAACTGTTCAATGCTAAGGCTTCCAGCCAACTGGAGCTGTAGAGAAGAGGCTAGGGAACAAGCCAGTACATGTCTCATACCAATGCTGCCAACTGTTGAAGAGTTAGGAAGGTGGAGGCATTACTTTTCAGTCAACCCTCATAGCAGCCTCCAGATATATTGGCACAATAGCTGCTGCTACAGTGCTACAATGGAACAACGACCTTGTACAGGACTAATCTGCATTCTGCTCACCACCATGAGTAATGCCATCACCACTCCTCCCAGGTGAGCCCATGATAACCATGTATCATCCTACTGACACATCACAATCCAGCCAAGCCAATCAGCACCCTGCTGATGTTGGCCAAGCCCATTGACACCCTGCCAGTGTCCACAGCCTGTTGTCCTCCCAGCCGAGTCTGTTGGCTCCCTGCCAATGTAACACCAGACCATCACCTTCCAGTTGAGCCTGTCATTGTCCTGCTGACATCACACCAGCCTTTTGTCTGCCAATGCCAGCCCCTTCACAGACAGTTCTGTTGCTGCATTTGTGTCACCCCTGGCACCAGCAGAGATGCCTTTTCATCTGTGACCCCTAAAAACCACTAGAGGGTTCCAACAAGTGTCTCGCTGCTGGTGCCACACTCCCCTCTACTGAGATCCCCAGTGCCACCAGCTCCACTGCCGGGATGACCGCCTCTTTCACCACCAGTATGGCCTCCTCTCACACCACTGGCACAGGCTCCTCTTCTACCACTCTTCTCCTTCCTCCACCATCAGCACTCTATCCTCCACCACCAGCATGGCTTCTTCTGCCACCGGCACACTGCCTTCAGTGCTGACATGGCCTCCCCTGCCACTAGCTGGGCCCCACTTTAAGCCATTGTTGCATCCTCTATTCTTATGGTTTCGTTTCCTACATCACTTCCTCCTTCCAGTCCTGCTTTTTAGCCTGCTGCCGTATTGCCCTTGGTTGATCCATCGCTCCTGTTATCAGTTACTTCTGCCGTTCTTTTCACTAGGCATATGGTGAGACACTCTAGAACGTTCTGATGCAAAATTTTGGGCCACACCTGGTCCCGTCATCTTTGCTGCCTCCTGGTGGCTGGCTTGCCATTCACAACAGTGACCGCCCCATCTCTTGTTTTCAGTTCCCTGATTGTGTGTCGGCTTTCCTGTTGGCCACGTCAATGCCACATTGCATGCCTCACCAGCCCATTGACATTGTCCATCTTGAGCAGCCGTCATTGGTCAAGCATAGCCTCCGATGACTGTTGACTCTGGCTCACTGGTCTCAGGACTTCTGCTTCCAGTGGCACCTTCATTGACTTCACCATCTCTTCTTATGGGGGAGGGATATTGTATCCACCTAAAGTCCACCTCCAAGCAACACATATGTTTGTTGCAGGTTGACACCTGTCCAGCCACTGGTGACACCATTGCGGGAGATGTAACAAAGCAATCTGACAGCAACATAAGCACACCACATTCTTGTGAGCCGCATCTCCCGCAGCTGCCACACCATATAACCAGATGCTGTTGCTGCTCTAGAAATCAGCAACAGGAGTCACTGTTGATGGTTTGCCCCTTACACACAGCTCGCATAAGAGTAACACCATCATAGTCATATGCCATGATCAGCATAAGTTTCACCCGATCCCAATTGGGCTCCTCTCTCATATACATAAATTTGTTTTCCTTAGTTTCAGTTGAAATATAATTTTGTGTTTGTCCTTCCACAAAATAGACATGATTGAAAGTAACCAGCTGGACCATGTTTTAATTATTAGCTACCAAAAGATTTTTTTGTGTGCCATATCTCAAATTATGTTATTTCCTTTTTCATCTGCACATGAGTATCTTTCTTCTCATTCAAGTTCTCACCATTGTTCTTACTCGTGATCTCTAAAGTTTTTCCTATTTCTTTGAAATGTTTTCATTTTTTTCATACATTTTGAATTCCTTTACTTAAATTTTCCATTTTGTGTGTGTGTGTGTTTGTGTGTGTGTGTGTGTGTGTGTGTGTCTTGTTGTTGTTGTTGTTGTATAGGAAATCTGTTCTAGTTCTCCTATCCACTGATGTACCAGAAATCTTGTTTGTTTACTGTTTCTTCTTACTGTCATAATCCCTCATTGTTAAAAGTGAGTGATTCGTATAAGCTATTAAATTGTTCTTGAGCATTCATCCAAGCTAAAAATCGTGATATACTATGCACGGATATTTTTAATGTTCATAGGAGTTGGGAATATCACAGCTGCAGCTGAATTCAACTTCCACTGTGATCCTGAGGCAGCACATGTTGTTCTTAAGAGTATGAAGTGCCCCATAACAATTTTTCCATGGGAAACAGCACTTACAAGAACTAATATTTCATATGTAAGTATTATGTATACTTATCACCACTATATAGGTGTAATATGAAATCTAAAATGTCGTTAATCATTTTGCATGAAAAGCTCATGCTTTTAAATCCATCACTAGTAATGATCAAGAATACATAGAGATGTATGATGTCTAGGTTTGAATTATTTGCTTCATTAAAATTCCGTTTGAGAATTGGACACAGTGCAACAGCCATTGACAATTTATTTTTAGACCCAACAACAGGCAATGATTTTGCTGTAAAATTTTTACCCAGCAGCTTGTCTGATCTCAATAGTCAAATGTTAACAATAAAATTACTGATCAGTTAAGTACATATATGGATAAAAAGTACTTGATCACAGAAATATAAACAAAGAGTGTATCACAGTTTTTTGGAGAGGTATTACAGGAAGAATTCTGGAGAGAAATTTATAAAGCTGACAGAGGAAATGCAAGTTTAACTCTTTCTTAAACATGTTCCTACAGCAATTTGAGTCTTGTTTTCCCCTAAAACAAAAAAGGGTGAAATTGAGCTGTAGCAAGGATAAGGGTTTGTCTGTATCAGTGTATGTGTTTTGCTACTTCTGTATAGAAATGTTGACACAGAAATTTAGCAGGTAATATTTGTGATGCAGTTTTGCTGCCTTTTTGTTCTCTGTAGCACTGCATATGTAATCAGATAAATTTCTTTATTCTGTTGTCCTAAAAATGGCCATATAGTGTCTAAACAGCTCTGTATCAAAAATTGGGCTCGCACACATGTGATATTGTTAATGGGAATTTGATACTCCATCACACTTCAGCTTGAAAGAAGTTACTAATGTAAAGATTTCTTTTTTAAACATTGTTGTAGTAAGCTGAAAATCTAGATTTTGATCTGGAAGGTGTTTACTTGTACTCAAAATTGCAGTGAATGACTGAAGAAAACGTACTCCTGTTTTTTTTATTTTATTTTAATAGACATGGCGCAACGATGTTTTGGGAAAAATTCAGAGCCCTCAGATGCAGCTTTTGAATCAGGCAGAAGCAAAAGTAATAGCCAGACACTACAAGGATGGTTGGGTGCAGTGTGATCCGGTTAGTATTTCAAACGAAGGTTGATTTAACTGTCAGTCTTTGTATGATTTATGGACCAGTTAAATTGCATTTGTTACTTTCTATTCCATAGTTGATTGATTTATTATTTAGTTCTCACTATTTTTAACTGTCAATGTTTCAGTGAAATGTAAGTCATGAAATGGTAAATGTAGATTTATTAGAAATCCTGGTTCTGTCAAAGGAAACACATTGCTCTTTACAAATGCTAGGGCATCTTTATCAAATTCTATGGTTTTCATATATATCTATTGAAGTTAACAAAATCACCTAAAAATTTTCGTATACATTATGTTTGTTATGTGTTGTGTTGCCTCCCACTATGAAGCCGATATGAAAAACAAGTGTTTCCACAGTTTTCCTTTGTGGAATTAATTTGATACTTTGAGTTAAGTAATCTAAAAGATGCATTATTAGAAATTTGACTGAATATGATAGTAAATTTTGCTTCTTATTATAAAGGGAGTGTTTCATAGTTTCTCATTTGGTTTACTTAAGGCTGCTGCTGCTATCCTCATGAGGCCTTCCATTGCCTCATCAAAAGTAACGCATTATGTGATGGTAGAGTTACACGGACGGCATACAAGAGGAGCAATGGTTCTCGATCATATCAATTCACAAGGGAAAAAGCATAATGTGACTATTATAGAAAGCATTGATCTAAATCTGTACAAGGAGCTACTTCTGACTGCTGCAAAAACTAACTTGAGCAGAAGTAAAATACAAAAAGGACAGGGAGAATAAACATGATTTTATTTGTTACTTTTGTGTAAGTTAATATCATACAAAAATGTTATGTATCAGAATTAAAATTGTAATTTTGAATTTCATAAAAGTAGCTTAGCATGTTTTCATATATTTTCCATTAAGATTTATTTTCAAAACTTTGGCTTATTAGTTTCTTATTCATTTCCCGTGATGTTAACTGAATGTCTGTCTTAATCCTATTACTCCTGCTATTTCATTTATAAAAAAAAGGTTCCTTGTGTCATGCTATCATAACTAGATGATAAATTTAATTCTGCAGAATGAATCAGTATAATACTGATATATTATTGTTTGTATTCATGTTAAACATAATTAGTATTATCCCTGTTACATTTCTCTAATGCAAGATGATAACATGAGCAAATATATAACTTTGTATGTAACTATGTTTCATTCTGTTATATTCTTGATTTACTTCCTGCAAGAGACAATAAATACTTCTGATTAATGTCATTTGTTTTTAATATTACCTGTTTGCATAACTACATTATCGTATGAAACCACAATCTTTGTGTAACTTAAAAATGAAATGTATGTCTGCAGTGATGTTTTATGTATGTAACTACCATTACCAGTCAGGAAACAAAAAGGGCTATTAGAGACGCTTTTGGTATATCAAACATTTTACATTATTTCATTCATTCATTCACACATCCATCAATTTGTGATATAAATGAAAATGAGGTAGCAGCAGAGATGAAAACTGCTTAAGTGAGCACTTACTCATGATAAAGAAATTCTTTACAAGTAACAAAATAAAGGCAAAAACGATATCTAACATGATGGAACTGAACAGAAAGAGTTACACTGCAGGCAGGGGAAGTGTGATATATTACAGGGCTCCCAGTGACAGAATAATTTGATTGGTTAAAGAGTTGATTTTATCTATGCAGGGAGACAAAAACAACAGTGGTCTTAGCCTGCTGTTGCCCACACCGAAACTGAATTTATTGTGTAGTTTTATTTCCTGTGATTCTACTAAAGCCGACCCATACTCTTAAGAAGTAGTGGGAGATCCTTTACTAATTCCTTTTTAGACATAATTTCTTCAGTCTCTACTGACCTGTATTTTTTGTCCTCCAGAGCTTCACACTGGAAGATTAAATGTGGTAAGGTTTCATCTTCCTCACCACATGTTCTACACTTAGGACTTCTTCCTCTATACAATCACGTGTATCTGTCTGTTAAAGTTCTCATGGCTAGTCAATTGTTCTACCATGAGTTTCATTTGTTTCCTGTTCAAGTTTGAGATTACAGACCTTGTCTTTAAATAAGGCTTTGGCATCTTTAGCTTGCCATGTTTTTGTTTCTGGACTGTAGTCCAATGTTCTACATGCTGCCTGCTAATCCAGCTATGTAATTTTGGTTTTACCATTTCCTTAGTGATGGTTAGGACAGGTTCTGGTCCAATAACTGGAGTTTTCACACCTGTCCTGTCCAGTCTACCAGCTTATACAGTGTCACTAAATCCTGAATGACCAGGGCGCAAAGCAGGTTTAACCTGTTGCTTTTCTTTAGTTTCCCAATGGCTTCATGGCATTGTTGTGACAGTGCCACGACATTTAACAGTGCCGCCACGACAGTACGCGCAAACGGCGATAGAGGTGCTCCGCAACTCGGCTGAGCGCGGGAGCGCCACCTAGCTACGAACGGCGCCGGCCGCATGTCACGGCACGGCAGTTGAATAAGAGATACTGAGTTGTTATCATGTAATGAGCTATTGTTTCTAAGTGAGTGTGTTTGAATATCCACGCAATTATTGGTGATTAAAGGTTATAACACTTTTTGGCGATGAGGTCGGATATTTTCACTGCATTGTGGATTTGTGTGTTCGTGACGGGGCAGACATGGAACAGCTTATGCAAGCGCTCATTGAACAACAAACACAGCTGACGGCTGCTATTCAGGCATTGTCGACGTTGCTTACTCATTGTCTGTCTTCCTCTTCGCCTCCATTCCCTCCTTATGACGAGGCCGCTGAAGATTGGGAGGATTATGAGAAGCGTTTGCGGCAACACTTCTCGGCTTTCGGCGTTGTCGACGCTCCTATGTGTAAGTCGTTATTTCTATCTTGGATTTCCCCACGGATCTATCAGCTGCTATCTCAGTTAGCCCCTCTGTGGGAACCTGCCTCTCTGTCCTTCCAAGAAATGTGTGACTTATTGTCTAACTATTACCGGAAAAATATCCACGTTGTTGCCGCCCGCGTGGCGTTCTACCGGTGTCGTAAACAGCCCCATCAATCATACCGGGCTTGGGCGGTGCAACTACACGTTCTGAGTAGGAAATGTCAGTTTGTCACGGACGCTCATCATGAGTCTTATGCTGATTCAATGGTTAGGGATGCTATTCTACGGCTTGCTCCTGATAAAGAAGTTCGGCAACGTGCCCTACAATGGCCAAACCTGTCGTTGTCGGAAGTTCTAAGCATCGCTCCATCCTTTGAAGTGTCTCACACTGCTGGCGCGCAAATAGACGCGTGGTGTGATGTAGGCGCTGTACAGTCAACTTTCGACACGGACAATTTGCCTGTTTCACAGGAGAACGAAGATGGGGCGGTGGTTCACTCGCCTAAACAATGTCGCATTGGGCCTCAACGCTCGCAGCGAAAACAGCAACCACAGAAGCAGGTTCGTTCTGCACTTCCTTCTTGTCCACGTTGTTTCGTACAGCATGACAGGGCCGCGTGTCCAAAACGTTGGGCCACGTGTAATTCATGTAGGAAAAAAGGCCACATTGCTTCTGTGTGTCAGTCCCCTAAAGTTCCTGTTGACGAGGACGAGGCATCAGACATGGATGTTAACTGTGTGCTTTCTCAAACAAATAAGTTGTTTGTCTTTATCCAGAACACGAACAGTAACATTCACATGCAAGTGGACACTGGCTCTGCAGTAACTCTCATTAATTCTGGCACGTATTTGGAGTTGGGCTCCCCTCCCTTGTCTCCAGTTACACGAAATCTGAGAACTTATAATAAACAGAAAATTCCTATCATTGGCCAGTTTGATGCTTCCACTGCCTACAAGTCTGTTGTAAGGCCCCTCACGTTTTATGTGGTGGATCATGCGGGTACTGAAAACCTGTTCGGTTATGATGCTTTCCAGTTTTTCGGGTTCTCCATTGATGATGATGTGCACCTCATATCTACATCTACATCTACATCTACATTTATACTCCGCAAGCCACCCAACGGTGTGTGGCGGAGGGCACTTTACGTGCCACTGTCATTACCTCCCTTTCCTGTTCCAGTCGCGTATGGTTCGCGGGAAGAACGACTGTCTGAAAGCCTCTGTGCGCGCTCTAATCTCTCTAATTTTACATTCGTGATCTCCTCGGGAGGTATAAGTAGGGGGAAGCAATATATTCGATACCTCATCCAGAAACGCACCCTCTCGAAACCTGGCGAGCAAGCTACACCGCGAAGCAGAGCGCCTCTCTTGCAGAGTCCGCCACTTGAGTTTGTTAAACATCTCCGTAACGCTATCACGGTTACCAAATAACCCTGTGACGAAACGCGCCGCTCTTCTTTGAATCTTCTCTATCTCCTCCGTCAACCCGATCTGGTACGGATCCCACACTGATGAGCAATACTCAAGTATAGGTCGAACGAGTGTTTTGTAAGCCACCTCCTTTGTTGATGGACTACATTTTCTAAGGACTCTCCCAATGAATCTCAACCTGGTACCCGCCTTACCAACAATTAATTTTATATGATCATTCCACTTCAAATCGTTCCGCACGCATACTCCCAGATATTTTACAGAAGTAACTGCTACCAGTGTTTGTTCCGCTATCATATAATCATACAATAAAGGATCCTTCTTTCTACGTATTCGCAATACATTACATTTGTCTATGTTAAGGGTCAGTTGCCACTCCCTGCACCAAGTGCCTATCCGCTGCAGATCTTCCTGCATTTCGCTACAATTTTCTAATGCTACAACTTCTCTGTATACTACAGCATCATCCGCGAAAAGCCGCATGGAACTTCCGACACTATCTACTAGGTCATTTATATATATTGTGAAAAGCAATGGTCCCATAACACTCCCCTGTGGCACACCAGAGGTTACTTTAACGTCTGTAGACGTCTCTCCGTTGATAACAACATGCTGCGTTCTGTTTGCTAAAAACTCTTCAATCCAGCCACACAGCTGGTCTGATATTCCGTAGGCTCTTACTTTGTTTATCAGGCGACAGTGCGGAACTGTATCGAACGCCTTCCGGAAGTCAAGAAAAATAGCATCTACCTGGGAGCCTGTATCTAATATTTTCTGGGTCTCATGAACAAATAAAGCGAGTTGGGTCTCACACGAACGCTGTTTCCGGAATCCATGTTGATTCCTACAGAGTAGATTCTGGGTTTCCACTTTCCGTCCGGGTCAGCACTTGGTTCTGGTGACTGATGCGTCACAGTATGGCCTAGGGGCTGTTCTCGCCCATCGGTATGAGGATGGGTCGGAACGACCCATCGCCTATGCTTCCAAGACCCTCGACGATGCGCAACAGCATTACTCTCAAATCGAAAAGGAGGCACTCGCTATCGTTTATGCTCTAAAAAAGTTCAGCGTTTTTTTGTATGGTTCTAAGTTTCACCTCATCACCAACCACAAGCTGCTGGTCTCTCTGTTCAGCCCATCGGCGTCACTTCCGGATAAGGCAGCTCACCGCCTGCAATGTTGGGCCTTATACTTGTCTCGTTTTCACTATGAGATTCACTATCGCCCCACGACCCAGCACGCCAACACTGACACATTGTCACGATTGCCGATGGGCCCCGACCCGGTTTTCGACCGTGATGAACTACTCTGTTTCCACATTGATGAGGAAGAACGTCGTGCGGTTGAGGGTTTTCCACTTACAGGTTCACAGGTCGCGTCGGCTACTGCACGGGACCCGGTCCTGCGTCAGGTGATCGGTTTTGTTCGACAGGGTTGGCCGGACAGGACCAAGGGCCGGGCATCGGATCCCCTTCGCAACTACCATGCCTTGCGCCTTCATCTGTCTGTTCGTGATGGTGTTGTTCTTCTGGCCATGGATGGTGCATCTCCACAGGTCATGGTGCCAGCCTCTCTTCGTAAAGATGTTCTCAAACTGTTGCATGAAGGCCATTGGGGTATTTCTCGGACTAAGTCCCTGGCCCTCAAGCACGTTTATTGGCCCGGTATTGATTCAGGCATCGCCCACATGGTTGTTGCGTGTGGTCAGTGTGCTCAACAACTGGCTGCACCTCGTACTATGCCCTCTCCGTGGCCTGATCCGGCGCAGCCATGGGAACGGGTGCATGCTGACTTTGCCGGCCCCTTCCTCGGTACTTATTGGCTACTGTTGATTGACGCCTTCTCGAAGTTTCCGTTTGTTGTTTGATGTCCGTCGCCCACCACTGCGGTGACGACGCTGGCTTCGTCCAAAATCTTTGTGCTAGAAGGTCTGCCATCCACGACTGTCACGGACAATGGCCCTCAGTTCTCTTCGCAGGCCTTCCGTGATTTTTGTACTGGACAAGGGATTCATCATGTTACAGCACCGCTCTTCCATCCGCAATCGAATGGGGAGGTTGAGTGCCTTGTCCGCACTTTCAAAAGCCAGATGAAAAAATTCCTTAGTGATTTTTCCAGAGATAATGCTCTGCTGCAATTTCTGAGTTCTTATCGCTTCACGCCTTTGGGTGATCGCAGCCCTGCTGAACTCTTGCATGGCCGTCAACCACGCACTCTACTGCACCTGCTTCACCCTGTCAGGCCTTGTGTTGTGTCCCCTAGTGTGGGAAAGTACTCTGTGGGCGCCGACGTGTGGGCACAAGGGTATGGATCTCGCCCTAAATGGATTCCAGGGGTGGTCAAGGCTCTTCGCGGCAGCCGGCTTTGTGAAATACGTACGGACGATGGCATGGTTGTTCGCCATTACGACCAGATGCGTCCACGAGTGGTGGCCATGCCGGTGCCACCGCCCTTTCCTTCGCCTCCACCAGCCCGAGAAGCCAGTCTTGTCGCTGCTGCCGATCTACCATACGTGTTGATGCAGCCGACTTCGCTACTGCTTCCGAGTACGCCGGAACCGGCCCCAGTCGCAACGCTGCCTTCTCCGTGACCCACCTCGCTGGAGAACACCCCCAGGTCCACGACACCTATGGATGCTGCTCCGGAGTTTTCACCCATGATCTAGTCCAGGAGGCACGTTCCACGCACGAGCTTCCGTCCTGGACATTTTCGACCATACTCTCGTGTCTCTCCGCGGGATCTTCTCGGGGCCTCACAAGAGGACATGGATGTCTCTGCACTGCCCATGTCTCCACGGAATTTTTTCAAAGGGGGGGGGGGGGGAGTGTTGTGACAGTGCCATGACATTTAACAGTGCCGCCACGACAGTACGTGCAAACGGCAATAGAGGCGCTCCGAAACTCGGCTGAGCACGGGAGCGCCACCTAGCTACGAACGGCGCCGGCCGCATGTCACGGCACGGCAGTCGAATAAGAGATACTGAGTTGTTATCATGTAACGAACTATTGTTTCTAAGTGAGTGCGTTTGAATATCCACGCAATTATTGGTGATTAAAGGTTATAACAGGCATTCTGCAATGATCTTTGAGCTCATTGTAGGTACTGGTATAGGTTACAGAGCTGCAGGGCTATCCAAGTGAATGTAGATGCTATGATCATTGTAGCATCTATGCAAATTCTCCTCCAAACACACACTCTGATAGCAGATATTTCTGCCTGGAATGCTGTGACCAACTTCCCGAGAGAGACTGCTCTCTCTGGTCTGGGCTGTACCTCTTATAATTTGGGCCCAGTGCCTTCACCTGTTTTACATCCATCAGTAAAACAGACTATGTATCCTGAATATTATTGTGGTTCATTCTTCCACTGCCCCTTCTTCTAATCATTACACTGAAAGATTTATGGAAGCAGCTGGAAGTTGTTATATGGTCATCCACATTTCCCTGACTATCCCTATACTTATCACACTCACTATATTGGTGTAAGATTCTGGATATTCTAAAGGAATTTCCAATTTTTATCCTGTATTCTCCTACCACTGCCTCCATTGCAACCCAAAGGTGTAATGAGGGTATGTCCAGCATGGTCTCCATTCCAGCAGTGGGTGTGCTGCTGATTCCACCTGTTGTGGCCAAGTAGGCATTCTTCACATCTTGTCGAGCTCCTTAGGAGCCACCTTCTGTACTACTTTATTCACCCTACTGTAACCCCATAAAATATCATTGGTTTTATTACAGTGGTGTATATCCAGTACATACTCCTGGGGTGTGTGCTTCTATAAGGCAGTGCCCCCAGAGAGGGATTATGGATTTAATTACTGCTGTAAACCACCACCAATTGACTCCTTTTATTAGTATGGTGTATGTCTGTGTGATTTGTCTATTATTTTTACCTCCAAACGCAAGAAAAAATGAACTTGATATATGAAGCTATACAGTTGTGAAGTGAGAAAAACAGAACTTTTGGGAAAAAAAATCATCCTTAACATACTAAAAATCATCTACATAGTGTAACTTTTAAGGCATCAAGCTGACTTTGACAACTCTATTCATATTTGTGGTGAATTCTAATGGGAGACCTCCATCATATCTTCATCCTGGCATTCACCAGTGCTAGTTCAAAGGCAAAGATTTCCCACATAAACACTGAGTGTGGTGGCGTTATTCCAGACAAGAAAAAGTTTTAAAAAATCACATTATTCTTTTTTAATGTTGACACATTCCAGCTGACTACTTGATCTTGGGTCCACCTCACCAGAATCGAGAAAATGCAACAGTTGTACAAGTTTATGAATATTCTACATAACTTTTTAAGTTAACCTGCTTCCAGAAAGCAGCAATTGCCGTTAATACATATTTTAGCACATTAGGCACCCTGTCATGAAATATTCTTTTAAAAAAAGTTAGCTTCAGTTCTGTATTATTATCCAAAAACTTTACAAAATTTAGATTCCTCATGGAGAGCTGCATCAAACCAGTCTCAGGACTGAAGGCAACAACAACAACAACAATGTGGAATATGAACTGTTTTCTGTGACAGAATCCGTTGCTCATTGTATTTCACATGAAAAGCACAGCATGTTACGTCAGACAGTTCACATAAACACACTCCTGTAACATAACACAAGTCCACATCACCTGGCATGAAACATGTGAATTGTCTTGCATTTCCACAGCTGATTTCTTCAATCACTTTTTCTTGATGTAAGCCATTTATAATGAACATATGTCACAAAATTTTTAACTCCCAAAGCTTTTATATAGGATGTGCTTTAGATGACTGGTGCTACTAATCCCATGTTTAACAATCAGTCTGGAATGTTTCACTGTTTAGCTCATAAATGTCATGCATGCATGCATTATGATGTAGTGTTGCTCCTTGAATAAAGAGGACTATTCAGTTCTAGTCATCAGCATTGACCGGTGATGTGGGAACATGCGCTGAACATCATAAACAATATGGTGACTACACATACTATCAGTGTCAATTTTTTTTTTTTTTTTTTTTTTTTAACAAACGGTCTAAGGTACAGATAAGTCTGTAATCACAACCAGGTTTTTTTTTTTTACTTTCACAGTCATTGGCTTTGCCAGCTCATTAGTAAACTGCTCCCTTGTAACCTAAGTTAGAGCCTGGCCTAAGCCACAAATGAGTCTGCCACCACAACCACTATTTTTTGCTTTCACATAAGTTGACTTCATCAGCTCTTGACCAAACTGTCACCTTCCAAGGTAACCTAGCACTTGAGCTGAGCTCCAGATGAGTTTGTCACTACAACCAGGTTTTTCCGTTTCACATTCATTGGCTTCACCAAGTAGCAACCAAAACATGAAAATATACATCAAAAGGTGACTTGACAGCAGCCATTAGCATTACACACTGGTCAAAGCCAGTGACTAGTGCTGAATATTCCTCATGACTCTATTCCACTTGTGGTATTACCAGTTCTTACTTGTGAACACTGCATTGTTGATAGGATTTTGCTTCTGTATACCCAGGTCCACTCTTCCTGTCTTCTTCCATTACTGACTGTTTGAAAGGAACTCCCTCCGATTGTTATTTTTGTACTTTTTTTGAGGCTCACACTAGTTCACCTTTTTGTAGTACTCGGTAGTTTTATGGGGACTGGATAAGAGGGGCGAAATTTTCGGCACCCTCATCCAGAAATGAGCGTGAATGTCTGTAATTAATATTATTTTAAAGGTTATGAGGATTAAAGAATATGCTGGTGGTTAGAAATGAGGGTGCATGTTTGTAATTAATATTATTCTAATGGTTATAAGGATAAAGAATATGCTGGTGGTTAAATACACTTTGTGAACTCTTCACAAAACTATAATTTAATTATTTCTGTATATAAACAGTAAATTATAGTTTCGAATACTTTGTCTTTCACTGTTCTCTTTTGCCAATGGGTATCACTGAAACTGTATGCTGTAAGGAAGCAGAAAAATTGATTACTGTAATTAGTGCAAATATTTGTTTTGTGTACTGTATTATTGGTTTGAGATAGCCCTTGGGTGTTGTACAGTGACTGGAGTTCATCAGCATATACTCTTATGACACAGTAAGAGCAATATGCAGCTACCGAACACCACACAGACTGGTCAGAGGAGGACGGAGGAAGGTCTTGGACAAGAGTCTGCAGCAGAGATGCAAATTAATAGTGGATAACACTACTATCGAAAAACTTTGTATAATTTGAATCGGTGGGAATTTGAGATCCACTCAGTAAGATCTATGAAACTCAGTCTGTAATAAAAGTGAATTGTTGTCTATAGTAGTTGCAAATCATTTTGAAGAAGTGTAAGTAGAAGAATAATTATTAATATATAAAAAAGGAAACATATATCAATATTTTCATTTTTGTGAACTGGAACCCACTCAAAATATTGCCCATTGTCCACATAAAATATTATTTGCTCCAGTCTGTACAACTCATTAAATATATTTTGAGAACTCTTCATGAAACTACAATTTAGTTATGTCCATACATAAACAGTAAATTATAGTTTAGAATACTCAGTCTTTTCTGTTCTCCTCTGCTGACAGAAATCACTGCAACTGTACACTGTAATGAAACAGAAAAAGTAATTACTGTGTTTCCCATGTAATGTTGTAATGGAAACCAGTTCTGAGCTGGTGTCAGTGTATTGAGTTCCTTATATATGTATCTGACAGGATCAGAAACTGACTTTCTACACTGAAACACTGAAGCACTGAAGAAACTGGTATAGGCATGTAGGCATGCAGGCATGTGTATTCAAATATAGAGATATGTAAACAAGCAGAATATGGCACTGCAGTCGGCAATGCCTATATAAGACAACAAGTGTCTGCCATAGTTGTTAGATTGGTTACTGCTACTACAATGGCAGGTTATCAAGATTTGAGTGAGTTTTTATGTGGTATTATAGTCGGCACACAAGCGATGGGACACAGCATCTCCAAGATAGCGATGAAGTGGGGATTTTCCTGGATGACCATTTCAAATGGTTCAAATGGCTCTGAGCTATGGGACTTAACATCTGAGGTCATCAGTCCCCTAGAACTTAGAACTACTTAAACCTAACTAACCTAAGGACATCACACACATCCTTGCCCGAGGCAGGATTTGAACATGCGACCATAGCAGTTGCGCGGTTCCAGACTGAAGTGCCTAGAACCGCTCGGCCACACCAGCTGGCTGACCATTTCACAAGTGTACCATGAATATCAGGAAACTGGTAAAACATCAAATCTACGACATCGCTATGGCCTGAAAAAGATCCTGCAAGAACAGGATCAATGACAATGAAGAGAATCATTCAACATGACAGGACTGCAACCCTTCTGCAAATTGCTGCAGATTTCAATGCGGGGCTGTCAACAAGTGTCAGCATATTGAACCATTCAATGAAACATCATCGATATGGTCTTTCAGAGTCGAAGGCCCTCTCGTGTACCCTTGATGACTGCATGACACAAACCTTTACACCTTGCCTGGGCCCGTCAACATTGACATTGGACCGTTGATGACTGGAAAGATATTGCCTGGTCAGATGAGCCTCATTTCAAATTGTATCAAGGAGATGAATGTGTATGGGTATGGAGACAACCTCTTGAATCCATGGACCCTGCATGTCAGCAGGAGACTGTTCAAACTGGTGGAGGCTTTGTAATGGTGTGGGCCATGTGCAGTTGGAATGTTATGGGATCCCTGGTACATCTAGATAGGACTCTGACAAGTGACACATACGTAAGCATCTTTTCTGATCACCTGCATCCATTCACGTCAATTGTGCATTCCGACAGATTTGGGCAATTCCAGCAGGCCAATGCGACTCCCCACATGTCCAGAATTGGTACAGAGTGGCTCCAGGAACACTCTTTTGAGTTTAAACTCTTCCACTGGCCATCATACTCCCCAGACATGAACATTATTGATCATATCTGGGATGCCTTACAATGTACTGTTCAGAAGAGATCTCCACCCCCTCATACTCTTACAGATTTTATGGACAGCCCTGCAAGATTCGTGGTATCAATTCCCTCCAGCACTACTTCAGACGTTAGTCGAGTCCATGCCACGTTGTGTTGTGGCACTTCTGTGTGCTTGTGGGCGGCGTAAGCGATATTAGGCAGGTGTATCAGTTTCTTTAGCTCTTCAATGTATATCTATAGTATCTATTATTTATTTGATCACAGGAGAAAATCAGTTTTTTTTATTTGAAGCACCATTTATTAAAACAGGCTTGGATGTATTAATGAAAAACAATCACAAAATTGGTATATTCAGCTACAAATTAAATTTTATTTCGGGAACACTGTCTAATGGACAGTTCTATTAAGTTCTTTGCAAGTTCTTCAGCAGATTAATAAATAAATAATTGATACAGATTATTTGAATTAACATTTTTATGTACTATTATTAACCAATTCCATTACAAAGCTAATGATACTTTGAACATACCATTTACTAGTTTTTTTTTGTATAAAGTGACAAAGATTGCCGTTTTCAAAGTCAGATTACAATATTGTCATAGTGTTTTTTGTTTGCTGTCACTCCAATATTAGTTAAATACAGTTCTCTATTTTAGAAACATGATATTGGATTAAAATAACACCTGTAATACCGAAGTTGCCTCTGTCTTTTGTAAATAAATCTGTTAGCTTCTGTTTCTGGAACATCTGTATCAACAATATAAGGGCGGAGGAGTAAGCATATGCTGGATGCACAGGGACGCAGTCCAGCATAACCCTGTGAACAAAACTTTAGTTGATTATGTCATATATGGCGGAGCTTTTACTCTGAGGGTGATAGAAAACTATAACTGTAAATGACAAACAATAGGGATTGCAATATGTACAATACTTCCTTGTGTTTAAGACCAGTACAGTAACACAAGATAGGTAACATAGGTTAAAAAGACAGACAGTAATACGTTCCTGCATAATTTGTAGACCTACTTGTTTCATCTATGGGGTGCATTCAAGTTATATAAGCTCCGATTTTCTTTCTCAGGACTGGAAACAGACAGATTTCAAAATATGTGTGACAGAGATTGGAACACTATATGAAACACACAACTCCAGCAGCAATGGAGATAGCGTGGACAATTCTTGATTCTTAATGACGATATTTTCATTATAGGAACAGTGTGTTAGCATCCATTTTCTCCATTTGATGGTGTGATACTGACTGGAATTCATGACCAGTTAAGTGAGATGTGGTGATGATGTCATGGATGTGCCTAATGTGTGTTCCTGGGTATGACAGTTCAAAGGAGACAGAAGAATGTCATATCACAACAAACCAGGACAATCTCAGTCTCGCATCACTGTCTGATGACATGATGGAGTGGGTAGAAAAAGTTGCTTTGGAGGACTGCTGAATGAGTGTGGAATATATCACCTCCAAAGTTGCCATTTCCATGGGATCTGTGCACACAATCCTACATGAAGACCTGAAAATATGAAAATGTCCTCCAGGTGGATGCTACAAATGTTGATGGACAGCCAGAAGGCTGCCTGCACGGCATGTTGCCAAGTGATGTTGACTTGTGATGACAGCATGAATGGGACATCCTTTTAATCGATTGTGGCAATGGATGAGAAATGGATGCTGTTTTTCAATCCTGAAATGAAGCATCAGTCAGCTCAATACTGACTGCCAAAAAATTTTCAGATAAGCACCAGTGCTGACAAAATTATGGTGGCTATGTTCTGGGACAGCACTGGTGTAATCCTCACTCATTGTGTTCCAAAGGGCACTATGGTGTCAGGTGCATCCTTCCAAGATATTTTGAAGAATGAGATCCTTCCAGCATTGCATGATAAAGGCTGCACATGTGCTCTTTCACTAAGAAAATGCATCAGCACATCAGGCAAATATTACACTGCAGTTTCTTCATGACAACAACTTTGAAGTGATTTCTCGTGCTACCAACTCACATGACCTGCCTCCTAGTTGTGAAAGTCACTCAGTTTGGTTGCACATTCACTAGGCATGCCACTATTGCATCAGCAATTTTCCAGTGATCAGACCAGACTCCTAAAGAAGTGTTCACAGCAGCCATGGAGTCATGACATTGACATTGTGAAAAATGTGTATAGCTGCAGGGTGATTACATGGAGAAGTGACAAGTTTCACAGTTTTTGTGTGATTGGTTTGTGAGGGAAAAAACTGTAGGTGTTATAACTTAAATGCACTACATATTTGAAAAGTTTGTACTTTTTACTAATATTCAGGTAGTGTTTAATGAGACATATATAAATGAAATGTTCCTTACTATTCATAAAATGTCATTATTTTGATCTAGACTATTAATTGAAGAACATATATTAAAATCAGCTGCAAATTAAATTAGGCTTCCAACTGAAATAAAAAGCTCAGTTTCAAAGAAAGGGCTCCTGCATTTCTATAAAACAAATTAAAAAAAGCATCTTAGATAACTAGAAATGCAAAATTGTATCATACAGTACAATTAAGATTTGCCACAAAGATATGAAAGAGGCAGAATAGAAAAAATAATGAATGGATCACCAAATCAGAAAATGAGACATAGACGCATTTAATACCATTTGGTGTAAAAAAATATATAAATAAATAAATAAAAATAATAAAAAGGCCCAAATCCAAATGCAAAAACTTTCACTCCAGTGTGCTATATGTTAACAGAACTTCCATTTATAAAACTGTTATTGGCCAATAGTGGATAAGAAAATATGCCTTTTACTGATATGCATAACTTTGGTGGGAAAATATCAAGTTGTGGAAGAAAAAGAAGAAAAGTATTATTGTGAAAGTCAAAAATGTGCAAATATTTGAGCCAACACTTTAGGAAATACTTTCAAAGTATGCTTAAGCTGATGAAAGTTCTTATCCACAATTACTTTGGAACTCAAAATATGCACAAGAGATTAATGTTTCAGAAACAAATCATGTAAGATGGTGTCCTATTGTTCTATAAAATTAACAAGACAGTATATTATAAGACCCCTGATGCTTGGAGTTAATCATTCTTCCCCTACAGCTACATGCCAATCTACCAATGATTTCAAAAGAACTGATGAGTTACAGACCTGTTGGTACACACGGTATGAGTATAATGAAAACATAACAGCATCATGCCCCTGCAGTCCTATTTCTGTAAGTATTCTAATAACAATATGTAAGCATACTAATAACAATAACTGATAATTCTATGTCTACTTCCATACTTTGCAGACCACTGTGAACTGCATGGCAGAGTGTTTTCCCATTTACGACATATGTAATTTCTTCGTGCTCCATTTGCATATGAAACATGGGAAGAATTACTGTTTAAATGCCTCTGTCTGTTATATAATTAATCTAAACATGCTTTAGCAGTCCTTTACTGAACAGTTCTTAAAACTCAACTAAACCAAACTACTCCCAAACAGGCCACGAAGGCCCAACGATACTGACTGGCCGCCGTGTCATCCTCAGCTCACAGGCATCACTGGATGCGGATATGGAGGGGCATGTGGTCAGCACACCATTCTCCCAGCCATATGTCAGTTTCTGAGACTGGAGCTGCTACTTCTCAATCTAGTAGCTCCTCAGTTTGCCTCACAAGGGCTGAGTGCAGCCCGCTTGCCAACAGCACTCGACAGCGCTTAACTTTGGTGATCTGACAGGAACCGGTATTACCACTGCGGCAAGGCCATTGTCACAGAGCAGTTCTTAGGAGGCTGTAATATGTATATTCCTCATTAAGTATTTGTTCTTGAAACTTTACAAGTAGGCTTTCATAGAATACCTGTTATCTACCTTCCATGCAGCTGCCAATTCAGGTTTTGCAGCAACTACATGACACTCTCATGTGGATCAAACAAACCAATGACAATTTATGTAGCCCTTCTTCGTAAACCTTCAGTATCCATTATTAGTCCTATTTGGTATGGGTTCCACACACATCAGAAATATTTTAGAGTGGGTAACATGAATGTTTTGTAAGTGATCTTCTTTGTAGACTGATTGCATTTTCCAAGTATCCAGCCAATGAACAGAAATCTGCCCCCTACTTTACCTACATCTGAGACTATGTGATCATTCCATTTCATATGCCCTAAACTGTTACTCTGAGGTATTTGTATTAGTTGACTGATTCCACTTAAGACTGATACTGTAGTCATAGGATACTATGTGTTTGTGTCTTATGCAGTGAGAAACTTTACAGTTCTGAACTTTAAAACAAGTTAGAAATCTTTGTGACTTTGAAATGTTATCAACATCTGACTCAATATGTGTGCAGCTATTTTCAGATAGCTGCATACTTCATTATAGATGATAGCATCATCTGTATAATGTCTGAGGTTACTATTGATATTGTTATGTAAGATCATTCATACAAATGAACAGCAAGGGTTCGGTCACACTTCCCTGGAGCATTCCTGAAATTACTTTGATATCTGTTGGTGACACTCTGTCCAAGATAACATGTTGTGTCCCCCCTACTGATAAATCCTCAGTTTCATTAGATATCTTCCATATTTCTATTAAATAGTGTTGGTGTGGTAATGAGTCAAATGCTTTACAGAAATCAAGAAGTACTGTGTCTACCTGATTACTTTGACCCATGGCTTTCAGAATGTCATGTGAGAAAAATGCAAGTTGGGTTTCCAATGACTGATGTTTTCAGAATCCATGCTGTTTGACCTGGAGGAATTCACTCCATTTGAGATACCTCACTATGTATAAACTCAGAATATGTTCATAGAAAGTATAACCAATCAATGCTGATGATAATGGACAGTTGTTTTTTGGATCATTTCTCTTATACTTTTTTGTAGATTAGTGTGGTCTGTGCTGTCTTCCAATAACTTCAATTCAAGATGGTGGCCAAAGTAAATTGTGAGTGTGATATTCCTGTTAGTAAACAAAGAAATTGCAAGAAAATGTGTGAAAAGTGCAAACAATTCAGTGTTTACTGTAATAATATGTGCTTGGTGTGTTTTATTGTCAGAAAAGCAACTGAAATAGAGACTAAGGACATAGAAAAACGCTATAAAGACATTGCCTGCATAGCAACCACGTCCTACAACAGTGATATGAACGTGTTTCTCGATTCCGGTTATTGCTACTGTGAAAAGTGAGCTCACAAAGGAATAACATGTGTGAAATGTAAAACAGTATTTCATTTTCAATGCACAAATCCGAGTTCAAAATGGAATATATGGTTATGTGCAAAATGTGATCAAAATGAGTTGAATAGTAAACTTAAAAAGAACTGTAAAAACTAAATTATTATGGCGTCAATAGAAGAAATACATACATTAAAATACAAATGTGATGAAGTTTCATATATGATAACAGAAAATCGTAGTACAACTCGCACTGATAAAAGACTAGATCCTAGCACCCAAGCTTCAAGTGAGGAAATTTCATCTCGTTGTACAAGATGCAAGAAAAATGTGAAAATTGGTGTGAAGTGCAATGAATGTTGCCTACTATTTCATTTTAGATGTGGAAAAGTTGATCCATCCCTTATAGAAGACATGAAATTGTTGACAAACTGGAAATGCGAGGAATGTAGGACAAGATATAATGCTGTAAGCCAACAGGAAGTTTACCATAGAGAATTAACAACAACAATGGACACGCAAAATAATGAAACACCGTCCCAGTCCACAGGGCAAACACATTTTCAGAAAAGCAGCACAGGATGGATTATGCCTCGAGCGACCCGTAAGGTAATGAACAACACAAAAGTGAATAGTTATCTTAATCTTTGTACAATCCCTGAACATGAGAATAGATACTAAGCTCTAACTCATGAAAACAATGACAGTGATCATCAAGTGACAGTCCAAAGAAGACATACCCCAAATAAAACTGTGATAAAGCAATCTCATTAAACAAACACAAAGGTACTGCGAAAAAATAAACACTATAATAACCTAAAAGTTTTCTCAGACATTTTTGGAAGAGGGTTACCTATAAAACTGAAAACAGATGATGCAGCAGGAAGGTTCGAAATTCAGGGACTAGTAAAACCAAATGCAAGATTAAGCCAAGTTGTTGACAGTGTTGAAGAAGAATGCAAGAATCTATCATCAAACGACTATGCAGTAATTATAGGAGGTGCTAATGATGTGTATCACAATGAAACCATTGCAGCAACAAAAGTTCTGAAAGAGTCACTGGGAAAGCTAACACATACCAATGTAATAGTGGCTAAAATACCTCACCGTTATGATCTAATAGAACAATCGTGAGTGAACATGAAATTAAAAAAGCAAATAACATCTATGATTCAGTATGTAAACATTTCAAAAATGTAACAGTGATTGACATGAATGATATTTCAGACTGCTGCCACACCACAATTGTGCCCCTTAGCAAACCGTGTCACTGTAACAGAGCTTGTCATACAAGCCATGGTCAGCATCTAAATGGTGTAGGAAAGTCACTTCTAAGCAAAAAAATACTTGGGATTGTAAGAGAAAAATTAAGCTCTGCTAATAAAACAATTTATAGGCTTCAGTTCCAAGATATGGTACAGGGAAACTCCCAGTAGTGACCAATTCTAACACAAGTTGGATTTGGTCACAACAGTTTTCAAGGGACAGGAAAGATAAAGCAACAGAAAAAGCAACAAGTATTCCTCCCAGTAACAAAAACGATTTAATGTTATTTCGTGTTAATGTACAATCCCTAAGACATAAAGTTAATGAGTTACAGTACTTGGCAGACAAAATTAACTGTAGCATACTGTGTATTAATGAACATTGGTTGCATGACTCAGAAATAGATAGGTGTGTACCTTATGGCTACATATTAGCCACAAAATATTGTAGAACAAATATTGCACATGGTGGAGTTGCGATCTACATCAAAGAAAACTTAAATCTGCAGCATTCAGTGATCGACCTACACAAACATTGCATTGAAGGTGTATTTGAAGTAGCAGCCATAGTAACGCATACCCAAAAAATTACCATTGCTTCTGTGCACCGTACACCAGCCTCTGATGAGGAAGTTCTTATAGAAAAACTAAGTTCACTAATCAAATTATTCACTAAACACAAAAATCACAAAATTTTTATTGCAGGTGACCTCAATATAGATATAAGGGAAAGTAGAAAAAATGTAAATGACATGGTTAACAGCTTAAAGGCACTAAATTGCTACTGTATAAATGAAAAACCTACTAGACTAGATGCATGCCTTGACAATGTAATTAGTAATGTAAATCAGGATCAACTAAAGCATGATGTAATTAAGTTAAGAGTTATCTGATCCTGACAGGATATGGGTCAGAATGGGCAGTATGAACCAGAGAGAACCAAACAGTTAGTCACTTTCAGAATACTAAAAGAGAGCAATATTGTACAATTGAAACATGAACTGAAGGTAGTAGATTGGCCAAATACACTACACAATATAAAAAATCTTGATGAATGTTTCTCTATGTTTTTATGTATCATTAAAAATGCAGTAGATAGTCACTGTCCACTTATCACAAAAAGATGCACACCTAACAACAGAAAAAAACCTCAGCACTCTAACAAGTGGTACACTCCAGAGCTCCAGCAAATGAGGACACTGCTAATTATACTAAAAAATAATAGTGATAAAAATGAGGAAGCCAGGAAACACTATGTGACCCTTAAGAAGTTGTACAAATATGAAATAAAATCAGCTAAATGTAAAGTAAATGATGAATATATTGCAGGCTCAAAAAATGCCTGTCAAGCAGGTTGGAAAAGAATAAAAAGTGAAATTAATATGAGCAAACAGGAAGACACAGTGCCTATAGATTGCAACATCCTTAACAAATATTTTATAAATTGTGCCAGCTCTCATTTTTCTTCTTCTTCTTCTTTTGGTAAAAATAATTCTGATAATATTTCAGCTGCTGTAGCCCTTCTTAAACAACAAGCACCAGCAACCAAGAAATTCTCTTGGTCAAAAATCGCCTCTGGCCACATTATCAAATCTATAAAGAAACTTAAAAACTCAAAAACAGAGGACTATTATGGGCTTAGTAACAGTATTGTTAAACACATAGCCACTGCAATCTTAATGCCACTAACATATCTCACGAATTGCATACTTGAAGAAGGAATATTCCCTGTATGTCTGAAAATGACAGTTACACTCCAAATCTATAATAAAGGTGACAGAAAAATGCCAAACAATTATAGACCTATGTCAATAGTTGCCATTATATCAAAAGTAATAGAAAACTGCATACTTATCCAAATTTACAATTATTTTGAAAGTAATAAATTATTGAGTAAAAACCAGTTTGGCTTTCGATCTGAACTATCGACAACCAAAGCAGTTGAATGCCTCCTTAGTAATATATATGAAGGATATGAAAACTAAGGCTTTCGACTCAGTCACACATGAAATAATGATAAAAAAACTAGAACATTATGGTATTGTAGATAAACCATTACATTTTTTTCAATCATACTTAAGCAATAGGGTACAATTAGTAAAAACAAACTATCAAATGTCAACACCCATGAAAGTAAAGAGAGGAATTCCACAAGGCTCAGTGCTTGGCCCTTTCCTGTTCATTGTTTACATCAATGACTTCTCAAATTATATGCCATGCAACAATGTACTGTATGCTGATGTTATGACACTAATAACAGATGGAGAATATATGCAAGATGTCATAGAATACAACAAAGTAGTAACTGAAATGAGCAGTGACTGGTGCAGAGCCAACCTTTTATCAATAAACAAATTGAAAACTGAAGAAATTTACTTCACCCTGAAACCAATTGAACAGAATACAAAAAATGTCAAATTGCTAGTTTTAAATATAGATCAAAAACTTACACGGGACAGACACACAAATTATCTATGTGGCAAACTTGCTCGAACTCTCTTTCTTCTTCTTCTTTCGTTTCACCCTCTTTGGGGTATGCTGGATCAATCATTTCTTTGTGCGTTGTTCTTTTCTTAGGGCCCAGTATTTCTTCATTCTTTCTGATCTTCTTCTCCTCTCTTCTTCCGAGATGAAGGATTTGGACTTTTGTGTGGATTTGTCTTGGAACCTTATGTTTTCATCTTTAGTAATTAATTTAGCAGTTCGATCAATAAGTGAACTTTCTGAAATATTTAATTCCACTAGGTCTTTCTCAGTTTCTTTAAACCAGTTGGGCTTCGTTTTTCGGTTACGGAAGAAGTCAAAGATTTGTTTAGTTACTCTGTTGGAATTCATTCTGAGAAGATGACCATAAAAATTTATTCTCCTTTTTCGCATAGAATCTGAAAGTTTTTCAATTTTCTTGTAGAGAGTTTCATTTTTGATGTATATAATCTTATTGTCTTGAAATTTTGGCCCAATGATTTTTCTTAAAATTTTTCTTTCCTTTACCTCAAGTTTCTCCATTTGGCCTTTGAAATTCATGTTAAGTGTTTCGAACTCTCTTTCTATTACACAAGCTGAGACACATTATCAGTAAAAATCTGCTAATCTCCACATACTTTGCTTTTTTCCATTCACAACTGCAATACGGGGTACTTCTTTGCGGCAACTCAGTGGGTTCATGTACCATCTTCAAGTGGCAGAAGAAAGCAGTCAGGTGCATTTTATGGCTAGCACCAAAACAAAGTTGCAAAAATCATTTTAAAGAACTAAAGATAATGACACTACCTAGTATATACATTTATAATTGTTTAATATATGCTAAAGAGAACATAAAGAACTTTAATTTAAGATCTGAAGTGCATGTTCATAATACTCAAAATAATAGTAACATAGACCTACCATACACAAGGCTGACATTAACACAAAAGAGCCATAAACGCCTTAGCTTGAAATTTTATAACAGACTCCCAAAGGCTGTGAGCAAACTACCAATGAATAAGTTTAAGCAAACAATAGAAGTGTGGCTCAAATGTACGCCATATTACTCACTTGATGATTTTCAGAACAGTGACACAAAAGAGATATGCTACATGAAACAAACAACTGCCATATGAATTATACCTGTATGTTTGTGACAGTAATGTACCAACAAAGACATTTTACATGGATACGTAAGAAGTACCATAAATATATCTTGATACTATTGTATAATTAACTGTTATGATTTATTATTATTATTATTATTATTATTATTATTATTATTATTGTGAATGAAGAATTGTTGTATTATAAATATTACTTTAGCATGCATATATTTTTGCCCTGCACAGGCACAATTATGTACAATAATAATTATTGCAATTTTTTAAAAAAATGTATTGAACACACTGATGATGCCAATTGTATGGAAAACATACTGAAAGGCAAATAAAGATTCTTTTCTATTCTATTCTAACTCGTCCTGTTTTTTTTTTTCATTTTTTTTTTCATTTTTTATGAGATGTGTTACTGTCACTTTTTATAATTCACTGTAGGTATAAAAGTTTGCTTGAGGGATATTATGGTTCAAACAGCAACTAACTCATCTGTAAAAACTGTATAGAATATGTAATAACTTCATGGGCTCTGAGGCAGTGTTCATTTTAGCAATTTCAGCTATTTCTCAACATTCTTGACTCTAGTGTCTGTTCATTCTTTGTTTCAGTGGTGCATGAATTAAACTGGGGTACTATTCCTGGAGCTTTCCTTGTAAATGAATCTTTGAAATGGAGATCATCATTTTTTCTTTTGCTTTGTTACCATCTAAATAATTAATTGTGTCAGCCACTTTAGTGCCAGTGACCACCTTTACATGTGACCAGATTTTCCTTTAGTTTTTTAAGATTCAGCTATGGTGGTTATTGTGCTTTTGACATCCAGATATGTTTCATTTAGTATCTGCCTATTCATTGCCCTATACTTTGTTTTACATCTATTGTGCAGTAATCACTGTTTCTTTAGAAGTCATTTTATAGAAGAGACCTTAAGTCATTTATGGTTCTTCACATCATGAACTGTTCTACTAGGTGCATATCTATCCAGTGGTTGGTCATCTGTTCTTCTAAGTTTAAATCATAGTTTATCTACATGATCCTGCCCAGAGCTAAATGTTGGAAGTTCTCTATGAGACATATTTATTTGATTGCTCTTTGTACTTTGGTTATCATTGTTGCTAAACTACCTCATGCTCACTAATACTAACTTCAATGTGGACATTCTCAAAGCGGTCAGCATCATTTCTTGCCATTAGATCTAAAACATTTCCTCAAGAGTGGGCCTCTAATCTATTTTAATAAGTATGATAGTATGACTGAGGAGTGTAAAAACTAGTGAACTCGGATTTTCTCCACTGTTTTTGGTTTCCTTTGAGAATGAGTCTGGTGGTTGACAGAAGGGCCCTATTATGAATGTATGCCTACTCTTGATACTGATTTTTGCCCACACAATCTTGGATGCATCTTAAATTTTTATCAAGGTGCAGTTGCAGTTTCTTTTTTGGTGAATTAGAATTTCTTTCACACTGTAGTAAATATGGCACTTCCATTTGTCATTAGCACATCCTTTTGAAATGTAATTTAATTTGCCCAAGATCTCATTGCTGTCAATTTCAGGTGTCAGCCAGCAGTCTGAGCTCCATAGGATCACTTCCGAATCTGGCATTTTGTTGTGATTGTTTTGGAAGTTGATCACAGGGGTTATAGTAATCTCTTCTGTGGTAGGCACATTTTTTGATCTTACACTATTTTTGAGTCTCCGACATAAAGAGTGCCCCATAAAGAATACAACTTTTGGAACACTTGCCATTTCTGTTCCAGTAATTTGGCAGGACTGAAACCTTAGTGATTTTCATTTATTTTCTTTATAGTTACCAATGCAGTGCTTCATGCAGAACAGTGGGTTATCACTGAAAAAACTTATTAAAGGTGTAGTGAATGTTTGGCAGAGACTGTTTGCATACTCCCTCAAGTGTTTTGTCAATGTAATGCACCAAATAAGTTGATTGTGATCAGATTGATTTCTAAACTTGAGAAAACCAGTTCACTTGTGGACATTAAACCTCAGGACATCCTCATATTAGTCATTCTGCATAAAACATTACCATTGGATTGATAATGTTGCTGTAAATCCAGTGAAATCTATTAGCCGACAATCAAAGCAATTACCATAACCAGCATACAACAGTTTCCAAATGAAGATCTTTGCCTTTGGGCAAGTGACACAAGAACTGAAGACAAATGATCATGAAAAGTGCCAAATTTGCCCATTGATTGCTTGTGAAACAAAGAATGGACAACAAGTTCATTGAGAAAATAATATTCAAAATCTTGAGCAAGATGTCAGCAGCTGTAGAGTTATGGATACAATGGGAATCATACAGCAAACCAATTGCACATCAAAAGTTTATTCAAATCTTGACCTACATTTTGACAGATGTAAAACTATCTTCCTCACAAGAAGTAATAACACTTAAAACTCGGATAAATTATAACCACTACATAGAAGTCATATGTGCATCAAAAAGAAACATCAAAAATTACATACAGTGGAAATATAAAATAAGCTTACGTGTTACATATTGTGTGAAAAGAGAAATGAAGTACAAAGAGAACTGAAGTACAATGATCCATCCATATAAATGCTATGCCACAGCCATAAAGCTTAGTCAACAGCAAAAATGATCCACGTAAAATCTAAGGCTACATGCTTCATACACACTGACAACTAACAGGACAGAAGGGACAAGCCAACAGGAAACTTATGTCCAGATGGTGCTCATATAAGAAGCAGTGCCACCCACATAAGACATATGACATGTTAATAAAATCACATTAAAATAATATTCCAAAAACAGTAATATAACAAAAATTATAAAGGAGCATCTAAATCTATGCAAACAGTGAACAAAACTACGATGCACATTAAAGTAGGATAATGATTGATTGCATGTTTGAGAAAAATAACATCTCAAAACAGCATGGAAAGGCTGAGACAGCTACCATGCCAAACAGGTCAAGAGCCATCAAAAAAGTTTCTGTTTTTAAGCTGTAATTGATCATTTAAAATAAAGTCCATATAATTGAAATTTTGCTTAAAAATTAAAAATTTCTCCAGCAAGTCCAATCTCAAACCATTCTCTGTGAAAAACAACTGTTTCTTTCAAATTAGTGTAGGAGAGTGCACATTGTATGAGATTCTCAACATAAATAGACACATGCACATACCGCTCCCTTTTACCAAATAAATGTCCTTTGAATCTAACTTTGACTGGTTTTCCTGTCGGCCCTGTATAGAGACAGGGACAATCATTGCACCTTATCTTATAGCTGCCAGAATGAGAAAATGGTTCATCATTGCACTTTAAGATGTGAATTAAATTTTTCCAGAGACTGTTGTTAGTTGAGCACAAAACTTTTCAGCTATATTTCTTAGTAGAAGGCAGTGTAAATGAAATATTCCTCAGAATTGGTATACCTGGTTGTTTGAGCTCATCCCCAAGCACACAAATTGGCCTTTCTCCATTCTAATATTCATCATGCTTTGGTTACTCAATTATCCCTAGAGAATTTTTGGGAAGAAAGAAATTTGATTAAAACTATAGCCAGTAATTATGGCTATGAACCACCATTAGTAGACTGAATATTGGATAATAAAACTACTAACACATGTTGCACTATAACAGATTACAATCTGAAAAAAGGAAGTAAAGAGGAAGGGAATTTCTTTCCCGTCCGTTGTTAGGAAATATCTCATATAAGATAAGCCATCTTTTTATTAAGGTATATGGCTGTCAAGTTTCATTTTCAATCAACAACAGTTCTGGGAAAAATTTAATTCATGCCTTAAAGTGTGTGTAGAACCATTTTCTCATTCTGGCGTCTACTAAATAAGGTGTACTGATTTCCCTGTTTCTATATAGGATAGACAGGAGGAGCAGTCAAAGTTAGAATCCAAAAACATTTATTAGGAAAAGGGGGTGGCTGTGCTTATGCAGAGCATCTCTACAATGTACACACTCCCCTATAAATTTATAAGATGTGGTTTTAAGCCAGTTCATGTTGGCCATCATGTCGTATCATGTCATGTCCCTTCAAAACTTTTGGCAATACATTACAAGTGGTGGCAACCACACTGGCCGTCACATCACGGCGCAGTCAAGGTTTCTTGGGAAGAAAGTTTTGACAGCTGATGTCATCGTCTGTCATTGATACTATACTGATACACAGCCATGTGCTGAGCTACATACTTTGTTTCATTGTGCTTTTCTTGATTGATATCAGTTTGTGGCAACCATTGATTGCTGATGACTCAAATGAGGAGTGCTGTATCTTTGGATACAGTGAGCTTTGGAAAACGTTTGGACTTTGGTGGTTTTCACATGCTGTGTTATATTTTTATGTGTGACTGTGTGCGAATAAAGAGTGTTTGATTGTAATTGTTGGTTATTTCTATCTGGAGACTCGTCAGTATTGATAGGAAACCCACATTGGTGACCCTTAGTCACCTTAAATACATTTCAATATGTGTATCACTTGTTACTAATATTGCACCAGCTGAAAGAATGTATCAACCTCTAGCCTTCCCAATAGTGCAGAATGTCTCTACCGTGGAACTGACTTTCGATTGTGATGACTCTAACCTCCTATGTCATGCTGCACCAGGTGCAGCACACACGTGCAGTGATGCCTACTTCTGTATTTTGTGTTCACCAGGAAGTTTCTTCTGCATGAGACTCTGGCTTCCTCTCTCTGGAGTTTCTACCTCATTCCACTACAGACTACTCAGCTGTACAGTTTCGGCACTCACATGCACATCTCCACTCTTCCCAGTGTCGCTCACACACCTTCGATGCTAACTTTCTCACCGATCATGCTATGCCATTTAATGTGCCCACTTTTGCACTGGGCAATGGGATGCATGAGTTAGCTGCACCGGGATACCCTTGCATCCGCTCTACTTACCGTACCATGCAGACCTCAGGCAATGAGACAGCCATGGTTCTGCACTGCCACTTGGCACTCAACCGCAATTTCATGACTTCTTTCAGGAATCCATCTGCTTGGTAATTGATGTTTTCACTCATGGTCTTGTGCTGCCCCCTTCTACACAGACCATGGATGACGGATCACCAGTGGCACATCTCAGCACTGCTACTTTCATTTCATCTGACTTGCTTCATGATTCTTCCTTGTTGGCCATGCTGTGTTAGTTGTGAGACCATACAGGCCCTTTCTCCACATGAATTGTAAGTGCCGGGCATAGTATTGTGCCAACACAAGTGCCAGACTTTCATCAGAACATCGCACTTGTCACTGTTGCACAGTCGGGTGCCATTGGATACTACGAGGGTAATCCCAAAAGTAAGGTCTCCTATTTTTTTATAAGTACATAGACCTGATTATTTCTACAATGGTTTACATCAGTTTACAGCTTGAACATTTAGCTACTTTTTGACATAATCACCATTTCTGTCAATGCATTTTTGTAGATGCTGTGGCAGTTTTTGTATGCCCATGTTATACCAGCTTGCTGCCATGCTGTTCAGAAAGTTATGAACTTCTTCTTTCACCTCGTCAACGGAGCTGAATCACTGGGACCACAATTAATGCTGACAGGTACAGTGAGACTCTGAAAAAACTCAAATGGGCAATTCAGAACCAGAGAAGAGGAATGTTGAGCAAGGGCGTACACATTTTCCATGACAACGCTCGCCCACACATCACTCGGCAAACTGATGCTCTCCTGCAACAGTTTCAGTGGAACATAAGCACACACAAACCCTATAGTCCTGACTTGGCACCCAGTGACTATCACCTGTTCCCTAGGTTAAAAGAACATTTGGCCTGAAAGCGATTCAGCTCTGACGATGAGGTGAAAGAAGAGGTGCATAATTTTTTGAACAGCATGGCGGTAAGCTGGTATGACATGGGCATACAAAAACTGCCACAGCGCCAACAAAAATGCATCGACAGAAATGATGTTTATGTCAAAAAATAGATAAATGTTCAGGCTGTAAACTGATGTAAACCATTATAGAAATAAACAGGTCTATGTACTTATAAAAAAATAGGTGACCTTACTTTTGGGATTACCCTCGTACGTGTCCAAACCCTCATATGGTCTGCACCCTACCGACTCTGCTATAGGCTCTGCCTCCAAGCCATTTTCCAAAGCTCCTACTGATACAAATGGACAGCCCCTAGTGGACAATTTGTTGGCCACATATGTTATTGTAGACAATGGCACTCATTTTGTTTGTTTGGTGGACCATTTGCATGACCACCCCGATCTTATTAGTGACTTACTGCTAAGCATAATAAATATTTTTCTGTTCATGCACTCCTCATTGAGAGTCTTTCATGTACAAGAGCAGATGCAATTGGCAGCATCATTTACGGTAACCGTTATGTGACAGAACCCCCTCCCAGCTGCGACAACGCTTCCAGCTCAAGACACGACAGAGGTCATACCAGACTAGCACTCTGGACATTGTGGTTAGTAAAACTGCCACAGGAATTACAACTACAACTGCTTCCTCATACCTCATCATCATGTGAAGATAAACTACTGTTGGCTGAGAAGACATACGCCATTATTCAACACTGCTGCGTACTTCCCTCATGCAGTGCAGCATCTGCTACTGAGGTTGGTATGCCAGCAGCTATACTTCCTCCATTGGCTGGTAGAGGTTGGTGCTGGTTCACCTTGAACAGGGCAACGAACCTAGGCACCTAGCGACCAGCAACAGGAACCACCAGTGCCAAGCTTCATTGACTGCAGCCAAGTCAATGCAGCCCCCCCTCCACTCCCCTCTCCCACTGTTGTGGAAGGCATAGCAGCTGCAGCTGACCCACACATAGTCCTTCACCCAGTACATCCACTATGCTGGTTCCACTCAACTTTCAAGGTCATCACTTGCAACTGTTGATAACCCTGTGCATTCCCAAACACTTCACACAGATTGCAGTAGGCACCATGGCCATCTGTATGCTTTCGATTTATGCTTGTCTCATCATTTTCCTACCAACACTGGAGCTGATATTAGTGTTGTTCCACTCTCATTCACTGTAGCGGATGTGATACCAACCAAACTTTTCCTTTGAGTGGCAAATAAATTGACACTTCGCATCAACAGTATTGTAGTGTTACCTATTAAACTAATCCCTGGTGAACTATTCAAGTGGTCCTTTCACATCCCTGATGTTGATGACCCAGTACTTTAAATTGATTCCCTGATCCACTTCTGTCTGCCACCTGACCTCCTGCCACCTGCTTTATTGCAACGACCTTCAGGTACACATACTGCATGTTCAGTCGCTCACTCAGCTCCACTTCCCCCTCAGCACTCCAACGGTATTGACACAGCTCTAATCAAGTGCTCTTCTCTGGTGAACTGCCTCGCTATTTTCGTTGCTCAGCTCCAATCCAAGTGTTCTGCAGTTGCCAATCTACACACTCACAATGCAGAATTGTACCACACCTCTCAATGGCTCACTGGTGTGCAATGCCTCAAATTCCAGCTGTCTGTGCTGCTGTATCTTGACCACAGCAGCGTGCCTCTTACGACTGTGGCACTCTTGCCCTCACCCGCACTGACGGCATCTCAGGTTAGTGACTTTTGTGCGCTACTGACTCCCACTTGAGATGTCCCCTTGTTGCGTTTGTCACTTCAAATGAATGCTATAACGAATGAGACGACTCATAAAATTATCACAACAGATGCCCCCCCCGCCACCACCCACAGTGCATCATAAAGCACACTGCCTCCCTCCACACAAACTGCCCCTTGCTAAGACTGCAGTGGATAAAATTCTGCAGCCAAGCATTGTTCAGTAGTCAGACAGTAATTACTCTCCCCACGCACACTTAGTCTCCAAGAAGGATGGTACAGTGCCCCTTTGCAGTGACTATTGTCATCTCAGTGCACGTACCATAATAGACAGTTATCCAGTCCCATGTATTCAAGAGTTCGCCCAACTACTTAGCGGAGCACACATTTTCAGCGTTTTGGACTGCTGCAAGACATATTTACAAATACCAATGGAACAAAGTGGCATGCAAAAAACAGCCTTGATCTTCCCTTTGGCCTTCATTAATTCTGTTACACGTCTTGTGGCCTCAAAAACGTGACTCAAACTTAGCAATATTTCATAAGCTCACTTCTCTGTAACTGCTCTTGCTGCTATACATACTTAGACAACATTGTTACTCTCTCCTCCTCTGACAAGGAACATAAGGTACACATTGCCATGGTACAGGACTTGCTGGCATGTAACAGAGTCAAGACTAATAACAATAAATCACAACTTTGCCACACCTCTGTTATATTGCTTGGGAACACTGTCTCTTGTGAGGGTATATGTCCTGCACAAGATCTGGTGAAGTGCATTTGTGATCTGCCACTCCCAGTGCCTCTTTTTCATGAATTTTGCCAGTTTTTGGGGTTCTTCATTTTTTTTCCAGTTCCCTCTTACTGATGCATTAGCTGTCAAGCAAACTTCTGGTAATCATCGGATGCTGTGGTCTGATGAATGGTGAAAGCTTTCAAAGATCTCAAAACAGCTTTAGAATGTGCCATCACTCTTGCTCAACCCTTTCCAGATGCTCACATCTCTTTTATGGCAGACACAGGGTGTATACGCGGACAAGGGAAAAAAATTCCCAGATTTCTCCTGGATTTCTCGGTTAAAAATACACGTTCTCCCGGGTGAAAACATACTTTTTCCCTGTTAACTGACAGTATATTTACTCTCGGAACTGTATAACTTATTAGTGTATATTAGTGTACATTACTGTATAACTTATTAGTCCTTTGAATGGTTATGGTTTTATACACAAGCGTAGAATTTCATGGTGCTTTTGAAAACGAAACACAGGGAAAAAAATACCTTTTGGAAACATCTTTGATGAGCAGCAACGTCTACGCTGCATATTTTATAAATTCGAGTTCCACCAAACACTGCATGTTACTTTCTGAAGCATTGAAATCGAGATAGTGATGCGCTTTTGTAAGACAGGCAAAGCTCATGTCACGCGATCTCACCAGCCGATGACAACAGGTATTCAGAGCTGAGGACACGTGATATAGTCAGCCAATAGTAACATCACTGTTATGAAGTGCGAACACACAAACAGAAAGAAGCTAATGGTTTAAATTAATATACATAGTGTTGCTACCGAAAAGCAAAGCTTTCACATATAATATTGGTCTAGAAGATTAATACACTGCAAGAGAAGCTAAGCTTTCACATTTAATGTTGGATTTTTTATGCCTGTATTACAATGTAAGATATATTGCACAAATGTGCCAGTAAAATTTTTAATAACAACATAAATGTCTGAGCTTCGGGGCTCGAAATTCGTCTAAATGGCTCATCATCAATGAGCTGATTTTTAAATGAGCATAAAACGCTCTGTGATTTGAGAAATTCATCGTACATTCTCACACATAGTTCAACTTGCGTAAAAGGAAAGTTAGTTTGATAGCAACGCTTTTCAAACCACCATTCGGAATATTTTTCCGCGATTTATTACAAATACCTTTGTTTCTGTAGTTGCCAGAGAGCGCCAGATGACAGGCGTCACCGCGCTTGCACAGCTACGATGTCGTAGGGAACCCATATGTTCGTACATGTAAAACATTAAAAGATCTTACATTATGTCATAAAAGAAACAAGACATCAGAGGACACTCTAAGATCTTTGGAATTTCGTGACCCATGCTAAAATGTCCACATTTAAAGTGCATACTTAAAGTGAACATTTGTATGTCCAGACTACCAGTGACATAGGCCACGACCAGATATTAAGCTTTTCAATGTAGTTTTCGGGATGTAAATTTTCTTGGAGTACCAGTTTTATGTTATCTCATGTTTGGTTCTTTATTATGGCATAATGCCATATTTGCTAGAGGTTAAGGTAGTGCAATTGAAATGCAGCGAACAGTGTGTGGAATTAAACACTTAATTTCAAATATATTGTCTGCCTTAGAAGAAAAGATTAATAGCAGAAAATTTCTTTAGAAAATTGACAAAAATAACTTCATTGTTCTACAAGGCAATTAATGATTGACTGTCAGAAAGGTGGAAATAAAATGAAATCTTCAACTGACAATACATTTTAGCCTTCCATAACTATGTGAATGTACACTACTAGCCATTAAAATTGCTACACCAAGAAGAAATGCAGATGATAAACGAGTATTCATTGGACAAATATATTATACTAGAACTGACATGTGATTACATTTTCACGCAATTTGGGTGCATAGATCTTGAGAAATAATTACCCAGAACAACCACCTCTGGCCGTAATAACGGCCTTGATACGCCTGGGCATTGAGTCAAACAGAGCTTGGATGGCGTGTACAGGTACAGCTGCCCATGCAGCTTCAACACAATACCACAGTTCATCAAGAGTAGTGACGGGCGTATTGTGACAAGCCAGTCGCTCGGCCACCATTGAGTAGACGATTTCAATTGGTAAGAGATCTGGAGAATGTGCTGGAAAGGGCACCAGTCGAACATTTTCTGTATCCAGAAAGGCCTGAACAGGACCTGCAACATGCGGTCGTGCGTTATCCTGCTGAAATGTAGGGCTTCGCAGGGATCAAATAAAGGGTAGAGCCATGGGTTGTAACACATCTGAAATGTAACGTCCACTGTTCAAAGTGTCGTCAATGCAAACAAGAGGTGACCGAAACGTGTAACCAATGGCACCCCATACCATCACGCCAGGTGATACACCAGTATGGCGATGACGAATACATGCTTCCAATGTGTGTTCACCGCGATGTCGCCAAACATGGATGCGACCATCATGATGCTGTAAACATAACCTGGATTCTTCCGAAACAATGACGTTTTGCCATTCGTGCACCCAGGTTCGTCATTGAGTACACCATCGCAGGCGCATTGGACAAATATATTATACTAGAACTGACATGTGATAACATTTTTACGCAATTTGGGTGCATAGTTCCTGAGAAATCACTACCCAGAACAATCACCTCTGGCCGTAATGCAGCGTCAAGGGTAACCACAGCCATGGTCTCCAAGCTGATAGGTCATGATGCTGCAAACGTCGTCGAACTCTTCGTGCAGATGGTTGTTGTCTTGCAAACGTCCCCATCTGTTGAGTTAGGGATCGAGACATCGCTGCACAACCCATTACAGCCATGCGGATAAGATACCTGTCATCTCGACTGCTAGTGATATGAGGCCGTTGGGATCCAGCTCGGCGTTCCGTATTATCCTCTTGAACCCATCGATTCCATATTCTGCTAACAGTCATTGGATCTCGACCAACGCGAGCAGCAATGTCGCGATACGATAAACCGCAATCGCGATAGGCTACAATCCGACCTTTATCAATGTTGGAAACGTGATGGTACGCATTTCTCCTCCTTACACGAGGCATCAGAACAACGTTTCACCAGACAACGCCGATCAACTGCTGTTTGTGTATGAGAAATCGGTTGGAAACTTTCTTCATGTCAGCACGTTGTAGGTGCCGCCACCGGCGCCAGCCTTCTGTGAATGCTCTGAAAAGCTAATCATTTGCATATCACAGCATCTTCTTCCTGTCGGTTAAATTTCGCGTCTGTAGCACGTCATCTTCGTGGTGTAGAAATGACCAGTAATGTATATGTGACAGACGAAATTCCCTCATAATTCAAGAAGAATGTATTAGTTTTGGTAGAAGTCGACCTCAGAGAGGATGAGTTTGGATTCCATAAAAATGTAGGAATTCGCGAGCAATACTGACTCTACGAGTTCTCATAGAAGATAGGTTAAGGAAAGGTAAACCTCCCTTTATAGCATTTGTAGACCGAGAGAACGCTTTTTATAATGTTGACTAGAATACTCTCTTTCAGATTCTAATGTGGAAGGGGTAAAATGCAGGGAGCGAGGGCTATTTAAAATTTGTACAGGAACCAGATGGCAGTTATAAGAGCTGAGGGGCATGGAAGGAAGCAGTGGTTGAGAACGGAGTGAGACATGGTTGTAGCTGATTCCCGTTATTCAACCAGTAAAGGAAGCAATAGAAAAATTTGGAGCAGGTAATAAAGTCCAGGGAGAAGAAATAAAAACCTTGAGGTCTGCCGATGATACTGTCATTCTTGAAAGGAGGATATAAGACGAACATCAACAAATTCAAAACGTGGATAATAGAATGCAGTCGCATTAAATCAGGTGATGCTGAGGGAATTAGATTAGGAAATGAGAAACTTAAAATAGTAGATGAGTTTTGTTATTTGGGAAGCAAAATAACTGATGATGGTCGAAGTAGGGAGGATATAAAATGTAGACTGGCAATGGCAAAGAAAGCGTTTCTGAAGAAGAGAAATTTGTTAACATCGAGTATACAGGGTGTTACAAAAAGGTACGGTCAAACTTTCAGGAAACATTCCTCACACACAAAGAAAGGAAATATGTTATGTGGACATGTGTCTGGAAACGCTTACTTTCCATGTTAGAGCTCATTTTATTACTTTTCTTCAAATCACATTAATCATGGAATGGAAACACACAGCAACAGAACGTACCAGCGTGACTTCAAACACTTTGTTACAGGAAATGTTCAAAATGTCCTTCATTAGCGAGGATACATGCATCAACCCTCCGTCGCATGGAATCCCTGATGTGCTGATGCAGCCCTGGAGAATGGCGTATTGTATCACAGCCGTCCACAATACGAGCACGAAGAGTCTTTACATTTGGTACCGGGGTTGCGTAGACAAGAGCTTTCAAATGCCCTCATAAATGAAAGTCAAGAGGGTTGAGGTCAGGAGAGCGTGGAGGCCATGGAATTGGTCCGCCTCTACCAATCCATCTGTCACCGAATCTGTTGTTGAGAAGCGTACGAACACTTCGACTGAAGTGTGCAGCCGGCCGCGGTGGTCTAGCGGTTCTGGCACTGCGGTCCGGAACCGCGGGACTGCTACGGTCGCAGGTTCGAATCCTGCCTCGGGCATGGGTGTGTGTAATGTCCTTAGGTTAGTTAGGTTTAAGTAGTTCTAAGTTCTAGGGGACTTATGACCTAAGATGTTGAGTCCCATAGTGCTCAGAGCCATTTGCACCATTTTGAAGTGTGCAGGAGCTCCATCGTGCATGAACCACATGTTGTGTCGTACTTGTAAAGGCACATGTTCTAGCAGCACAGGTAGAGTATCCCGTATGAAATCATGATAACGTGCTCCATTGAGCGTAGGTGGAAGAACATGGGGCCCAATCAAGACATCACCAACAATGCCTGCCCAAACGTTCACAGAAAATATGTGTTGATGACGTGATTGCACAATTGTGTGCGGATTCTCGTCAGCCCACACATGTTGATTGTGAAAATTTACAGTTGATCACGTTGGAATGAAGCCTCATCCGTAAAGAGAAGATTTTCACTGAAATGAGGATTGACACATTGTTGGATGAACCATTCGCAGAAGTGTACCTGTGGAGGCGAATCAGTTGCTGATAGTGCCTGCACACGCTGTACATGGTACGGAAACAACTGGTTCTCCCGTAGCACTCTCCATACAGTGACGTGGCCAACGTTACCTTTAAAGCAGCAACTTCTCTGACGCTGACATTAGGGTTATAGTCAACTGCACGAAGAATTGCCTCGTCCATTGCAGGTGTCCTCGTCGTTCTAGGTCTTCCCCAGTCGCGAGTCATAGGCTGGAATGTTCCGTGTTCCATAAGACTCCGATCAATTGCTTCAAACGTCTTCCTGTCGGGACACCTTCGTTCTGGAAATCTGTCTCGATACAAACGTACCACGCCACGGCTATTGCCCCGTTCTAATCCATACATCAAATGGGCATCTGCCAACTCCCCATTTGTAAACATTGCACTGACTGCAAAACCACGTTCGTGATGAACACTAACCTGTTGATGCTACGTACTGATGTGCTTGAGAGCAATGAGTTGCATGTCAACACAAGCACCGAAGTCAACATTACCTTCCTTCAATTTGGCCAACTGGCGGTGAATCGAGGAAGTACAGTACATACTGACGAAACTAAAATGAGCTCTAACATGGAAATTAAGCGTTTCCGGACACATGTCCACATAACATCTTTTTTTTATTTGTGTGTGAGGAATGTTTCCTGAAAGTTTGGCAGTATCTTTTTGTAACACCCTGTAGATTTAAATGTCTGGAAGTCCCTTCTGAAAGTGTTTGTATGGATTGTAGCCACGTATGGAAGTAAAACATGGACAATAAACAGTTTAGACAAGAAGAGAACAGAAGCTTTTGAAATGTGGTGCTGCAGAAGAATGCTGAAGATTGGATGGGTAGATCCCATAACTAACGAGGAGGTACTGAATACAATTGGGGAGAAGAGAAACTCATGGTACAACCTGACTAGAAGAAGGGATCGTTTGGTGGGACACAATCTGAGGCATCACGGGACCTCTAGTTTAGTATTGGAGGGAAGCGTGAGGGGTAAAAAAATCGTAGAGCGAGACCAAGACATGATTACAGTAAGCAGATTCAGAAGACTGTAGGTTGCAGCAGTTACTCGGAGATGAAGACGCTTGCACAGGTTAGAGTAACATGGAGAGCTGCATCAAACCAGTCTTTCGACTGAAGACCATAGCAACGCATTATGACATTTCTGGAAACCGAAAATGTCATCTGTAGAAATCCAAATGGGTCCCGGAAATATCGATTGTGTGAAAACCGTCTCACTCTGTTCGTCCAAGAGACCAGAAAGCAGTAGATACTGGAGCTCAGATTGATTCCGTGCTTTTTGACTTCTGGAAGGTGTTCGATACAGTTCCACCCTGCCGACTAATGAACAAAATACGAGAGAACGAAATATAAGACCAACTGCGTAACTGGACTAAAGAGTTTTTAGCAGACAGAAAACAGCATGTCATTCTCAATGGAGAGAAGTGTTCAGACGCAAAAGTAACTTCAGGTGTACCCCAAGGGTGTGCTATTGGTGCTATTGGACCAGTACTTTCCTCAATATATGGGGTGTCTGAAGCGAAATGGAATATATATAACAATGGGCTATGAACGCAGAGCTATGGTCACTTCGTCATCTTTGATACTGGGAAACAAATATCTTCTGCTGCAAGTTTTTTCCTGTGCCTACTGTAGGAGGAGGTAGTACGACAAAAAACTAAAAAAACGTGTCTTGTAAACATGGGCTCTAAAATGGATACTTAAGACATATGAACACTTGGTCAGTAGAAGAGATGCATTTAACAGAAGGGAGGTGAAGAATTACTTGTAGCTTTCAAAGTACGCACTTTAAAGCCAATGTTTATCAGAATTTTTTCTTCTTTTGGTACATACTACCACGTTTCAAAATATGGGAATCAAAGAGAGCCCATTTTTACGAAACGTAGTGGCTTCGAATGATTATGTCATATCGTGTCATACCGCTGAATACTGACCATTCCTCCTGGGTCATCCTGTATATAAGAGACTCAGTGGATAACATTGGAAGTTCTACGAGACGTCGTAATGGTAGAAGATTGCATCGAAATACAGGAAGACCTGCAGAGGATCGACATTTGGTCCAGGGATTGTCAATTAATCCTTAGCATAAACAAATGTAAATTTTCTAGGTACATAAATAGGCAGGGCAATGGCCTTGCCGCAGTGGATACACCGGTTCCCGTGAGATCACCGAAGTTAAGCGCTGTTGGGCGTGGCTGGCACTTTGATGGGTGACCATCCAGCCGCCATGTGCTGTTGCCATTTTTAGGGGTGCACTCAGCCTCGTGATGCTAATTGAGGAGCTACTCGACCGAATAGTAGCAGCTTCGATCAAGATTACCATCTTAACTTCGGGAGAGTGGTGTGCTGACCCCACGCCCCTCCTATCCGCATCCTCCCCTGAGGATGGCACGGCGGTCGGATGGTCCCGGTAGGCCACTCGTGGCCTGAAGACAGAGTGATATACTTAAATAGGCTGAAAGACCCATTATTGTATGATTATAAAATTTTAGAACAATCTCTGGAAGCAAAAACAGAGTGATATACTTAAATAGGCTGAAAAGCGCAGTTGGGCGTGGCTGGCACTTTGATGGGTGACCATCCAGCCGCCATGTGCTGTTGCCATTTTTCGGGGTGCACTCAGCCTCGTGATGCTAATTGAGGAGCTACTCGACCGAATAGTAGCGGCTTCGATCAAGATTACCATCTTAACTTCGGGAGAGCGGTGTGCTGACCCCACGCCCCTCCTATCCGCATCCTCCCCTGAGGATGGCACGGCGGTCGGATGGTCCCGGTAGGCCACTCGTGGCCTGAAGACAGAGTGATATACTTAAATAGGCTGAAAGACCCATTATTGTAGGATTACAAAATTTTAGAACAATCCCTGGAAGCAAATACTTCTATAAAATATCGAAGAGTATGCATGCGTAGCGATATTAAATGGAATGGCCACATACAATCAACAGCGAGTAAGGCAGATGCATGACAGACATTCACGGGAAGAATCTTCAGGAAATGTAGTCCATCAACAAAGGATGGAGCTTTCAAAACATTCGTTCGACTATTACTTGAATATTGCTCGCCAGTATGGGATCCGTACGAAATAGGTATGATTGAGTAAACAGAGAGATCCAAAGAAGAGCAGCACGTTTCGTTATAGGTTCATTTAGTAAGTGCGAGAGAGTCACGGAGATGTTCAGCCAAATCCAGTGGCAGACGCTGCAAGCGAGGCGTTCTGCATCAGGGTTTGGTTTACTGTTAAAAGTTCCGAGAGCGTAGTTCATAGTACATATAGCTCGCGAAATGGCCATAATAGTAAAATTAAAGAGATTCGATCTGAAGCGCAGGGTTATCGGGAATCGTTCTTCTTGCGAACAACTCACGACTGGAACAGGAAATGGGAGAAGTTACAGTGATTCACGAAGTACCCTCAGCCACACACTAAATGGCGGCTTGCGGAGTATGGATGCAAGTATGGATGTAGATGTTTATGACAGAGAATCCAGCGCAGACAGACTCCATCGACTTCGACAGAACAGTTTTCTTTTTGCGTGACAATGGTTTGAAATTCGACTGGAAACAGTTAACGGTTATACAAATCAAATCCGTGACGAATCACAGCTATAAAATATGCTAAAAGCGGACTAGCTGCATATAAAACTCATTCTGTTATTGTAATTAATATTTGTAACTTGCAAAAATGTACCTATAAATAAAGCAGAACATTGTGAAAAACGAGATGGTTGCACAAATTGGACCTAGCCTTCGTTATTTCGAATAACATTGATTCCAACAAATAGTACAGTAAGCTGATTCAAAAATGCGATGGCAGATAATGTATCTTCAGTTATTTCGGAGTACAGAGCAATGGATGAGATTTCTGCTCTGTAGCTGTATCTGTATATGCATCTTGATGTAAACTGCCCAAGCCACATGACGGTTTGTGGCGGAGGGCATTTCATCTACCAAGGTCACTCCCCCCACTTTGCTATTCCATTTGCGAATAGTGCGCGGAACAGAGGTCAGCTGGTAAACGTTAAGTGTGAGTCTGACTACCCCTAACGTTACCTATATGTTTATTCTGCGAGGGACGAGTCAGCGTGTTGACTGACTCTTCCTGGAATTTTCAATTTTCTATCTGATGAAAATATCGGCTGCAATGATAGTGACAAAAGGTAAAGCGTTCAGTTATGCAGTATGGCCTACACATCGTAATCTGCGAATATTATCGCGTATCTGCCATGGTTTCGACACAATTTACTACCACGTATATGAGAATATCGACAGGAATCTTGTAAACTAAATTCTATACATGATTCCAGAATAATACATCCATCGGTATCACATCTAGCGATCGAGGCAGTCCAGTTCACAGAACCACAACTGTGGATCAATTTTATTACTATACTATGATCATGTTATATGGTACAACCTATAAGCTAACACAATTCCGTCTAATAGAGAAAGAAAAAAAAGCAAAGAATAACATCCTTGAAAAATAGGTTTTGAGTCTCAGTATGGCACACAGTTTTAACGTGTCAAGTATGTTTTTGTTTCGGAAAACGAAAGAATTTCTACAGTGGCGTAAATAAATTTATGTGAGGTATAACATAATGAGAACAGCAGCATAAAAAAGCACCAGAAACTACAGGTTTCAATTAACAAGAGCCCATCCAACAACAGTGAATACTCAACGAAAGTCTGTTAGCAAATTTCATTTTCATCCAACCTGAATGTGTAGTCACGCGGAGACGTCACAATCCCTACTGTCAGTCGAAAACCATCGTTTGCTTACCTCCCCTGTAACATCTAGAGCCATGACGAACCCCGAAGAGCCTGCGAGGAACAGAAGGGTAACTGCAGCTACAGAAACCATGGTGGCCTACGAGTCGGACCACCCATCGTTCACCAATATATCGAGAGGCGGCCGCCAATGGCAGCGAGCCGGTCACAGAGTCAGCCAATAGGGTGCCCTGGGAGTTGATTTCCTGCGCGTGGGCTCCACGTTAATACAGCGGTGCCGGCGAAATGGGCATTCCTTCTGAAATCGCGATTCAATTACTCCGAAAATATAATTCGACGATATTGCAAGAAAACAATAAAGGTAAATAATTGGCTTCACAAGAAAAGAAAGGCACTATCTGCTATCAAGAAGAAAATAAATGAAAACGCTGTCCTCTGAGATGTTTTATTAGTGTGATTCTCTGAATGTTTTGTTCCAATTAATGTGCCTCAAAACAGAAGGATATTGTCCGAAGAAACTGAAAATAAATTTTCATCATCTACTTATTATTGCTAACAACAACTCTTTCATGTGGAGTTCATTCTGTTATTGCCTTATATTCAGGAATTAAATTCCTTGGGGAGATACGAGAGCATGTTGATGTCCTCACAAAACACTTAATTCCGTAAGTTGTTGATTCTGCGTTATTGGTTAGATTAAATAAAACGATGTTTTTAATATAGCTTTGCTGGAAAACGATAACTTCGGTAATAGCTCATATTACACGGAAATTACATGTATTTCCATCAGTACACTAACTACTGTGGAAAAATATAGAGACCTAGCCCATTGGTATTTTCTTTATTATCAAAATCCTCATCTCTTTCCTCCTTTTCTATCTTTATTCGAATAGTAATTTTCAATTCACATTCTCTGCCCTTACCCATGCTATTTTGCAGATGATGCAACTATCTACACTCCTGGAAATGGAAAAAAGAACACATTGACACCGGTGTGTCAGACCCACCATACTTGCTCCGGACACTGCGAGACGGCTGTACAAGCAATGATCACACGCACGGCACAGCGGACACACCAGGAACCGCGGTGTTGGCCGTCGAATGGCGCTAGCTGCGCAGCATTTGTGCAGCGCCGCCGTCAGTGTCAGCCAGTTTGCCGTGGCATACGGAACTCCATCGCAGTCTTTAACACAGGTAGCATGCCGCGACAGCGTGGACGTGAACCGTATGTGCAGTTGACGGACTTTGAGCGAGGGCGTATAGTGGGCATGCGGGAGGCCGGGTGGACGTACCGCCGAATTGCTCAGCACGTGGGGCGTGAGGTCTCCACAGTACATCGATGTTGTCGCCAGTGGTCGGCGGAAGGTGCACGTGCCCGTCGACCTGGGACCGGACCGCAGCGACGCACGAATGCACGCCAAGACCGTAGGATCCTACGCAGTGCCGTAGGGGACCGCACCGCCACTTCCCAGCAAATTAGGGACACTGTTGCTCCTGGGGTATCGGCGAGGACCATTCGCAACCGTCTCCATGAAGCTGGGCTACGGTCCCGCACACCGTTAGGCCGTCTTCCGCTCACGCCCCAACATCGTGCAGCCCGCCTCCAGTGGTGTCGCGACAGGCGTGAATGGAGGGACGAATGGAGACGTGTCGTCTTCAGCGATGAGAGTCGCTTCTGCCTTGGTGCCAATGATGGTCGTATGCGCGTTTGGCGCCGTGCAGGTGAGCGCCACAATCAGGACTGCATACGACCGAGGCACACAGGGCCAACACCCGGCATCATGGTGTGGGGAGCGATCTCCTACACTGGCCGTACACCACTGGTGATCGTCGAGGGGACACTGAATAGTGTACGGTACATCCAAACCGTCATCGAACCCATCGTTCTACCATTCCTAGACCGGCAAGGGAACTTGCTGTTCCAACAGGACAATGCACGTCCGCATGTATCCCGTGCCACCCAACGTGCCTAGAAGGTGTAAGTCAACTACCCTGGCCAGCAAGATCTCCGGATCTGTCCCCCATTGAGCATGTTTGGGACTGGATGAAGCGTCGTCTCACGCGGTCTGCACGTCCAGCACGAACGCTGGTCCAACTGAGGCGCCAGGTGGAAATGGCATGGCAAGCCGTTCCACAGGACTACATCCAGCATCTCTACGATCGTCTCCATGGGAGAATAGCAGCCTGCATTGCTGCGAAAGGTGGATATACACTGTACTAGTGCCGACATTGTGCATGCTCTGTTGCCTGTGTCTATGTGCCTGTGGTTCTGTCAGTGTGATCATGTGATGTATCTGACCCCAGGAATGTGTCAATAAAGTTTCCCCTTCCTGGGACAATGAATTCACGGTGTTCTTATTTCAATTTCCAGGAGTGTATAATGAAGCACTACCTCAAAAAAACTTCACAAGTACCCAACCAGATCTCATAACATCTGAAAGTGGCGCAAGTGATTTAAGTGGTCAGAAATGTTAATTTGTACACTTCATAAAACGCTAAAACATAGTATCTTAGGGCTACAATAGCACTGGTGAGTCACAATTGGAGTCAAAACCTCAAACATGGCTATGGAAATAAACAATAACATAGGTCCGTTCGTATCAAGTAGACTGAAGCTGTAAGATGATATTGGATGACAAGAGAACTGTTAGTTCAAGGCAAAGGGCTGGGTCCTAAACCAGTCTGGCTTTAAGTTTTGACAATTCAGGAAGTACACTTCTCTGCACAGTGAACATTTCATTATAAAAAAAAGGTGTGAGTTTAGGCACTAGCATGATCAGAGACTGAACACTCGATAAGTTGGAGCAGGATGGAGGAAATAACCGGCCGCGATCTCATCAAAGGAACCGTCGTGGCGTTTGCCTTAAGGCGTGTGTCCACGAGCAAGTAAACTTCCGCTAGTCGCTTGCAGAATGTACTTCTGCAAGTTCTTTCACGTGGAAACACTCCCAGAAAATCGACTTCCGAAAGTTTAATCACTTCGCAGTAGCTTCTGCAAGTTGATGGGAACAGTATCTAACACCTTGCTGCAAGTAATTGCCGAACTTGCTACTTTCTGGATTTTTTTCCCCAAACCTGCAGAATTTTTTTTGCGTTCGGTACCGGTTCGAAACTGTCAATGTTGAAAATGAGAATGAGACAAAGATAGAAATGTCAAATGAATTCACCGGTTCTTGGTTTCTCCATAAGGGAAAGTAGGACATCTTTAAATTTTTAGCTGTTTTTTTACTTTATCAGAAACATAAATGCACTAGGCTACATTTGCCATAAAAGTAATAAATGCTACTTGCAAAAGTCGAACAGTAATTGAAAGGCCGTTCTTGGTAATATAGATTGCTACATTTTTGTATCCCGTTTTCGAATATTTGTTTCTACCTAAAGACAGAGATGGACGAAACTAGATACGACAGTTTTCGATTTGAGCTAAGTCGCCTGATTTCATTTCATTCAATAGTCTCTTCATAATTTAAATAACAACTCTGTACCCATTTTTTTACCCAAATATTTCTTTTTTTCATAAATTTGTCTTTCGTGGCGATTTTACTTCACTAATAATAATGGAACAGCAGTAAGTAGCGGCTGCTCTGTTTTTAACCACGACTATCCCAGATGCAAGAGTCACTAAATGCATTTTCGAACTGGGCACCCTGTCATATAGATTTTTCCAGCAGCTACACGTTTGCATAGGTTTCAGGGTGCAAAATCTGCTGTAAATCGTTGAAAATGGCTGTAGAAAATCGCTTTCAGCTGGAGGAGCCGAATGTTGTCTCGGGTGCAAAGATCGCCAATTTTTTGCAAAACCTGGTCACCATGCCATGCCTGGATTAAAAGCAACCGCTAACTTCAAATTGCTAAATGCTTCCAACACCCGCCAAGATCAACAGGCATGGCGTTCACCATGCCATGTCCAGATGCAAAGCATGCCAACTTACCAATGTAGACATTCAAAGCTACCTTATAGTTTGTTACGTTTAGAAGGGATATTTTTCGTATTCAGAGTTACGTTGGCTGCGCAGTAGCGAACAGGTACGCAACAGTGAAGCCCTCGCTGCCGATGCATTGTCGAAATATACTACGGTAAGCACAGTTCAGCTGACCAGCAGTTGTCAGGACGTTTTAAATACAGAAGATGGTTCAAATGAAATTGGAGCAGTAGAAATAGTTGGAATTCTGCAAGACGTTGAACACGTCATAGCAGTTACAAATGACCAGAATGAGACTGTGGGCGACAGTCCCTACCAGAAAAAGAAGAGGTGTTTCGATCAGTGGTAGAGAAATGTTTCCAAAACAGAAAGGAAAGTATGTGAAAAGTATTCTTAAAGCAATGTTATGCAGTGAAAATTGTGTTGACACTAATTGTTATGACGTAACCTCAACAAATTCGTGGGACGATCTGTGCTCTCCTCTACACAGTGGCATAGTCCGACCAATTTAATGGCTAATTATGCAGTGTAGACCATACCAAAAGTTAAGAAAATTTGTGTTAAATGCAATAGATCTCGCAGAGATCAACAAGAAGTGCTTGCGATCACCCGTACTATTACTATGCACTACACTTACCCTGTTGCCAGATTGCTCCCAGTTTCAATTTCGCAGGAATTCTCTGTTGCGGAGGATTTTAAACAAGTATTGGGGGACAGGATGTTGGCAGTAAAAATGAAATTTTCTACCAATCATGTGGTTTAATCATGCATTTTTATATACATTACTCGGTTTTTTAACTTAGCTCGTCGTGCTTACTATACCTTTTATTATATCTGCATATACAGACTTCTACCTACTTTTCAAGACCCATGATGTGCTTTATTTATTTATTTACATGTTTTGCATGTAGGCCATCAAACTGATGACTTTTGCAAACGTCATACATAGCTTGAGTGGATTAATATACATAACACTTACATATAGTAGTGGCAAATACATTCAGCTTAATATTCTAATTATATTATATGTTACAACAGAGTGCAAGTAGATTAGAATTCACTGAGTGGATATATTTACTAAGAAGGCTTTTAACTCCCCATGGAAGAGCTTTGGTTCACAAATTTTCAAAGCATGTGGCAGCTTGTTGAACCACATCTGCCGATTAACATAAGGAATATTTTGTCGTTGGCCTGAAGCAGTTACCCTCACTTCTAGTATTATAATTATGTGTGTCACTGCACTTATTTACGTTGTTTTCATTGTTCAGTAAGGATATAATAAGTTTATACAAATACAAGGAATATATTGTTAAATATTTATGTTGGACAAACGTTTCAAGACAGGACTCTGTGGACTTTAGTCCACGCATAAACCTTATGGCTCTTTTCTGTAACACTAACAGTCTATTCATGTGCAGGTCTGCTCCACAACCCCACTGCTCAATACCATAATTGAGAAATGAATAAACTGTTCCATAGTAAACAATTTTTAATGTTTGATTTGGGATTATGTTCGCCAGCTGATTTATCACAGACAAGCTGCTGCTGATTTTCTCACTTTAATGTTATTTGTTTCTGCTGATGTAATATCGCAAGTATTGTTTATTTTAGCCTTATTAGAACCAGTTGTTTTAAATGTCAGTATCTGGGATTTACTGATGTTGGTGTTTAGACCCTGGTGTAGAAAATGTATGGTTACTTTCATCACATCCTTAGTTGCAGCTTACTGTCATGTTTCAAAGTCTTTTTCATAAAATTAGAGAGCGGTGTGATCAGCATAGGTTACTAGATGTGAGTTGAAGGGTTGTGTCATGTCATTGGCATAAAGCAAGAAGAGAAAGGGACCATACGTATAATATGTAAAAGAGGTCATCGGGAGCACTTTCGTCCTCTTTTCACCAGACTCAGAATACCTACAATTATAAATTTATACATCTATGTGTCTGTACTCTATATTAAAAATAATATTTCAGAATTTATTGCCAGAAAGGAAATACACGAACACAACACCAGGGCGAATGGTAATTTAGACATACCGCGCCACAGATTAGCGAGAACAGGAAATTCCCACAAAGTTAACCCACTCAAAATGTTCAATAAACTGCCAATTCATGTTCAGTCTATGGATACAAATTCTTTTAAAATTAAGTGGTACAGCTGGCTGTCAGATCATCCATTCTGTGACATTAAAGAATTCTTTGAGATGCCTGAGGAGAATATAAGCATGTAAAAGTTGTCTGTAGTTAAACATATTATTTTGTGCTGTGGTTAATCGTGTGTAATTACAAATTTTATACTATAAACAATAAAATACCATATTATATTAGATTATAAGATAGCTTGTTGCTTTAGCTTTTAAAAGCTATCCTTTGTAATTTGGTGCACTGCCATGCTTCAAATGTATTTATGATGTATTGACAGAAGTTTATTTTGTTATTCTGTATGTACTAGTACATCTTGTATGACGAAGCCAATATCATTGTAAAATGATCTATGGTGAATAAAATTCTTGAAATTCTTGAAAATTCTTGACAAATTCAAGAATCGATCCCTGTGGTACCCCCTGGATTACTGTATCTCTGACTGGAAATCTATTACCTTGTTATCTATTTTATACGAAAGTTTAGTGCACTGTTTGCAATTTATCAAGTATGTGGTGACAAACTGCATAGATGAGTCCTTGATGTTGTAAGCTTTTAAATTTCTTAATGAGCAAACCAGGGCTGACTGGACCGAAAGCCTTGGAAAAATCTAAGAATATGCCTGCTGTCTTTATGAAGAAATTCAGCAACTGCAGTACTTGTGCACCAAACTTTCCTAAAGCCATGCTGTATTTCTGTCAACAATTTGTTCTTTGTAAAAGAAACAGAGAGCTGAGAAAGGATAACCATTTCAAAAACCTTACTGAAGGTAGTGAACAGTGATACTGGGCAGTAGTTTGAAAGCTCTTTTGTATTTCTCTTCTTATGCAGTGGTTTAACAATGCCACTGACTTGGGCTACTTTGGTCTTTGCAGGGTTACTTTGGTCCAACAGAAAAAAATGTTTAAATTTTTGGGCTGAACAAACATAACAAAATATATTGGTATTTTTGGTTTTAAAATATATTTTATACCCTACTTGAGGGTTTTTTATAATTTTGGGTAATTTAAAATTTTTAACCACTGGCAACACTGGAGTTTTTGTAAACCTTTGTTTTGATGTGTGATTTGTTTACCTCCAAACTTTTCATTGTGGACGAATTCAGTAACAAGGTAAAAATAAGGTAAGTATCAAAATATCATCTTTCATAGTCTGTTACCAATGTGTGATAATTGTTTTTCCTTATTCTTTTTTTAAACAGTACATGTTTAACTTTTTGTAAACTTCACCTAAAACTAGTTTTTCAGGGCTACTTTGTACCAGGCCTAATTTGAACTAAAGTAGCCCCATCAATTTAAAAATACGCTTTTTACTTCCAAATTAAAACACAAATATTTTTACTAATGTTATTGTATATGTTACTGTTGTGGTTTATTTTTTTGGTTGTGTTTGTCCTGTAGCTGATTGCAGAATGATGATAATGTACAATAGAAAGCCAGGTTCAAGAAAGTATACTGATTATAATATTGAGATCTTGGAAGCTTTATTGAAGGACATACGAAGTGGAGTAAGAACACGACGAAGTGCAAATCAGTATTACAATGTACGAGGGCTGTTTTTTTTTTCAACCTCCGATTGGCTGTAAATAAAAGAAAAATGAACAGAAAATAATAATTTTATTACCAAAAGTACAGTAAAGTCTTAACTTATTTTTCTACATAATCGCCAAAACGATTGAGGCACTTGTCATACCGTGACACAAGCTTTTCAATGCCTTCCTCGAAGAATGTTGCCGCCAGTGAGGACAGGTAAGTCTTGACAGCGTCCTGAAGTTCTTTGTTAGTAGCGAAGCGCTGCCCACCTAACCATGACTTCAGTTCTCGGAACGGGTGATAATCACTTGTTGCTAGGTCCGGGCTGTATGGTGAATGTTCAAATACTTCCCATTTAAACTTTTTGAGGAGGTCTTTTGTCATGTTGGCACTGTGTGGTCGGGCGTTGTCATGGATCAAAACAACGCCAGATGAAAGCATTCCTCTGTGTTTGTTTTGAATGGCTCTGCGGAGACGACATAAAGTTTCGCAATAAACTTTCCTTGGTTATCGTCATAGCTTGCTCCATAAAGTCCACCAGCAGCACTCCTTTATGGTCCCAAAACACAGTGGCCATTGTTTTTCTTTTCGTCAGTGAATGTTTAAACTTTTTTGGCTTGCTTGGGGAAGCTGTGTGCATCCACTGCTTTGATTGTTCCTTTGTTTCAGGATTGTCATAGAGGACCCACGTTTCATCGCCAGTAACAATCGACTTCAAAAAACGTTTCCCTCATTGGCATAACGTGTGAAAAACGATAATGCTGACGCCATCCTTTGCGTTTTGTGGTCGGTACTCAGCATTTTTGGGATCCAACGTGCACACAGTTTCCGATAGCCTAGGTCTTGAGTCACAATTGTGTACAAAGCAGATCTTGAAATGTCTGGAAATTCATCAGACAGTTCGCTAATTGTAAACCTTCGTTTGCATCTCACCGCCTGATCAACACACTCAACGAGGCCTACAGTGGAGACAGACTTGCGACCTTGTCCACCTTCATCATGGACGTCTGTTCGTCCTTCTTTAAATTTTCGACATCATTCCCGTACACTACCATCACTCATAACATTGTTACCATACACGTTGCTCAGTCTGTCATGGATTTCCGCAGCACTACATCCTTCAGCTTGCAGAAAACGGATTACACTTCGTAACTCACATTTGGCGGGGGCATCGAGCATTGTTGCCATGTCTACAAGGACGTAGCTCGGCTACAACTGACAAACTGCAGCTGAAAATGAGGGGAGCTGCGCAATTGCATGACGCGCAGGTCTGGCCCCTCCCTACCTCTTACTTGCTTAGATGGACGATCGAAGGCTGAAAAAAAAAAAAAAAAAAACAGCCCTCGTACATAAAAGCACAATAATAAATAAGCTTAAAACCTATTTGTTACTGGTACCAGTAGGCCTACCTGCAAAGAAATATGGCCATCCTACAGTCTTCAATCAAGAAAAGGCTCATATTGACAAGTTAGCTACATTTGGATTTCCTATCACTGATCTTGATTTAAGATACTCCATAAAATACTATCTTGAAAACAGTTTTAAAAGCAACTTTCCAGGTCCCAATTGGGCAGCGTCATTCAGAAGTCACCTTAAGTTAACAGTGTCTACAGCAAGCAACATCAAACGAGTAAGGGCTGCTATTGATGAAACCGTTGTCAATGGTTATTTTGAAACCGTGCAAACTGTGCTCAGTAACATTCCAGAGGAGAAATTACGGAATTATGACGAGACGAACCCGCGAGATGACCCTAGAGCAAGCAAGATCATTTGTAAAAGGGGGCTGAAGTACATTGAAAGTATAATGGAGTCAACAAAGCCTTGTATTTCTTTAATGCTTTGTAGAAGTGGCTGTGGAGAGATGTTACCTTCCTACATGATGTATAAGTCTGAGCATTTATGATCTACATGGACTAAAGGTGGTCCTGCAGGATGCAGGTACAACAGAGCAAAAAGTGGATGGTTTGATTCTGAGACATTCGAAGATTGGTTTATGACCACCTTACTTCCACACTTGAAAAAGCTGCCTGGTGGCAAGATTGTGATTGGGGACAACGTAAGTTCCCATATCAAATTAGAAATTGTAAAAGCTTGTGAGGATAATGGTGTAATGTTTGTGTGTCTGCCACTGAACTCAGCACATATCATCCAACCATTGGACATCACCTACGATGGTCCTATTAAAAGGGAATGGCGTAAGATATTGACTTTTTGGAAGGAAAAAATCAAGTCAGTGGCAGGCTTGCCCAAGCATCAATTTCCTGCTAAAACAGCTGGCTGAATGTTTATATTTAGAGACAAAGGAAAATATGATATCTGGATTTAAAAAAAAAATAGGTAACATACCTATTGACAGAACCAAAGTACTGGAGCGCTTGCCTCAACGTGGTAGCTTCAACAGCCCTATGGAAAGTGTAAGTGGAGGACGTGTCATGCAATACCTTGCAGAAAAAAGAAGGGATGTGACAAAAAGTACTAGACCAACTCAGAAACGTAAGAAGCTGGATGTTCCAGCTGAAAAAGCTTTTGTTCAGAGTTGTTTGATGAGTCGAGCAAAAATGAAATGGACTTTGAAGCTGCATGAACTTTTATACCTAAGCTGAAAATAGTGGTCTAGTGTAGAAAGCAAGAACCAGCAAGCGAATCAGGTAACACTAGTACTTACAGTCTTCATAATGACAGGGCTGCTGATGACAGCTCACACCTTTCTTTAACTGAAAGTGAATTGAAGATTTCGGTGAAGTGGTAGGTACTATTGAGCCTATCAAGGAAACACCACCGGCACGAGACCTAGAATCAAATGGCTCTGAGCACTATGCGACTTAACTTCTGAGGTCATCAGTCGCCTAGAACTTAGAATTAATTAAACCTAACTAACCGAACGACATCACACACATCCATGCCCAAGGCAGGATTCGAACCTGCGACCGTAGCGGTCGCCCGGCTCCAGACTGTAGTGCCTAGAACCGCACGGCCACTCCGGCCGGCAGACCTAGAATCATTAAAACGTAACATGAAAAAAGGCGACTTTGTTATTGTCATGTATGAAGGAAAGCACTAGCCAGGTTTGATAACAATACTGCTTAATAGGGGAGAGCTATGCCTTACAGTAGACTGTATGAGCAAGACCACAAAGTCCTGGAAGTGGACCAACAAAAAGGAAATTCTTATTTATGAGTGGACTGACATGACGAAAAAAATCATCCCTCCCAAACTCATGAAATGAGGACGGTTTAATGTTCCTGAGATGGCTGATTTTGAGTTGGTATAAGAAATTAGCATTAAAAAGCCCTGTAGAACAAAAATAAAGGTTTCTCATGTTTTTCAAATCAAAACTAAAATTTTGTTTTTATAGGTATGTAAATAAGCATTTTTTTTTGCTGCTTTGTATTGTCATTTCATTACCTGAACGTTGTGTAGAGGGTTACAACAGTCTAACATGTGATTTGTATTCAATTTTGTATTAAAACAGGTGAGTGGTGCAAAGTAGCTCCAAGCAGGGGTTACTTTGTTTCAACATTTAAAAAATAGTGAAAAAATAAAGAAAGATAATTTCTTTAAAACAAGTTGATGTAGTTTACTTCTTCAAACTTTGTTAATTGGTTAAAACTAAATTTTGACATTGAAAACCCATTTATTACATTTTTATTAATTAATGTGCAAGTGAAAACATGAAAAACTGGCCCAAAGTAACCACACTTGACGGTGCCTATTTTTAGACTACTTGGATCAGTGCTTTATCTAATACGGCAGTTTATGAGGTACGTTAGAGGTTTAAATATTTCTTTTATGCATTTTTCAACTACTACACTCGACACATCATCCCATCCAACTGAGTATTCGTTCTTGAATGTAGGAATTATCATGTTTATATCATTTTATTTAATCTCCTCATATTCAAAACTCACTGCTTGTAGGGTGTGATTTGGTATCTCTGGATACATTTCTAAAGCGTGTGGTTATTTCCTGTTGGTGATATGAAATGTTTATGAAAAAGGTTATATAATGCTTTTGGTTCTTTTATAATATTACCATCCTGTATAATGCACATGGGTTTGCTGTACCTAGCTGTGGAGGTTTTTCGATACTTATTGATCAGTTTCCAGGACATCTTGCTTACATTTGTAGAATATGAGATTTCATTACTGTGGACTTGTTTTCCTAGGTTTGAAAGTTCTGATTTAAAGGTTTTCTTAGTAGTGTTATATTTTCGTTTAAGAGTGTGTAGTCTTGTTGATTTGTACAGGACATCTAGGTCATTCATATTGTGCCTAGGTTTAACAAGGCTGGCTGGAAGTCTGAATTTGTTATTACTTCCACTCTATCTGTGTACTGGCCCTCTGTGCATTTCTTTAATGGGACAACAAGAATCAATGTGTCTCAATAGAATGTTATAAAACACATCCCATTTTTTATCTGATCCTTCCACATGGTAGATTCTACCCCACTTCTCCTCAGCTAGTTTAATTTTCAGAGAGTTGGTGTTATTATTGCTCATAACTCGTTTCTTTTCAAAAGTTTTTGGTATTATTTTAGGAGCTGTTTTTCTATATTCTATCTTTTACGCATGATGGTCTGAGTAATGAAAGTCTGTGTTACTGTACTTAGCAGTGTCTTCAGCAGTTTTGTTAATTATTGGATAATCTATCCTGGTAGAAGTAGAATCTGAGGCCTTGGTATCCATGGTAACTGTATTACTAATATAGTATGAAGGTGATACATCTAAAAGTTTCATGTTAGCTATGTTGCTGGAGTTTGCATCAATGTTAAGGCCTCCAAGTATAGTAAGGTCTTTGGGACTAGTTTGCCTAATTGTGGTATTGAAGCTGTTGAGAAAATGGATTACATCTTCACAAGATGGTCTGTCTATTCCTATCACTTTATGTTTTACTACATTGACTCCATGCTCTTTTAAATGAATTGCAATACCACTTGCTTCTCATATCCCCTCTTCACTATACTGCTCAATAAATGTAAGTTTCTTAGACTGAATATGTTCTTGCACATAGATTGCCACACCTTCAGCCTTATGCTGTTTCCTGTAATAACTGTGTACCATTACTTAATCATCTAGTTTATAATACCTAATTTCATTACATTTCAGACCATGTTCAGTTAATACTTGTGGCAAATGTTCATTTACTAATACCTGCAATATAATGAATTTATTTCTTAGGTCTACATATTCTGATGTATCATGCTAAGTGATGCTGTGGTTCTTCTGTGTTTATACATCTGTGGATGTTGCAATGTTCTGCGAGAGTGTAACCAAGATTATCTCTGCTGTTATACTAATATTCTACATGTGTGATTACAGTGAGTGCACAGTTTGCTTGGTTGATCACTGCTTCTTCCCCCTAGTCATCATTTAGTGCTTGTATTTACTTAAGCATGGGACTTTGTTTCAAATATGAATCCAACGCCTTCTCAAAGACGCCTGATTTGAAACATCTCTTTGGAAAACTAACACATAATGAACTTACCGTGCAAGGCAAGAAAAAATCACCAAAAGTTTTACCAGAAAAAAGACGAGAGTGGTAGAGAAACTATGTAGCTCAGTGTGTCTCTACCATACTCCCTAAAAGAAGATCCGGCGAGGACGAAAAAAGGAAAAGAACCATCAACTCCCATTTTTCTTTACTGAAAAGAGGGGCCAGGAGATCGAAAATGTTGCTGTTTGCGAAGTGGCTTTTGTGTCAATTTTACAAATTAAGATAGATAGGGTCACCAGATCGTGCCACAAAATTTTAGACCAAGATGCAGTTCCCACTGAGACGAGAGCATGCAACAGAAGAACCAAGGTGTATGGAGCGAGAAAAGAGTGTGTAAAACATCACACTAAGAAATTCAACACCTTAAAACGTCTCTACCCCCGAGGAACCAACACCCAAAGAGTCATTTAAGTAACGAACTGAGCATAATCAAGATGTGGATCATGTATTGTGAAGAGAACCTTGAAAATGTTATCAAATACGATTACTACACGATCATTTTTTGCCAAGGTTTCGGTACTGGCTTTGGTGACTCATACGTTGGTACCTTCATACATTCTTTCGATGGAAAATCGTGTTGAAGTTGGAAAAAGAAGCGCCGAAAAGGAGTGCGTGCAAACCCAGCTGAAAGTCGACAAAACGAGAGCTGACATCTTCTACACAAAGCTGAAAGAAAACAGTGAAGTTGAAGTGACTCTCAGTACGATTGTCAAAGAAGTGCCTGACCAAACGGCCTGTTACTGCCATTGAATGTGCCCTTACAACTTTACAGACCTGTCAAGGATCTTCGGAGTTCCACCAGAATACCGACACAATGTTTTCGTATATTTGGATGCAACATGAAAATGAAATAGTGTCAATGGTTGACCATAGACTAACCCACCAAAACTCGGAAGGAGGGAAAAACTTCGATTGTTTTCCGGCGGATGTGGGGCCAGATTAAAAACAGGACGATGATCAGCATTCTATATGTCGCCTATTTCCTCTCGAAGGTCCCATCAGTCTAGAAGAAACAGAACTGTAGTTCCCAATATTAGGTCTCTCTTTCATCCTACCTAATGCGGTTTTTTGTAAAATTGAAACACAATTCCGCAAGTTGAGCTTCCTTGAAAACCCATTTGTATACATGCAGCATATGGAGAAATTGACAACGGTAGTACGTCTAGGACAAAATGAATATCCTGTTCAAGATTGGAAATAAGATGCGGAAAGCTCAGATAAAGTTACTGGTAACTGGCATTTGTATTGTATTGTATTTTTATTGATCCAGGCAATCATAGTATTGTGCAGCTGTACATATGATATTGGATAGGTCAAGAGAGCTATTTACAAGTAATTTTTACAAATTGATTTTTACATTATTTTGTAGCAAGGAAATTATCTATCTTAAACAAAACAGTTAATACAAATCATAGAATTGTAAAGTTGTACATACGATATTGGATAGGTCAAGAGAACATATTTGCAAGTAATATTTAATAAATTGATTTTACATAATTTTGCAATGAGGAAGTTAGCTATCTTTAACAAAACAGTAAATACAAATGTTGTATGGTAAAATACAAACAGGCAATACAAATGTAATAGTAAAGTAGTCCAGTGTATTTCATAGACATGCACAGTATATAATAATCCAGTATATTTCATAGACATGCACAGTATATAATATTCAGACCTAATTGAACATTTATCATATTGTTTACATTTTTAACCCCTTTCAAAAAAATGATCAACTGCATAAAAGCAATGGTCCAAGAGATATTTTTTTAACTAATGTGTGAAGGCTCTTGGGTTCTTTGTTGCTTTGATTTCATTGGGTAAATTATTATACATTTGTATCCCAACATTTAAAACACTTTTTTGGTAGCAGGTAGTTCTGGACTGAATCATATGTAGGTCAGATTGCTGCCTTGTTGCATAGTTATGAATATCTCCATTGAATTTTAGTGTGCAGTCATTGTTTAACAGGTATGACTTGACAAATGAGACGATATTATAAATGTAAGCAGGTGTCATAATGCCATTTGTTTTGAAATGTTGTCTGCATGATTCGTTATGTCTTAGATTACATATTATGCGTATTGCCTTTTTTTGCATTTGGAAAATATATCTACCTCCAGGTGAGTTCCCCCAAAATATGATTCCATACTGTAATGTAGAATGGAAGTAAGCATAATATACATGTATGAGAACAGATTTTGTGACTGATTTTTTGAGTATCCTTGAAATGTAACACACAGTTGAGAGCTTTTTTGAGATATAATTTGTGTGAGTCTCCCACTTAAGATTTTCTTCAAGCCATATGCCAAGAAACTTGACAGAGTCCACACACATAAATAAGCTCTTGGTTATTTAGAATCACATCAGGCATTTCTTGTTTTAGGGATGAGAGTCTGAAGTTGATGTACATTGTTTTCTGAATGTTTATAATCAGTTTGTTCTCGTTCAACCATTTGCTGAGTGACGACATAAGCGGTTTAATTTTTTGGTTGTGGTCCTCTGTATCAGTACCCGTTATTAGTATACTTGTGTCATTGGCAAATAGTGTGGTATGTCCTGTAGCACGCTTCGTGCTTATATCATCAATGTATAGCAGAAACAGTATGGGTCCCAGGATTGAGCCTTGTGGCACACCATATCTAATAGGCATTGTGTCAGAGGAGTGGACAGTAGATCGATGGGTGGTTGTATTCTTTTTTTCAAAATTAATTTCAACTTTTTGAAATCTGTTTGACAGGCAAGATTCTAACCATTTGTTTGCAATTCCTCTTATACCTTTATTTGCTAACTTCTTAAGGAGTATGGTATGGTCAATTACATCAAAGGCTTTAGATAAATCTAAAAAGATACCAGTAGTGATTTCCTTATTATCCAGTGCTTTTAAGGTTTTGTTGAGATACTCATAAATAGTTGTGGTAGTTGTCTTTTGCTTTCTAAAACCATGTTGGTGTTTTGTCAATAAGGACAGTTTATTAGTCAAGTCTTCCAATCTGGTGTAAAATAATTTTTCAAATATTTTTGAGAATGAGCTGAGTTGTGCTATGGGCCTGTAATTGGCTACACCATTTTTAGAACCCTTTTTGTGAAGTGGGGTAATTTTAGAAGTCTTTAGTAGGTCAGGGAAAACTCCATTTGCAAAGGATGCGTTTATTATGTGGGTTAGGGGTTCTACAATGGATTCTCCACATTTCTTTACAATTAAATCAGGAATGTTGTCACTACCACTCGAGTACTTATTCTTTAGTCCTTTTATAGCTGTAAGTACTTCAGTATTGGAGACTTTGTGAAGAAACATTGATGCCTGTACTAGTATGGTTTCTATTAGTGTTTGGTGTTGAGTATTTGGTCTGTGGCAGTTGTTCTTTATCAGGTTTTCTGCTATTTTGCTAAAATAGTCATTAAAACCATTTATTATTTTTTTGGGGATCTGATGTGACTTCATCATTTAGGTTTAGTTTTAATGTTTTGTTTATAACCTGCTGCTTACTGTTTGTTTCATTTTTTACAACTATCCACAAGCCTTTCATTTTATTGTTAGATTCCTTTATAAATTTATCATTGTATAATTTTTTTTTGCTTGTTGGATAACTTTTCTGTAGATTGCAAAATAGGTCTTACAATATGACCTAAACTGATCATCAACATCATGGTGTGTCATGTGATTTTTTAAGTCACGCTTTTTTTGGCTGGAAATCCTTATCCCTTTTGTTACCCATGAGTTTGTGTGTTTGTTTCCGATTTTCCTGGATTTCAGTGGAAATGCAGTATTGAAGTGGTGGAGAAATGTTTCATGGAAGGAATTAAATATGTAGTTTACATCATTTTCTTTATAGACCTCTGCCCAGTTTTCAGCCATTAACAGATAGTTAAAAAGCCTTATATTATCATCATTAAACTGCCTTTGCATTTTGGTTATTGTGGGATATTGTCCTATGTAATTTAAATTCGCTGTTAGTATTTGGGATTCATGGTCACTGTAACCTGTGCTGATGACTTCGATTGAGTGGTGTAATTTGTCTGCGTTTATGAAAATCTGATCTAGAGCTGTTTTTGATTTTTTTGTGATCCTGGTTGGTGTGTTTACAGTTGGGGATAGGTTGAATGAATTTGTAATATTCAACAATTCATCTTTGTTTTTTTCCAGGTGTGAGGAAGTCAATATTAAAGTCTCCACTTATTAATAGATTTTTGTTTAGTGAGTTAATTTTTGTGAGTAGTGCTTCGAGGGAGTGTTTGAAGGTTTGGATGTTCCCATCAGGGGCTCTATATACATTCAGTATCAATAGGTTATAGTCTGTTAAGATAATTAAGGAGAATTCAAAGTCTGTTTCTATTTGCATATTATTGTACTTTGTGAGGCTTTTGTATCTTAAATATTTTTTGACATAGATTGCTGTACCACCTCCCTTACTTTTGTTCTGACAAGAATAACCAGCTAGAGTAAATTCGCCAAGTGGCGTTTTTTTAATTTTGTCTTCTGTAAACCAATGTTCAGTAATACAGAGAACATCTAAGTGTGGCTTTGTTTTTAGGAAGAGATCTATATCTAGTAACTTATTAAACATTGACTGCACATCATGGTGTAATATTTTAAAGGATAATAGTGACTGTTTCCCAATGGAATGATTTTTGACACCACTCACCGGGTTTTCTTGTAGGTTTGGTTCATGAAGATTTTTCCAGCCTGGAGAGCCCTTCTACAATTTTGAAGCTGTAGAGGGGAAGTGCATCCTGAACAAAGGAAAAAATTTACGCAAAGCAAATGGCTTAACAACAATGTTTAGAACTTTCAGAAGCGAAACTCAGAGACATCAAAAAGCTTCTGCAGCTCCACTTTACTGAAGATTGGTCGACCAATGACAAACTCAAGCCGGCCAGTGTGGCCGTGCGTTTCTAGGCGCTTCAGTCTGGAACCGCGTGACCGCTACGGTCGCAGGTTTGAATCTTGCCTCGGGCATGGATGTGCATGATGTCCTTAGGTTAGTTAGGTTTAAGTAGTTCTAAGTTCTAGGGGACTGATGACCACAGATGTTAAGTCCCATAGTGCTCAGAGCCATTTTTGAACAAACTCAAATTCTACAGCTAGATGTTCGACACGTAGGTAAGCACACCCAGGGTCCCTCCTGCCAACCCTCAGAACTCGGAAGAATGCTGAAACGATTTTGAGTTGATAGTGTTGAGGTCGATGGCACTCAAAAGCAATTTTCATCCAATTTCATTTTCTATAATTTTTTGTCGCTGTTTTAATTAAGATGCAACTTTCTGCCAATTTTTTCATTATCTAATATTTTTTCGATATTTACGAAGATGCAATTTGGAACTTATTTTATTTTCTACAGTATTTTGTGATGTCAAAAGCACAATGGTGTCTCTTCTTTTTTAAAAAAAAACCTAATGTTAAACATTCATTTTTGTTCTCTTTTTGATGTTAAATAAGTCAGTTTTTCCTTTATATGACAGTTTTTTAGAATTTTCAGACTTCTCTTTGAAATTAAATGTTTTACGTTTATAGTCAATAACTAAATTCCATCCTTGTGTCATTCCTAACATACGATCGAATAGAGTAATTGCATCGATACGTTTGCAAAACCGGCTAACTGCATAAATCGGGTGCAGAAATCGCTAAGTCGATATTTCACTTACGATTTTAACGTCTAAAACATAATCGCAGATTTCAGCCTTTATTACTGAGTAATTACTTAATTTCTTACCTATTGTTAAAAAAATTAAGTGCTTAACTTTAATAGTTTGGATGGAACGAGTTTTTCACGATTATCCCAGTTTCACTTATCATATAGTTAGCGACTTTTGCATCTGGGCTGCTCCTGTGTCTATCTCCCAACGTAACATTAGTGGAAACATTTTTGCAAGTACTTGCAGCAAGTTGCTGAAATTAGCTTGGTGAAACAACTTGTAGAAATAATGTGCGCAAGTTTTCGTTCTGATGTAAACACCTCGGTAACTGCTTGCAGAAATTGATTGCTCAAGTTACTTTATATGATGTAGGAAAACCTGAATTCGGACTGGGGAAACATATTTAAAATTGCTTTTACCCCGTTCAAGTCCAGTAGCTTAACCACTATGCTTTTGAAAGGTGCGGGGCACACGGCGCTGTCACTGGAGTATTAAAATTCCACAAATTGGGGATTACTGCAAGAGTGAAATCTGTACTCTGAACTTTTTAATATCTGCACGGACACGGGCGCAAGAACAAACTCAGAACAGTATATCACCAAAGACCAGACATTCTACCCGACTGCTTTAAATTATACCAGTCACATGAATGTGACAACTGCCTATGTTCGATGTCAATGTGCAGTAACCACCCACAGACGACAGGTAGCATAACTAACATTGGAGGGTATCTAAAGCGTATCAGGCGATGCAGAAACATGAAACTGTTGCCGTAATTCGGAAACGGAGTGATTTATTTGACGTCCAAATACGTGGCGTAAATAATTGACTTTCGGGCCAAGGACGGAAGGTATTTCTGAAATAGCTATGTCTGCAAACAGATCGCCGTCATGTTTAAAGTATACTATATAGCAAAATGGCGCCATCCAAAACCAGCGCCGAGGCAATTTTGGTGCACCACGGGCCATAGGTAACACGGGGAATGACAGCTATGGAGACGTGTATGGCCAAAGAGACGTGCAACTGTTGAGATACTGACCACACAGATGAACCAAGGAGCTACTAACACTGTCTCCTCAATGACCATTCAGCTAATATTGCTGTTGCTGTGAGGGAGGGGGCAGGGGGTTGCGCAGCAGGTGTCTGATTCGTGCACCAATGCTGACTGCTGTTCATCAGTGAAGAAGACTCGAATTTGCAAGCCAATGAACGTCTACTGAGTGACAGCAGTCGGCCTTTTGAGATGAATCATATTTTATGCTCCATTGGATATATGGCCATTGGTATGTCTACCGTGAAAAGTCTGAAAGCAGACCCCTGCAAGGGTCCAGGCTGGAGGAGGGGGCATTCTGGTCTGGGGAATGTCTTCGTGGCATTGCCTGGATTATCCCATCATTCTGGAAGGCACAATGTATCAAAACAAGTATGCACCTATCCTTGGGGCCCATGTCCACACCTACCTGCAGTTCGTTTTTCCTCGGCAAGATGACATCTACCACCAGGACAATGCAATGTGCCACACAGCTTGCAGTGTACCTGTGTGGTTCAAAGAGCAACAAGACAAGTTTACTACATTCCCTTGGCTAGCAAACTCCCCAGATTAAAACCCAATAGAGAATCTTGTGATTCCTCAGCTGAGAAACCTAGTGCAGCTGGAAACAGCACAGGAGTCGGCATGGCTCCACATCTCTGTTGGTACCTTCCAGTACTTTATCAACTCACTCCCTGAACATCTTGCTGTGGTCTGTGCTGCAAAATGTGGTTATTCATACGTTTCACAGTTGGTTACACTGATGTGACTGAACAACATACATACAATCAAATTCGAACTGCACACTGCAAAAACACCTCGAAAAATAATGTTTTTGTAGTGTTGCTTGGAAATTTTCATTTAGGACTACAACAAAAAAGGCAACGTTGTGATTTACAGATTCAGAATCAGCCCAAAGAAAAATTAAAAATTGCTCAAAAGAAGTATTTCACCACATTGTGGCTCACATAGCCTGCGTTTATTTTTGTCTCTGCATACAGCCACCCATGTGATGAAAGTATAAGTGAACTTACATTCTTAGTGCAGATCAATAAAGCACGTGTTCTGAATCGTATATAAGATAATGCAGCTTGTGCATGTTATTCAGTCTGTCAAAGTCTGTCAACATGCCTCAAAAAGCCATTTTCAAGCTCAGGCTGAGTACATGTTGTTACACTATGGCAAACAGTATTGTCAGTGCATAAAGTCAACACCTTATTGGTGTATAACATAGCAACTTGATTCGAGTAATCAACCACTATCATGAGACAGAAAACACTGAAGAATTGTCTTTTGATGGTCACCTACAGTCAGCATCACACTGGGTCTTCAGGTGTTTGTTATGAACGACTGTACAAACCCTAGTAGCCACTTGGTCAGTGAAGAAAGTAGGCAAGGGAACATCTGGAATGGCCATTTTGATATCAAATGTGTATCAGTGTCATTGAGTCTTCTTCACAGACGACTGCCAGGTTTTCATGAGGACTGATGATAATTTGTAGCAGAGTGCGGAGGCAGCTAGCAACTATCATATGTCTCAGACATACACCCACATGGGCTCAGCAGGAAGGTGGGTCTCGTATTTTGTGCGTCACTGCTGAGAGTAATTTGTGGGCTGTACACTGTTGGGAAAGGATCCTGCCAAACTGTGGCCAAGAGCAAAGTAGACTGCCCTGTTGCACAACATGCAGCAGAACATAACACACTTGATTTCAATGGCTGCCTCACTACCCGAGCTATCTGGATCCTTGCGCCACCACCAGCTTTTCTGAACTGCGCAGATAGGAGTTATCCTTACAACACATACTTTGCTCCTGTAATTATCCTGACCTCAACCTACGGTAACATAATGGCCCCACACCCTCGACCCAATAGTTTTCATCTCCTCTGTCCTGTCATCGCCTCCCCATTCTCATTTCACATCCTGTTTATTTGCAACCCTCTCCCAATGCATCTGCCTGTCTTTCCCCACTCCACTCCTTTTCCATTCCTTTTTTTCTCACCTCCCTACCCCACAACCTCCTGACACTGCGCCTGTTGGCAGCCTAGTCCCGGAACACTCTACCAGACAGCGTTCATTTCTCTCCCCACCCATACACTAATATCCCTTCGCCATCCCCTCCCCAACTCCTCCAGATTGCCGCGTGCATCCCATGTGATGTTGCATTCTGACCTGAGATGCTGGATGCTGGAATTTACTCTTCAGTCCTCTCCTCTTTCCCTTTCCTCTTTAGCCATTCATGCATCTTTTCATTCTACATAGTTGTGTTTATCTTTATACTATATACCTCTTTACTTCTGTATGCATCCTCTTTGGTTTGAAGCTGGCACAGTACTTACAGTAGAATATCTTTGGCTTCCCTCTGACAACCATGCCTCCATCCTTGCTACCCTCCCTATTTTCCTTTCCCTGTTGCTTCATAACCTGGGTTGTGAGTAACTGAATCTCCTTTCCCTTCTTCCCTTTCTTTCCCCTCTCTCCTCCCCGATGAAGGAACATTTGTTCCGAAAGCTAGGAACATAAATTTTTGGTTCTGTTTTATGTGTATCTATCGGCTGTACTGAGCTGAAGTAAGTACTGGCCAGCCCCTCTATCTCTTTGTTAGTATTTGTTTCACATCTTTATATGAGATTTTCCATTAATCATTTTTTAAATGTTGTAGAGAAAATAGGCTCTAAATGTTCATTAGAAGAAGCAAGGCAGTTAATGGAAGAGGCCTTACCCACACCATTTGATACAATTGAAATTACACCCACCTCTCCTTCTGAAATTAGGAAGATAATAAACTCTCTCAAGAATAAAAGCTCACATGGAATTGATGGCATTTCCAGCAGGATAATATAAGTTTGTTACCAAGAAATAAGTGAGATTCTTAGCCACATATGTAATAGCTCTCTGAAGCAGGGTATTTTCCGAGATAGACTGGAGTATGCCATTGTTAAACCAATGCATAAAAAAGGGGATACTTCTCATGTCAACCACTACCGCCGCCCAATCTCTCTTCTGACTGCCTTATCCAAACTTCTTGAAAAAGTAATGTATTGTAGAGTAGCTTCACACCTTTGTAAAAATAAAGTTTTAACAAAATATCAGTTTGGTTTCCAGAAGGGTTTTTCAACAGAAAATGCTATATATACTTTCACTAATGAAATATAAAATGCTCTGAGTAACCGGAAGTCACCCGTTGGGATTTTTTCTGATCTATCAAAGGCTTTTGATTGTGTAAATCATGGAATACTTTTAGATAAGCTCAAGTACTGTGGTATGAATGGGACAGTGCTCAAATGGTTTAAATCATACCTAACTGGAAGAGTGCAGAAAGTTGAAGTAATCAGTTCACATAATGTGTAAAAAAAACTGGTGATTTCTCAAACTGGGGAACAATCAAGAATGGGGTGCCACAAGGTTCGGTCTTGGGTCCTCTGCTGTTCTTAATATATATTAAAGACTTGCCATTTTATATTCACGAAGATGCTAAGTTGGTACTTTTTGCCAATGATACAAGTATAGCTATCACACCCAACAGACTGGTGAAATTGTAAACAATGTTTTTCAGAAAATCACTAAGTGGTTCTCTGCAAATGGGCTCTCATTAAACTTTGACAAAACACTCTATATACAGTTCCACACAGTAATTGGAATGACACCATTAATAAGTATAGATTTCGATCAGAAATCGGTAGCTAAGGTAGAATGTTAAAAATTTCTAGGTGTATGCATTGATTAGGTGTTGAACTGGAAAAAACACACTGAGGATCTGCTGAAACGTTTGAGTTCAGCTACTTGTGCTATTAGGGTCATTGCAAATTTTGGTGATATATGTCTGAGTAAATTAGCTTACCACGCCTATTTTCATTCTCTGCTTTGGTATGGCATCATATTCTGGGGTAACTCATCATTGCGTAAAAGAGTGTTCATTGCACAAAAGCGTGTAATCAGAATCATTGCTGGAGCTCATCCAAGATCATCCTGCAGACACTTATTTAAAGAGCTACAAATCTTCACTGTAGCCTCACAATATATATATTCACTTATGAAATTTGTTATTAACAATCCGAATGAATTCAAAAGTAATAGCAGTGTACATGGCTACAACACTAGGAGAAAGGATGATCTTCACTACTCAAGGTTAAATCTAACTTTGGCTCAGAAGGGGGTAAATTATGCTGCCACAAAAGTCTTTGGTCACTTACCTAATAGCATCAAAAGTCTGACAAATAGCCATACAGCATTTAAAAGGAAATTAAAAGAATTTCTTAATTGAAACTCCTTCTACTCATTAGACGAATTTTTGGATGTAGAAAGTGGGTAATTTCCCCAAACCACACACACACACACACACACACACACACACACAAAAATAAAAAAAAATAAAAATTAAAAACATTAAGTGTCATGTAATATTTTGTGTAATGTAATATCTTGTACAGACACACCTTTTATTAACCTGACACGTTCCACATCATTACAAAGTGTCGTATTCATGATCTATGGAACAAGTACTAATCTAATCTAACCTGTGTGTGTGCATGAATGTTACATGTGTGTCTCTCTTTAGTGATGAAGGCTGTGACTGAAAGCTATATGTGAGTATCTTTTAATCATACCTGTCTGCAACTTGACATGTCTGCTTTACATTGAGTACCAATCTGTCTTTTCCTATATTGTTGATATATTTATTTAAAGTGCTCTTGTGTCAACAAATATTTTGTTTGACTTTCCAGATTCATGGACATATCCTTTGACCATCTTCCACCCATTTATCATTAGCAACTGGGACATAGCATTTGGATCCTCAGAACATAGTTGCAGCTGACTACATCATAACATCTGGCAACAAACCGTGTCAATGCCATATCATTTAATTTCCTTTGTTGCCTATTTCTTATTGCTTTTCGGACATTTTTGTTGTGCTTTTACAATTTGTGCTTGTGTAGGGTGACCAGATGCAATTCTTTAAAAAGGAGGACAAACAGCTTCAGAAAGGAGGAAAAAGGAAGAAAAAAGATGATACATCAAACGGGTCAACTGCAGATGAGGATACCACTTGTCAGCTTTGGACAAGTCACGTGACTGCCGGGAATTACCGATAAAACTAGTAGTTAATTGTTACTGATGGTCAGGTGATGGTTAAATGAGCAATATAAAAAAATTAAAAACATTCGTTGTGGTGACAGTGTGGCGTCAATTGTTTTGTTATGTCAACAACACGGAATTGTTTACAAAGCGAAAAACGTAAGACCATTTACCTTCCTTCATTCGACGCACCGTAACCAACATCTACAATTCAAGCAGCAGCTGACGACATGTAAACTGCACATTAACCTTCCGAATACAAATAAATTGAATAACTATGAAACAATGAAATAAAACCATGACAGTTAATCAGTCGAGCTATTTCTTACCTTTATTGGCCACTGGGATGTACGAACTAGCTCCACATATCTTACATTCTGCTTCAAATTCATTTCTCCCTTTCTTAAAGCCGGATATTTGCAGGAAAGGGCATCAGAAAATTTACACTTTCGTTTAGGCATAGCCAAATATTTTACGTAACTCACTCGGTTAAAAATTACACTCACAAATCACACATGCACTACAGGAAGCTAAGCCAATACAAAGTGAAGATACGAAATGAAAATTTTAAATAATCGATATTTGCATTTGCTTATAGGCAGATCAACGATAACATCAACGCTTCTGGTGCCATCTACTAACACCACCTTCATACGTGTTTATCACGAAGGCTGTGCCAATAGTTAAAGTATTTAAGAAAATAGCAACAAAATGGGCCGAATTGTAAATTTAACTGTATTACTCTCAACTTTGCGAAAAAGCCGAGCACTGTAAAAATCTGCCCGGACCCCAGACAAAGAGCTAAAAAGGAGGACATGTCCGGATTAATCCGGACGTCTCGTCACCCTATGCTTGTGGATATGTCTGTTTCAGATCCCTGCTTGCCACTTTTGTTCAATTTACTTGTTGTTGATGCCATATATAGATTAAGCTTTAGTATTATTTGCTTTGGCATAGCGTCCCCACCACCCCAAGCCCCACAGATTCCCTGCCTGAATGATGTAGCCTGCATCCCCTCTGGCTGCCACTGGTCTCATACCACCAGTGTCTGGCACGGAACCTATGGCCTGAACCCTGCATCCCATTCGTTGCCAAGTGGACAGCAGATGCCCACAGGCCTGGTCCCCTCCACTCCACACTGGGCAGAGAGCCACCACACCACTTCAAAACACAATTGCAGTTTGACCACCAGAAGACCTTGCACCATCACTGGATGCTGGGGCATGCCCTCCTTTTTGCTCCTCAGTTGTCTCTCAAGGTGAATGCCGAGGCATGGTGAAGTGCTCGGCACCAGCCTCATCTTCAGCTCCTCTCTCCTCATCATATCCTGCATCCATGCCTAGGCCTCCACAATTGTTGCAGCACTACACAATAGTGGTGAAGAGGTTCGGGGAGGAGGCACATAGTGTCGTAGCTTATTGATACTGCCAGAGCCAGTACATCAAAGACTCCTGTGGCTGCAGCAGATCAATGAAGACCACCTAGGCACCAGTCTTCTAGTTCAAGATTACTTCTAGTTTCTAGCTGGTACAAGTTGTTGATAGTTCTACTGGCAAACATTCAGTGTACATATATGCATGCCCATCTTGGGCCTCTGCTTATACATAGCCACGGCTGCCACAAGCTGTCAACAGTGTAGCATTTCTTCACCCACAAGTTGAGTACAATATGTTTACTTAAAGTTCACTTGTGTAAACTAATCTTTTGATTGTCTGTCCAGATTCCTGTGGTGGCAGATCCTTTGGCCATCTTACACCCCTTTATCATTAGTAATGAGGCTAATCAGATACAATCATGACAGATACAAAGCACAGTGCCATTATACATCAGACACTCTTGCATCTTTATGGTGGGTAGAGGAGAGGAGGGGAGTGCAGTCTATGTCCATGTCTTGCACATCAAGGCAGGGTGCACAATACTAACCATACTAACCTTAAAGTTGCTGTGTGTGCTCAGTATCATTGGCTACATTGCAGTTAGGAGCATGGGTAATGGTGTGTAATTGGTCAGAAGGTGCATGATCACATACACTTTCTCATGTTTGTCAGAGCAGTGGGTGTGTGAGATCACCTGGAGGTGTTTGCATACCAGCACAAGAGTAGCTGATGTGTTTTCAATGACTTGTAGGAGTGTTTTCAATTACTTGTAGGAGAGACATGTTCTCAGCATGGAGTGCATCGGAAGCTGTATGGCAGTGGTCATAGCACTGATGTATTGAGGATAGTTCTTCTGCTACTGTGACACATCCCTTGAGTGTGTTGACATGTGCAAAATCATGGTCCTACTGCCTGGATAGGTAATGTGTTGTGTCACAAAAGGATGAGGATGGGGCTATCAGGGTGAGCAACCTTGTGATGTGGTACCCCTAATCGTGTTGCAAGAGTGAAGCTTATTGGATGTCTGTTGAGGGGCAGAAGTGATGGAGGAAACTGATTTCCACAACCAGTTCCATGGTGATGATAACGTAGAAGGTCAGTGTGAGTTGGTGTTTAGGTGATAGTTGCAAGGGGTGTGTGTGTGTGTGTGTGTGTGTGTGTGTGTGTGTGTGTGTGTGTGTGTGTGTGTAGTGAGTGCATCCATGCACCTTGATCATTGAATTACTAGCCGCATGAAGTTGTAGCATTGAATTTTGTTGAATGTTCATGAACTAACATTGGATCCTGTGTCCACCAAAGAGTGCTTTTTGAAATTACAGTCAAAGATGTACAGTCAGCCTCCCAGGTTTGTAGCCTGAAATGACTGTTGCCAGCTTGACGTCTCTGCATGGGTTGATGCACCTATGGCAGCATACGTTTGAAGTTTGGGAACCCATAGGGAGAGCAGCAATTGCATGTGACATTACCAAACTTGGCATAGTACTAGCAGTGTTGTGACCTTGAGGCAATGGCAGCAGTCAGTGTAGTGTTGCCCACTGTGAGAGTGGTGACGTGCACCCTGCTGGTTGGTGCCTGGGTTTAAGGCAGTGACTGCCAGCCATCCTTGGCTCTGCTTATGGCAGTCCAGATTGGGGTGGGGGGAGGGGGGGAGGAGGGGGTTATCAGGGGTTGTGGGCATCCAAGTAGTAATGTGCTGCAATGGTATGGTGTCTCTGTAATTTATATGGTGCCTATCTTGTAGTATAGTGAAAATTCTGTCCATGAGAGTCAATCATTTTCCAGGGTTTCAGTTCTTGTGGTATCATTGACAGTAGTAGTTGTGGTGGAAACTTAGTGATACAGAGTGGCCCGAGCAACATCCAGCATGAGGTTAATATCTAGAGTAGATCGGGGTTATTGCCAAAGCAGTGACAGTGTTCTGTTGTCCAAGTGTTCATCACTGTTTTGTTATTATTATTATTATTATTATTATTATTATTATTATTGCTACTCATCTGTCCAAGAAAGCCTTTGTAGCAGTGCAGATCTGGCTATGTTGCACTTGTTGTGGATGGGCAATGCTACTATGCCACCATGTGTATCAGGATGACAAATTGGGTCATGAGTCATCAGTCTTTAGACTGATTTGATGTGGCCCACCACGAATTCCTCTTCTGTGCCAACCTCTTCATCTCAGAGTAGCACTTCCAACCTGCATCCTCAATTATTTTCTGGATGTATTCCAATCTCTGTCTTCCTCTACAGTTTTTATCATCTACAGCTCCCTCTGGTAGCACCACATCTCTTGATTTTGATGAGAACAGCCCTATCACTGAACTGTTCACAATAACTCACTCCCTGCTCTACTTTCCTATTCATAATGAATCTGAATCCTGTTATATCATTTTCTGTTGCTGTTGATATTACCCTATACTCATCCAAACAGAAATCATTGTCTTCTTTCCATTTCATTTCACTGATCCCCACTTCACCTAGATTGAGCCTCTGCATTTCCCTTTTCAGATTTTCTAGCTTTCCTGCCATGTTCAAAACTACTGACATTCCATGCCCCAACTCCTAGAACATTATCCTTTCATTTGTTATTAATTCTTTTTCTCATGGTCATCTCCTTCTTGGCAGATCCCTTCCAGAGATCTGAATGGGGGACTATTCCGGAAACTTTTGCCAGTGGAGAGATCATCAAGCCACTTTTGCAATTACAGGCCACATGTCCTGAGGATACACATTATGTTTTTTTTTTAATGCAGTGGTTTCCATTGCTTTCTGTATCCTCATGCCATTGATTATATCTGATTCTTCCACTTTAGGGGCAGTTTCCCACCCCAACAGCATTATAGTGCCCTGAACCTCTGTTTGCTCATCCAGTTGCAGAATGAGGGTGACTTCTTATGCTGGAGGTGTTTGGCCACCAACGCTGATGATTTTTATTCCAAATTTAAGCAATGGCAGGGTTCACACCCAGTCACTCAGTTCCCCCCTCTACCATCCTCGCCCCCCGGAGCCCTAGACCACGGATCTCCATAAAGCACTCAATGAGTCAAATGTACACTCTGCAGTGGCATACTAAGAGGTGGGTTTGTACAGGTTGGAATGGTGGCACTTTAGGTTGAGAGTTGAATCTGTGAGGTAGATAATGGCTGTGATGTGGTGCAGTTGCAGTCAGCCAAGCTGGTAATGGTGAGGAGAGAATTTGCTGGAATCACAGTGCGGTAACAAATGTGGCTCCTAGTACGCCATAGTACCAGACCAGCTGTGTAGATATGTGATGTGTACAGGTTGTGCGGGTAGAATGGCTCATGCAAGTCGTACTAGGTTTAGGTATTGTGAGGTGGACGGAGGAATTTGACAGTGCAAACAAATTAGTGACATGCACATATACAATTTATTATACTGCTATTCTTAACTAAAATTGTACAGAAATTCGCTGGATGTGCTTCAGGACAGCTACAACTAAGTAGTGGCCTGTCAAGGTGTGCGTTACTGAATACAGTCTCAACAAGACTATGTGCATCCTGAGTGCACTGTCAATCATTGTAGCAAACACTTGTCCCTATGAAAAGGCTATTGGTGACTCTACTTGTAGATTAAGTCTCACAGGGTGATCTCCACTACGAACTGCAACCTTGGAACTCCATACTAGAACTGTCATATTCCAACGCTGAACATCAATCATCCATTGCTACATGTGGCCGCCACTTATCACAATACAGAAATCCATTTCATTGGCAGTTGTGTGGAGGTTGCTGATTGGGCCGTGATTGTGGCTGGTGGCGATCTTCAAAGTGTTGTCCATGGCACCAGTTCAGAAACTGTCTCGGCATGCCAGCTCTGATGTGTCAACTGGCAAGGACACAACAGTATGTGTGAAGTGGGTAGATGTCCAGTCACATTACATGGTGTGGGTGACATGGCTGACTCATGGGGCATATCACAGTTTGAAGTAGGTTTCACTTGGTGATTGTATGCCCACTGTTGTGAGTTTCCAGTTGATTCCTACTCATTCCTGCTCAGAGTCTAGCAACAAGTTGTCTGTTGCCTGCCATTGCTGTGACATAGTAGGAGTATTGTTGGTTGGTACCATAGCATTCATAGCTGTGGTACACTCACATTTTATCATAGGTTGATATCCACACAAAGATTGCACTGTTAGTACACTTCAGATGCATTAATTGCATTTGTGATGTTCCATGGAGCTGTATTCAAAACAAAATATGGCTGCATTGTTATTGCACAATGAGATGTTTGACACAAAAATGCATACAACATGTTTTGCTGTTGACGAAGGGTCACCACTGTGGTTGAATTCCCTACCAGGTGACAGGGAATGTCCAAATGGTGAGTTGAAAGTGTTGATCATATAAATTATTTGTTTACAAAGCATGAAACATTGACACATCCACGTTGGGTCATGGCTTAGAAGCACTGAAGACTTTTCTCTGCCCACAGATATACCTCTCTTTGCTTGCCAGTGATGTGCATCACTATCAATATCCCCATAATCGTCTTCTCCCTCTAAAATGCTGAAGTACTATTTTTCACTCTACAGACCGATACTCAAATCTAAAGCTTTCTCATTCCCTGTCAGACTAGCCAGTAAAACGTGTCCAGTTTCAGAAACAATTCTATCACTGTACTATTGCTTGTTCTAAAACTATCACTTACACTTTTTTGTGTATACTCTTGCTCAATGCAAATGCCACCCTTCCTGTCATTTCTCTCTTCATCAATGATGTCTCATCTCTGCACTGCCAGTGCGACAGATGCTTCTACACAATGTTATTGTTGCATATCAACATCTGCAAAATGTTGAAAAATGGCACTCATTTTTGCATGAGTGTGTCATTCTTAAGTACCAGTATCTGCACTTTATCAACCTTTATCAATTATAAATGGAACTGTGTACCCACTGGCACACTTTCCCTCTGAGAATACAGATCCTGCTAAGTAATGGAAGCCTCAACGTCACCTTCACATCCTTCTGACTTCATTGGCACTATTCATTTAGTGAATGGAACCAGTTTCTGACCCTTTTTTGCAGCAGTGTCTTTTTCAGCTCAACTGACTTCTGACTCTACTTATGAGTAATGACAAGCCACAATACAAAACGAAATACAACCAAACAAACTTTTGCACATCCACAGTCATACAAATTTGGTCAGTTAGGTGCTAAGGTGCTGGCTTGTCAAAAGTTGCTTTCAATCACTGCGCATCTACAGTAGCTCATAGTATAGGCTGACTGACACTACCTCAGCTGGATGGCTGCTGGCTGGCAAAAATCCTTTTGAAATGACTAAAAGAAGAAAGTATAAAATATCAAAACTTGTACATTTCAATTAATTAAACTTTTAATGTATTTAACTCTTGTATAGGGAGGTAAATTAAAAGCAATCCAACTCAAAAAACGTTTTAAGACACTTAATTCTTTTAATAATGAATGTGCTTTAAATACTTATATTATCATCATATGAAACTAACCAAAAACGTTTAAAGCATTTCAAAATGAGTGCAGCAGCCCAATTAGTATACAAGGTCCAACAAAAAGCAGTGTGTTTCATCACGGGATTGTGTAGCCGGCGTGTGAGTGTTCAGAGATGCGCAACAACCTCATTTGTTAGATGTTACAAGAGAGGCATTGTGCATCATGGAGAGATTTACTATTGAAATTTTGAGAGAGCACTTTCTGGGTAGAGGTAGACAACATATTACTTTCCCATAAATACGTCTTGCCAATTGTCTTAGAGCCAATACAGCAGTTACACAATATGGTCCAAAGATGGTCCACACTGGGTTGAAGCTGGTTACCATTTAAGGATAAAAGTGTTTCTATGCTTTCAAGGCTGTTCTATATAATATTTTATTAATTATGTGGGAACTTAATACCTATGAGCAGACCTTCATTAACATGGTACACAAGAGCACCATGTCAAATGCTATACAGAAATCTAGGAGTATGGACTCTTTCTGTTGGCTTCATCAATGATACACAGGATATTGTGCTAGAAAAGAGCAAGTTGAGTTTCACATGAGTGATGTTTTCTAAATCTGTGCTGCTTTGTGGACACTTAATTCTGTCTTCAAGGAAATGTATTACATTCAAGATTACAATATTTTCAAGAATCCTGCTGTGGATGTGTTAGGGACGTGTATTTGTAATTTCATGGGACCATTCTTTTACCGAACTTATATTAAGGAGTCACCTGTGCTTTTTTCCAGCTGCTTGGGATTTCGCATTGGCTGTGGTATTCGGCATAAATGCAAGCTAAGTAAAGGGCCAATGCCCTAGAGTACTCTCTGTATAACAGAATTGGGATTCATTCTGTACCTGGTGATTAATTTGTTTTCAACTCTCTCTGCTGCTTCTTAACATCAGGGATGCCTACTTCTGTGCCCTCCATGTGGGAGTTTGTGTGACTGTCAAACAATATTATGTCTGTACAATCATCTTGCATGAATGATTTCTGAAATGTGAGATTTTAAACCTTCAGTTTTCGTTTTGCTGTCTTATATTACCACACCAGACTGGTTGACAAGCGACTGGATAGAAGTCCTTGACTCACTTAGTGATCTTAGTAAGACCAGAACTTTGGGGTTCTCGGCAAGATCCTTTGCTAATGTAATGGTGGAAGTTGTATGCTTTGCACATTGATTTTTTTTCTACTAACTCTTGCCTGCCAACATTTTCACATCCTTTTTTGACCAGAGTGTGCAACAGGCTCTGCTACTTCAGCATTTTCTGACTTTTGTTATTAAAGCATATTGGGTCTTTTCCATTCCTAATCCACTTCCTTGGCACATACCTCTTCAGAGTGCAATTTGCAATCAGTTGAAACTTTGCACATAATTCCTCTACATATATCATTCTGAAACTAGACTATGTCTGTCCACTGTCTAAGTAGGATGCTAACAGCTATTTATCTGCTCTTTCTAGCATAGATATTCTCCTAGCTCTTCTGATGGATTTATAAACTTTAGTAACTGTTGTTCCTATGACATCCTCATGATCTGTAATCTCTGTCTCTACACTGATACTGTCAATAATGTCACACCTGTTTGTAGTTACAAGGTCTAAAATATCTCCATTTTGCATGGGTTGACTAACTACTCTGAAAATTTTTGGAAAATGTGTTCAGAGCTATTGCATGAGACTGTCTGCAATGAATCCATAGAAGGTCCAGCCTAAATTCGGTAGGTTAAACTCACCTCCAACCAGTGCTTTTTTCTAAAAAGAAGTTTGTGTGTACTCCGACACTGGATATAATGCAACGAAAATTACTTATAACTGAAGCATGAGATACCACCCGTCTGCTTTTAGTCATGACGTCATCAACATGTCGACATAAAAAAAAAATGGTATCGGACTCTTCAGTTGACTTTACTACAGCTAAAATGAAGCAGGCAATACTGAGAAACACCCAAACATACAAGAGAATGTGGTATAGAACACTTCAGTTTACATCACCTCAAATGAAGCATGCGATTCCCATCAAGCCCTGAACAATAAAAAGAAAATGGGAGAGTACACTTCAATTAACCTATAATACACTTCAAATGAAACAGGTGAGTCCAATCAACCCTCCGACATACAAAACAATACAAGGAAATATTACCGAACACATATTTTAAGCTACAAAACGCGACTAAAAGACACAATACAACAAAAACCATCCACACCTATCATTAACAACAATAGAAACTACACTACAAAAACCTTTTGTAACCTTGTTTAGCTTCTGAAATGGCATAGATGATGAGTGGTATCCCGTGCTTCAACTGACCCAAATTTTAACACAGCTGAAAATTTATTTAACTATAAAACTACAGTGTAACTTACATTAATAGCATTACAACAGTTTCCAAAATGGCTTTAGTTCATGGCTGCTGTAGTCTTCATGCCGTCTTACTTTACTCTTGCTATCAGTAGCAAGATGTCTGCTGAATGTTTGAGCGTACGCATATCCATTTAGCATCACCATCGCCCGCTATTAGTGGGTGAGGGCACTACATGCTTGTCGAACTGGCTGCCAGCGATTCAGTTGTCGAGAACGGTTGCTGCAGCTTAGAAATGCTTGAAACCGTCAATGACATCGCTTTTCCCATCAAAAACTGCACTGGTATCATTGGTATCGCAATTATCAACACGAAACAATGAAATAAATAATTTACGTCTGTGAAATAAATCTTGGCCCTCTTCCAAGTTCTCAACATCGTAAAAAAAATTACTCTATCGACGAAAAAGTTTAGGGGTACGCATCCCCCAGCGTTCCCCCAGAAAAACAGCAGTGTCTCCAATTAACATTGCATGATCAGGGTATTTCCGCTCTACTGGGTGTCGATTTTCTTTTAATGTTTCTACAACATTTACTCCAGAATGAGGTGGCTGGTATAAATATTTGACAATGAACTTGAGTTCACCTAAGCCAGTTATTTGTGTCCTGATACCTTCACAGACTTAATTTCAACTTCCATAGAGAAAATATTTTTGTCTACTGTACTGCGCTCTCCCTGCTATGAAGTATAACCTCTCTTTTTGATATACTTTGCATGCCTCATTAGATATTTCAGAGCTTTCTACTTCAGGTTTCATCTCGGTCTCAATTCTGAGAATAAAATGAATATGACAATTTCCTAGAGGGCAGTAAATTAAGGAAATTTCTTATGAATGCTTTAGCAGTTTACTATTAAATTTTGACAGCCAAAGTCTTGCTATTACGTGCGTTATCTGATTTACAGGTACTTCACATTTTATAACAAGTGGAGCTAGTCACTGGTATGAAGGTAAAATTGTGCCACTGCTGATGCTTTGTATAATACCAACACTAGTTGTTTTAAAATGTTTGTTAAAACCTTTTACTCTTTCATTAACTAACTTCCAAGCCATGAAGACACATCTTCAGAAGGTATTTACGGACGCTTCACATTTTATACCAAGTGCAGCTATTCTGGAATTGTAAGTATAGTACTTTGTAAGTATAGCACCCATTAAACACCAACATGGGGAACACAGCATAAAGATGCATTTGGTTTAACAAGTAATTGTGAAACAACTACTTGTTGAACAAAGTGCATTTTAATTACAATACTATATTCCTTCCTGGATTTTCCAAATGCATTTTAGCACTCTGTTTTCCTTGCTGACATTTATACTGTTTAATGTTCTTAAAAATATTATAAAGTGACTGGTCACAACATTAATTAACTGCTATTTTAACCACAGTTGCAGGTTCAATTTCTGTAATAGATAAGATTAATGCACTTCAGATTACACAAGCTGCTCTCTCAGTATGAGTATGAACACTGGGTGCCACAACAGTGTGGATGACTAGTGACACTTCATGAAAGTTTGTTGACAAAAGCAGCTGCACCCACACAGTGGTTACGAATATCAGATTATAAGGAACTGCAGAAAAGTTGTTTCTTCGGATGAAACCCAAATCTAATGCACCAAGTTGCTCACTTTTGGGACGTCAGTACTTAATACATGTTGTTGTTGTTGTGGTCTTCAGTTCTGAGACTGGTTTGATGCAGCTCTCCATGCTACTCTATCCTGTGCAAGCTTCTTCATCTCCCAGTACGTACTGCAGCCGACATCCTTCTGAATCTGATTAGTGTATTCATCCCTTGGTCTCCCTCTGCGATTTTTACCCTCCACGCTGCCCTCCAATACTAAATTGGTGATCCGTTGATGCCTCAGAACATGTCCTACCAACCGATCCCTTCTTCTGGTCAAGTTGTGCCACAAACTTCTCTTCTCCCCAATCCTATTCAATACTTCCTCATTAGTTATGTGATCTACCCATCTAATATTCAGCATTCTTCTGTAGCACCACATTTCGAAAGCTTCTATTCTCTTCTTCTCCAAACTATTTATCGTCCATGTTTCACTTCCATACATGGCTACACTCCATACAAATACTTTCAGAAATGACTTCCTGACACTTAAATCTATACTCGATGTTAACAAATTTCTCTTCTTCAGAAACGCTTTCCTTGCCATTGCCAGTCTACATTTTATATCCTCTCTACTTCGACCATCATCAGTTATTTTGCTCCCCAAATAGCAAAACTCCTTTACTAGTTTAAGTGTCTCATTTCCTAATCTAATACCCTCAACATCACCCGACTTAATTCGACTACATTCCATTATCCTCGTTTTGCTTTTGTTGATGTTCATCTTATATCCTCCCTTCAAGACACCATCCATTCCATTCAACTGCTCTCCCAAGTCCTTTGCTGTCTCTGACAGAATTACAATGTCATCGGTGAACCTCAAAGTTTTTATTTCTTCTCCTACTCCGAATTTTTCTTTTGTTTCCTTTACTGCTTGCTCAATATACAGATTGAATAACATCGGGGAGAGGCTACAACCCTGCCTTACTCCCTTCCCAATCACTGCTTCCCTTTCATACCCCTCGACACTTATAACTGCCATCTGGTTTCTGTACAAATTGTAAATAGCCTTTCGCTCCCTGTACAGGGCTATTGCAAATGATTGAAGCGATTTCATAAATTCACTGTAGCTCCATTCATTGACATATGGTCATGACACACTACAGATACGTAGAAAAACTCATAAAGTTTTGTTCGGCTGAAGCCGCACTTCAGGTTTCTGCCGCCAGTGCGCTCGAGAGCGCAGTGAGACAAAATGGCGACAGGAGCCGAGAAAGCGAATGTCGTGCTTGAAATGCACTCACATCAGTCAGTCATAACAGTGCAACGACACTTCAGGACGAAGTTCAACAAAGATCCACCAACTGCTAACTCCATTCGGCGATGGTATGCGCAGTTTACAGCTTCTGGATGCCTCTGTAAGGGGAAATCAATGGGTCAGCCTGCAGTGAGCGAAGAAACCGTTGAACGCGTGCGGGCAAGTTTCACGTGTAGCCCGCAGGAGTCGACGAATAAAGCAAGCAGGGAGCTAAATGTACCACAGCCGACGGTTTGGAAAATCTTACGGAAAAGGCTAAAGCAGAAGCCTTACCGTTTACAATTGCTACAAGCCCTGACACCCGATGACAAAGTCGTGGTGGAGATTATAATCAGCAATTCATGTCATCGCCTCCACGCTCTCCCGACTTAACCTCATGCGATTTCTTTCTGTGGGGTTATGTGAAAGATTCAGTGTTTAAACCTCCTCAACCAAGAAACGTGCCAGAACTGCGAGCTCGCATCAACGATGCTTTCAAACTCATTGATGGGGACATGCTGCGCCGAGTGTGGGAGGAACTTAATTATCGGCTTGATGTCTGCCAAATCACTAAAGGGGCACATATCGAACATTTGTGAATGCCTAAAAAAACTTTTTGAGTTTTTGTATGCGTGTGCAAAGCATTGTGAAAATATCTCAAATAATAAAGTTATTGTAGAGCTGTGAAATCGCTTCAATCATTTGTAATAACCCAGTATTTTACCCCTGCCACCTTTAGAATTTGAAAGAGAGTATTCCAGTCAACATTGTCAAAAGCTTTCTCTAAGTCTACAAATGCTAGAAACGTAGGTTTGCCTTTCCTTAATCTTTCTTCTAAGATAAGTCGTAAGGTCAGTATTGCCTCACGTGTTCCAGTATTTCTACGGAATCCAAACTGATCTCCCCGAGGTCGGCTTCTACTAGTTTTTCCATTCGTCTGTAAAGAATTCGTGTTAGTATTTTGCAGCTGTGGCTTATTAAACTGATTGTTCGGTAATTTTCACATCTGTTACTTAATACAGGGATTAGCAAAATACAACACGATGGTAGTGCCTAGTTCCTTGATACGAGTGTAAACAGTGTCTCATGGTTACCATTCACCTTCACATATTTGCTTTCTTCCATGATAGCAATGCACAGTCCATCACAACAGCGTGACCTGAAATTCTGTAAATAATGTCAAAGATTGCCCTGGACACTTTATTTTACCAAAACTCTTTGCCTTTTGACGTTATCATACATCTTTGATCTCAGTTCAACAGACATAGCTCCATCATACATATTGAAATAGTTCCTCTGTACCAACGCATATGGTACGCAGAATCTTACTGTTTTCATAGTACCATGTTTAATTGTTGTTAGTAATTCAAAATCAGGTTTTTCTGCTTACTAGGAAAGCAGTTGTATTAATAGCATCAAACTGTGTGGGAGTACTAAACCAAGTGCAGAAGACATGTGGTATCATCAGAGTCTACACCATGGAGCTTGTTATCACATGGCTACAGGTCACACATCACACAGTCCACTGACAGCAGTTTCCGGCTCATGAGCAGTGTCGTTCAGCTGGGTTGTGCTGGCACAGTGTGGTGTGTCAAAATTACGGATTTCATTCGCCTTTACAACTGCTGAGCATCCAATCTGCTAAATAGCCAATAAAACCTGATAAGTACAATAAGCATATATGTGTAAAGCATTAAAAGGCGATAAAACATGTTTGTTCATGTGAATGGTTCCCCAGTGGACCTCTTACTGATAAAGTTAATTTCAGGGTAGGTCTAGGTTGGATATAGTACCGACCCAATGCGTGTTGTAGAGAGGCATCGCAGTTGGTGTTTAAGGCTTTGGAGAGGTGGAGTTTGGCTGGTGAAGCCAGTGTAGTATTTTGTGCAATTTACGGAGACAGTGTGGCAACTTTGTCATTTAGCCCCTGTTGATAGATGTAGCTGTGACTGTAGTTTTCCTCCCAAGTCCAAGCTATGGAATATATGTAGGTTCCGGGACTTTGAAGTAGTCGCGGATTAGACAGTGGTTTGGCAAAATTGTGTTTTCGGGTGGTCAATTGGTTGTCATCCTATGGATGGTTTGGGAGGAAGGAGTGGTTATTTTGCTGTAGATACAGCGTGAACCGTGTTAGAGAGAGAGCTTTACATTTGATGATTTTTTAGGGAATTGGTAGAACCCGATTTCCTGTTCGTGTTGTATGATTAGTGGTTGCGTTCACCCAGAGGTGATTGGACTCTTAGTTGTTTTTGGGAGCGGTTTGGTAGTGACTGGTATGTATCAAGGAGGGAAAGCCTTGAACACATTTTTGGTTGTTGTTTGGATGTTCAAACTGTTTCACCTTGATATGAGAGATTCCACCAGCAGGTGGAGTTAGTACGCAACGGGAACAAAAAGGAACCATTTACAAGCAACACGTAACTGAACAAAAAACTTGGTTAGTAGAAGTGACAAGGTTTTTTGTTTATATTTTTGTTTGTTCTTGAATTTCCGTTTCTGTGAGGAGGGTATAGTCTTTGCTGGCATTTGACCACTTAGGAGATTTCAACTTGTATTGAGATACCTAATTGCAAGTTTAAGTGTCCCCCTAAAAGTGATGTGTTGGAAGGATATTTAATTTCAAAGTGCAAGGGAAACTTATTTGGTTGAAATTGAGAGATGAATAATCTCAGAAAACAGTATTATTACATAAATCTGAATCAGTAGAAACTCTTACAAAATGACGAAAGCAAAGGTTTAAGTTTCAGAGACATTACTAGCTTCTTGTGTAGCATAACCTCGAACTGGTATTAGGAAGTTTTGGTTTCAGTGAAAAATCACTTAATTGTTTTGGTACATGTGAACTACACAAGAGTCCAATACTAATAAAAGCTAACAAGATTACATTTACGTAAGAAAAGTTCTAAGTGACAGAAAATCAGAACTGAAGTTATTTGAAGTTGTTACGAAAAGTCAGCAATCATATTCACAAAGATGGTGTGGTTAATCTGTAGGATACATTGTATAACATTATTTACGTAGCAACATTAGACTACACAGAAAGAAATAAAATTCTCTCTTCAGTTATCTTTATCCTGGTATAAACATTGTCCCAATATGAGTTTAATATGATCGGTCTTTGCACTCACTTCATATTTGAGATGAATGCATAAAGTTATTAAAAGATTATGAGGCAGTTCCAGAGAAATTGTTCTGCATTGGAAGGAAGTTGTTGCTTGTGAGGACAATTGCAAGCTGGCTTTACGATTTAGCTTGACATAATATAAACAGGTATCATACTGAATAATTTTGGTGTCTTGTTTTGGATGATAGGGAGATAACGTGTGTTGTTGCTTTATTCTGCTAGACTCGTCATAGCTGGTAGATAGCGATTGTCAATGTCATTTGGATATTTGAGTTTATCTATTTGTGGTGTAGAATTGCTGTACGACCTCGAATTTTGCATATAGAGAAAATGCTGTTTGTTATTATATAACATTTGAGTCGACTGTCTCATAGGTGTGTATTATCATTGCAGTTGCCAATCACCAAAGGGTTGATCCGTCCTCAGTTTGTTGTCTAAGAGTGCAACTACTGTACTAGCTAGGCCTGAAGTGTTTGCGAGACACTCAGCTGCTACTGGACTTACTTTTCTTTAGTTTTTCATGTCTGGTTTTGCTTTTCCGGTGTTGGAAGGATTGGCAACGTTTCCAGGGGACGCCGGCATTATCTGACACATGATTCTCGGCCTCTTATCTCAGATAATGCACGCGTGGAGGCTCCTTCCACATCCCCCGCTGCTACTGGAATCTTCTATGATCAGCCGTAGTAGTCGATTGGTTTGCTCAAGCAATTTTGCACAGCAGAAAGCCGTACACCAGCAGCACAGTACGACCCCTTGTCATTTTGAGTTAGATCTTGATCCGCCAGTCGGCGTGTTACAAAAGCCCTGTATATACACTACTGGCCATTAAAATTGCTACATCACAAAGATGACGTGCTACAGACGCAAAATTTAACCGACAGGAAGAAGATGCTGTGATATGCAAATGATTAGCTTATTAGAGCATTCACACAAGGTTGGCGCCAGTGGTGACACCTACAACATGCTGACATGAGGAAAGTTTCCAACCGATTTCTCATACACAAACAGCAATTGCCTGGTGAAACGTTGTTGTGATGCCTCATGTAAGGAGGAGAAATGCGTACCATCACGTTTCCTACTTTGATAAAGGTCGGATTGTAGCCTATCGCGATTGCAGTTTATCATATCGTGACATTGCTGCTCACATTGATCGAGATCCAATGACTGTTAGCAGAATATGAAATCGGTGGGTTCAGGGGGTAATACGGAACACTGTGCTGGATCCCAACGGCCTCGTATCACTAGCAGTTGAGATGACAGGCATCTTATCCGTCTTATCCGCATGGCTGTAATGGATCGTGCAGCCACGTCTCGATCCCCGAGTCAGCAGATGGGGACGTTTGCAAGACAACAACCATCTGCACGAGCAGTTCAACGATGTTTGCAGCAGCATAGACTATCAGCTTGAAGACCATAGCTGCAGTTGCCCTTGACACTGTGTCGTAGACAGGAGTGCCTGCGATGGTGTACTCAACGACGAACCTGGGTGCACGAATGGCAAAACGTCATTTCTTCAGATGAATCCAGGTTCTGTTTACAACATCACGATGGTCGCATCCATGTTTGGCAACATCACGGTGAATGCACATTGGAAGCGTGTATTCGCCATCGCCATACTGGCGTATCACCCGGTGTGATGGTATGGGGTGCCATTGGTTACACGTCTCGGTCACCTCTTGTTCGCACTGACAGCACTTTGAACAGTGGACGTTATATTTCAGATGTGCTACGACCCGTGGCTGTACCCTTCATTCAATCGCTGTGAAACCCTACATTTCAGCAGGATAATGCACGACCGCATGTTGCAGGTCCTGTACGGGCCTTTCTGGATACAGAAAATGTTCGACTGCTGTCCTTGCCAGCACATTCTCCAGATCTCTCACCAATTGAAAACGTCTGGTCAATGGTGGCCGAGCAACTGGCTCGTCACAATACACCAGTGACTACTCTTGATGAACTGTGGTATCGTGTTGAGGCTGCATGAGCAGCTGTACCTGTACACGCCATCCAAGCTCTGTTTGACTCAATGCCCAGGAGTATCAAGGTCGTTATTACGGCCAGAGTTGGTTGTTCTGGGTACTTATTTCTTAGGATCTATGCATCCAAACTGCGTGAAAATGTAATCACATGTCAGTTCTAGTATAGTATATTTGTCCAATGAATACCCGTTTGTCATCTGCATTTCTTCTTGGTGTAGCAATTTTAATGGCCAGTAGTGTAGTTGCCTCTGCAGTATCACAGTGGCCCTGAGCAGCATACAATCATGAAACAGCTACACGCTAATGCCGCTCCAATCACGTTGGGCATGCCAGAGCACTCACTGCCAGCAACCATATCCATAGGCTGCCAGGGCCCGACAAGTGCATGTGGCACCACACACTTGCATTATCACCCTACACTGTGCTACCTCTGCTGCCTCACCACTCAGATCGACCTCGTCTGGACTTTTACTCTGATTGGTACTGGACTTTCTTGGGATTTCTACTATATTGCAACCTGACCGGATTCTTCCATGGAGTTTGCCACTTACTGTCCCAGTTTCAGCTCTCAGCCCAGCCATTGAACTTATGTACATTTTTTCTGTCTTTGCTTGTATAGAAATAAACTGTGTTGTTTGCTCATGCCTTCTATTATTTGTTGTACTTTCATTCATGGATACAACAGAAGGGATGGTTCCCGAAGTAAAATGGATGGAGGAATAAAGATTATGGTTTAACTTTTTATAGAGGTAAATCATCAAGCTTGGATTGGGTAGGAAATCATACATTACCTTTTCACAGATATCATCACTGTGTTTAACACAAGTGATTTTGAAAAATCATGGAAAACCTAAATACGAATGGTTGGATGGGGATTTGAAGCACTCTCCTCCCTATTGAGAGTGTAGAGACTAAACCATTGCTCCAGTTTTCACTGTAAATAGGACTGAGTTAAAAAAAAATGGTAACACTGGTGAAGATATGACACTGTACATTTTTCAGTAATTCCATGTACATGAAGGATTCAACATCAAGGAAATGTGTGTGTTGTAGCTGAACTTTTCTGTGTTTTCATTAGCATCAGCTGTTAAACGTTGCTCGCATTGTCCAAGCTGAGAAAACTGAATGTTCTGATTTAGACAACTGGAACCCTTTCAGATGATATCCATCAGTGAAAGAATTTCGGGAGTAAAAATATTAAATGAGATAAAATGACTGCTGCAATTTTTAATCCTGTTATTCTACCATCTGCATTGACTGTGTAGTTACTGACTGTGGTATCTCGACACTCTTGTTGTGTTATTAATTCCCCTGCCCCAGAAGCACAGAACGTTTTAGAAGTAGTTTCAGGAATAAAGTTACATCCAATTTATTCATGTACTGTTCTTTACTTCTAGTACTTCTATATCCTTTTCAAAGTTTGAATTGTGATGTCAGCAAAGCTGCAAATGACATTACTTGCATTTTTCACATGGAGTTTTCTACTGCTCAGAAAACTGTAGGCCTATAATATTTATTTATGCTCTATGTGTCTAACAGACAGAATTATGGCAGCTTCAGAAGGGAGGATTAGGATTTACCATCTTGTCAACAATGAGGTCATTAGAGACAGAGATCAAGTTTGAATTGGGAAGAAAATCGGCCACGCGTTTTCAAACGAACCATCACAGCATTTGCTTTAAGCAATTTTGGAAAATCATGGAAAATATAAATCTACACAGACAGATAAGGTCTGAACTGTGGTCCTTCGGAATGCAATTCATATGGGCTAACCACACCACCACCTCACCCATTGTGGCAGCTCTCGTAAATAAAGCAAAATTAAAGCAGCATTAGCTGAATCTTTTGTGTTGAAACCATAACCACCCAACAGCATAACTTATGTTCTCTCACAAGTTATAATAGAAAGGGTTTATCAAAAAGAAAAGGCAATTGGTTAACAAAAAATCTGCAGAAATCAGCTTGCTCTTGTGCAGTGTTATAGGGGTAGGTAATGCAACATGAGCATAGATAGAGGGTGGAGGGGAGAGCTTAGGGGGTTCAACAAACTCCCAGCCCTCCCTCCCCTCATATGTTAACAAATGTCCTCTTTATTTCAAAATTACTGCATTTTTCAAACCACAACTATTGCCAGCGTGACATAATGTACGAGGAGCTTACAGCACCGATGCGCCAGCAATGGCAAAAATATTGGCACCAATGTGTGGACTGAGCCTCAAAGGAATGTCGTTTGTCTGGAGTCCACGAAAGCTCAGGTAGAACTGCCCCTGCATGAGGATTACCCTAATTGTCACAGAAATTCATTCACACAGCAGCAGCTTAAAACTGCTGTCGTCGTTGCACTTCCTGGAAACTGTGGAAATGTAATTATCGTGGTGAGTATTTTAAATAATGTTATGTAGGATGGAGGAATGGCTAGTTTGTTCCATATGATAAACTCAGTTTTTTATGTTTACTTTTCTACTTTTACATATATGAGAACTGGCCAATTTGATGCAAAATTGTCCAAAGAGAAAAGTAGTACAGCACCAAAGTGGGTTTAGAACAAGTCTAAGAAAGTGACAAAAGCCTATCTGGTAAGTACATATTACCACTTAACAATGTAATACAAATCACATGCATCGAGATAATACTTCGATGTGCAAAACTTAAGGACAAAAAGTAACTTTTGCACGATGTGTCACTGCCATATAATATACCTCGTTGAAACTTGGACTATACATAGAAAGAACTGCTACAGAATAGTACAGGAGTAACTGAAAGAAACATGCAATTAGAGAAACAGAAATGAAATTTTTTTTTATTCAGAAGCAATAATTACACTGACACTCCCTCCCCTTCCATGCACCATGGACCTTGTCATTGGTGGAGTGGCTTGAGTGCCTAAGCTGTACAAACAGTCATACTGCAGGTGCAACCACATTGGAGGGGTATCTGTTGAGAAGTCAGACAAATGTGTGGCTCCTGAAGAGGGGCAACAGCCTTTTCATTAGTCGCAGGGGAAACATTCTGGATGGTTGACTGATGTGGTCTTGTTACATCAGCCAAAACAGCTTTGCTGTGCTGGTACTGTGAAACGGCTGACAGCAAGGGGAAACTACAGCCATAACTTCTCCCCAGAACATGCAGCTCTACTGCATGGTTAAATGATGGCATCCTCTTGGGTAAAATAGTCCCCTATTCCAATCTCCAGGTCAGGACTACTCAGATGGATGTGATTATCAGGAGAAACAAAACTAACGTTCAACGGTTTGGAGTGTGGAATGTCAGATCCCTTAATTTGGGGGGACTGATGACCTCAGATGTTAAGTCCCATAGTGCTCAGAGCCATTTGAGCCTTAATTGGGCAGATAGGTTAGAAAGAGAAATGGATACGTTAAAGTAAGATATAGTACGAATTAGTGAAGCTCAGTTGCATGAGGAACAGGATTACTGGTCAGGTAAATACAGGGTTATAAATACGAAGTCAAGTAGGGGTAATGCAGGAGTGGGTTTAATACTGAATAAGCAAATAGGGATGCTGGTAAGCTACTATGAACAGCATAGTGAACGCATTATAACAGCCAAGATACACACGAAGCCCGCATCTACCACAGCAGTACAACTTTATATGTCAACTAGCTCCAGAGATGATGAAGAGATTGAAGAAATTTATGATGAGATAAAAGAAATTATTCAGACAATTGGAATAGACATAAATTTAATTGTGATGGGGGACTGAAATTCGATAGTAGGGAAAAGAAGTAAAAATAGTTGGTAAATGAGGACTAGGGAAAAGGAGTGAATTTCATCATTGCTGAAACTTGGGTTAAGAATCGTAAAAGAAGACTGTATATGTGGAAGACACCTGGAAACACCAGAAGGTTTCAGATTCATTATGTGTTAGACAGAGATTTAGAAACCAGATTTTAAATTGTAAGACAGTTCCAGGGCAGATGTAGACTCTGATCATTTACTGGTTATGAACTGTAGATTTAAACTGATGAAACTGCAAAAGGATATTAGGCAACAGATGATTACAACAGGGGAGAGGAATACAGCAGAAGACAGATGGGTAGCTTTAAGAGATGAAATAGTGAAGGTGGCAGAGGATCAAATAGGTAAAAAGGCAAGTAGGAGTAGAAATCATTGGATAACACAAGAGATATTGAATTTAATCAGTGAAAGGAAGAAAAATAAAAATGCAATAATTGAAGCAGGGCAAAAGGAATACGAACATCTAAAAAATGAGATTGACAGGAAGCGCAAAATGGCTAAGCAGACAAATGTCAGGATGTAGAACAAGTGGTAAGATAGATGCTACCTGCAGGAAAATTAAAGAGTTCTTTGAACAAAAGAGAAGCACTGTATTAATATCAAGAGCTCAAATGGAAAACCAGTTCCAAGCAAAGAAGGGAAACCAGAAAAGTGGAAGGAATATATAGAGGGACTGTACAAGGGAAATGCAATTGAGATAAATATTATGGAAATGGAAGAGTACATAGATGAAGAATGAGAAGGGAGATATGATACTGTGTGAAGAATTTGACAAAGCATTGAAAGACTTAAGTCAAAACAAGGCCCTGGAAGTAGACAACATTTCGTTAGAGCTAGTGATAGCCTTGGGAGAGCCACCCATGACAAAAGTCTTCCATATGGTGTATAAGTTGTATAAGACAGGTGAAATACACAATAATTCCAGTTTCAAAGAAAGCAGTTGCTGACAGATGAGAGACCGGCCAAACTATCAGTTTAGTAAGTCATGGTTGCAAAATACTAACACAAATTCTTTACAAAGAATGAAAAACTGGTAGAAGGCACTTCAGGGATGACAGGTTTGGATTCTGGGTAAATGTAGGTACACGCAAAGCAACACTGACCCTACGACTTATCCTAGAAGATAGGTTAAGGAAAGGCAAACCTACGTTTATAGTACAGTGAAGTTTTTGACAATGATGAATGGAGTACCCTCTTTGAAATTCTGAAGGTGGCAGGAGTAACATTCAGGAAGCCAAAGGCTATTTACAACTTGTACAGAAACCAGATGTCAATTATGAGTCGAGGAATCAGTGGTTGAGGAGTGAGACAGGATTGTAGCCTGTCCCCGATGTTATCCAATCTGTACATTGAACAAGCAGTAAAGGAAACAAAAAGAAATAAAGTTCAAGGAGAAGAAATAAAGTTCAGGGAGAAGAAATAAAAACTTTAAGGTTTGCTGATGACACTGTAATTCTGTCAGAGACAGCAAAGGATTTGGAAGAGCAGAATTGACAGTGTCTTGAAAGGAGGACGTAAAATGAACATAAACAAAAGCGAAACAAAGATAATGGTTGGTCAGTTGGTTTCGGGGGAGGGGGGGACTAACAGCGACGTCATCGGTCCCATTGGACTACGGAATGATGGGGAAGGAAATCAGCTGTGCTCTTTCAAAGGAACTATTCCAGCACTTGCCTGAGGTGATTTAAGGGAAGTCGTAGAAAACCTAAATCAGGATGGTCAGACACAGGTTTGAACTGTCATTCTCCCAAGTGCGAGTTCATGTGTGCCCAGTGTGCTAACCACTGCACCACCACACTTGGTAAACAAGGATAATGCAATGTAGCCAAATTGAAGGGAATGAGATAAGGAAACAAGACACTTAAAGTAGTAGACGAGTTTTGCTATTTGGGTGGCAAAATAATTGATGACGGCCAAAGTAGAAAGAATATGAAATGTAGACTGGCAATGGCAAGAAAAGAGTTTCTGAAGAAGAGACGTTTGTTAAGACTGAATAGAGATTTAAGTGTAGGGAATCTTTTCTGAAGGTATTTGACTGGAGTGTAGCCATGCATGGAAGTGAAACACGGACGATAAACAGTTTAGACAAAAAGAGAATAGAAGCTTTCGAAATGTTGACCACATAATTATCGAGGAGGAACTGAACAGAACTGGGAGAGACAAAAATTTTTGTGACACAACCGGACCAAAAGAAGGAACAATTGGTACTACACATTCTGAGGCATCAAGGGATCACCAATTTAGTATTATAGGGAAATGTTGGGGGTAAAAATCGTAGAGGGAGACCAAGAAATGAGTACAGTCAGCAGACTGAGAAGGATGTAGATTGCAGTAGGTATTATGAGCTGAAAAGGCTCACAGAGGATAGTGTAACATAAAAAGTCAAACCAGTCTTCAGACTGAAAACAACAACAACAACAATTACAATGAATTCACCACATTCATGTTGGTCCTCTGGACATAGCAAAAGGTGGGACATGGTTCTTAAAATGGTTTGTGATCACCACAGAAGAGAATGCATGCTCTGCAATGTGCTCCCACGCTGGCCACAAGGTTCCTCCAACAGCATTGTTGACAACCACTCGATAGCTGTTGGTGCATGCGGACATGCTGCAGTATGCCTTCACAACACATCCCACACTTGCTTGATGGGATTTAAATCAGAGGAATGGCCAGACCAGTCCATTTATCAAATATTCTCTCGTTCCTAAAAGCTTCTCCACCAGCACCGTTCAATGTGGTTGCAAATTTTCATCCATTAAAATGATAAAAAAAAAAAGGCCAAATGCAGCTTTGAAAAGGTTCACGCACATAGGGAAGGAGTACAGAGTCATAATAAAGTTGACCAGTGAGTGTCATGTTCAAAGATTTGGAGGTCAGTACGCCCATGCAACATTATGCCTGGACCACCACAACATAACACCTGGACCACAAAAATGATGATGATCAACAATGCTGGACATCCCTCATATAGTGAGAGGTGAGAACACCCAGGAAAATCGTCAAACACGACCATTTTCGAAGTCCAGGAGTTAGGTTGTGGTGTTCCAGACATAATGTTGCATGGGCACACTGGCCTCAAGATCTTTTATCATGGAACAATTCGTTGAATGCAAACTGGATAAAAGAATTGCTTAAGAGATTTCTACTGCTTTCTGCATACTTCAAACTGTCTGATATCATTGTTAGGTTAATTCAAAAGCTGACAGCACATCTGCAACATCTCTTTATCCATTTTTTTGTATGTCATTTTCTGAAGATTTAGTAGTGTATTAGAAACATAGCTCTTTGTCTTACAGCTAAAATAACAGAATCTGAAAGGCAACCGATTGTCTTCTTTAGCTTTGAATGGTCTCCTTTGTTTTTTGGATGGATGATCATTCTGAGAGGTAATATAAGTGAATCTGAATATTACTTTCAACTTTATCCAGAACTTGTCTGAAGGGAGATATGTCTCCACTTCATAAACTTGTGAGCTAATGTCCTCCAGGATTACAGCAGCAGTGTCAGTATTTCAGATGAGTTCCTGATGCTCTTTTTGCACAATTACCATGGTATGTACCTTCAACAACAAGATTTTCAAAATGCCCTCTCAAAATTTCACAAGTGCCCCAGTCATTTCTTTCAATTACTGATCTGAAAATTTCTTTGCAACATCATAGACAACTTTTTTTAAAAATTGGTTTCTTCACCTCATATTTGATGTAATCCCATGATGTGCTTTCCCCACACAATATGCCTTTTGTTTAAGGTAAAATTTTTGAACAGATGGACAATAAAAGTGGGACTCATTTAACACTGTACTGGTTGTAGCAAACTGATCCGTCTAATAGGATTTACTGCACTTTTCGTGAACAGTGACTGCAGTACAGTTAACCCAAAACTGCACGTTTATCATTGTTTCTGGTCAGTTGATGAGTGATGCCTCCTCCAGTGCCAGATTTAGCAGTGGCCAACAGAACAGCTTGCAGGAAACAAATGTATTCCTCAGCAGAGCAACAAAATCCAGACAATGATTGTACTGATAAGTAAATGATACAACAAAAGTGGAAAAAATAAACCACTGAATGGAAAGAAAAAGACTGATTGTCATTAACAATCAATTTCCATAAAACTGATAAATGATTATATTTACTAACCAACTAGGTTCTTTGACACTTCTCTGAATTTTTGAAAACACATTTTAATGCTATACAACTTTTCTCTTTGAATTTTTTTTGTCAAGTTCACCAATTGCTAGATATTTGCAAGTTTTATGGCACTGCAACTCAAGGATAAAAAGAAATCTTGCCTGATATGCTATAACTGACTCTTGCAGAAAAACGATTACACTAAATAATACAGACTGGGGGAAAGGTTTAACATGAGTTCATAATTGTTAAATAACATAAAAAAATTAGTAAATTTATTTTTAGAGTATTATTCAGAATTGGCTGAAGATTTCTGCAGCTCACCTGAGCATAGTTTCCATTTGTTCGCAATTGGGTATATTACGGTTGAGTTGGTGCCTACATGAGAACAGACGACAATGCAACCAATTCATAGATAATAATGTTCATAATCTGGCTGCATGGATGACAGATACCTCTGCAAGACTTTGTTACGTCTGAACTCACTGCACCAAAACATGATATTCATAGCACGTATAGAAGAAAATAACCAACTTCCATTTTTGGACATGCTCTATTTACATTATCTCTTGCAACAAGAAGTCCTTTAAAAGCACTAGTGCATCGAGACTACAAAATCCCTGACTTACAACAGTTTAGCAGTGGAGCTACAGCATCTACAGACTGTTTTCTGTAACACCAGTTACATAACATCATCTAAAGAGAGAAGAAAAAGCTGCTGTGATAGTATGTAGACCTTATGCCAGTGAACATATCAGAGAAAATCGGAAAAATTCTCCAGAAAAAATTATAATGTCAAGTGTATATTTCACCTGCCATCTACAATGAAAGCTTTGTTGGGGGTCTGTTAACGATAGCATAGTACTCCAGAAACCAACATATCTAGAGGATATATAATGAATTATAACAGAATTACAACAGGCTAACACATTTTGGGATTGAATCTTCAAAGAATCCATAGAGATCTGGCTGTACAGTAAATTTATAAATAAATTTAAAAAAATTAAAAAAAAATCTTTCCAACCAAGCAAGGCTTGGGATCCAGCCTTGGACTTGTTGAAAGTGGGAAGATCCACTTACATCTGGCAAACCGAAGTGTTAAGGCCACACACTGTAGATATGCCTCCTCTGCATCAGCAGCATTATGGGCCTGGTGGTGGAAGAAAAACAGTACATTACCCACACCGTCTTGTCAGTGGTGTCATGCCTGTGACTGCCAACACATGAGCGACATCAGGGGGGAGGAGTATGAAGAACTTCATGAACTTGAGCACCCATCTGATAAAGTCGTAATACAACTGCTTTTGTAATATGCACAAATAGTTCATTTTGTTGAACTTGTGGAAGTCTGAAAATACTATTTGTGTCTTTATAGCCTATGATGAGATCTCTAGCATTAAGAGAAGAGAAGTTGCACTGAAAGGTGCTTTGGACCACAACCTAATGCCCATAAAACAAAAATCATCAGTGATAGAAATCATCTGTTCAGTTTATCGGATGTAAAGAACACTCCACACACAACAGCAAAAACAAAATGAGGCAATGTAATAAGAGTAAACTAAAGCACAAATACTTTTTTGTTGACAGTGACACACACTGGCTTCTTACAACTTTATTTTTATTATTCATGTCACTACAGGAGTGATGCATATAGGTTGCAAGAACAATTTTTATGTTACCTGAAAATAATCAGAGAGACTGAACCTAGTAGCAAAATAAAGGCTTGTTTATAAGTTGTTCATTCTGATACATAAAAATAACTTTCTTTAAATTTTTATGAGCTGTGGGGCAATGCCTGCAAAACCTAAAAAATTACTTTGTTTTGTACTTGCGTTGTTCATACACTTTTTTCTCAGTCTGTAATGGAAGACTGACCACTATGGTAAAATATTCATCGCATAAATTAGCAAATTCACATTATTTTTCAACTATAGCTAGTCTAAAAATGCAATATTTTGCCATCTAAAAACATAAATTATTTTGAGGGTGATGATGATGATGTTTGGTTTTTTGGGGCGCTCAACTGCGTGGTTATCAGCGCCCGTACAATTTCCCAACCTTTGCTCAGTCCAATTTCGCCACTTTCCCGGATGATGATGAAATGATGAGAACAACACAAACACCCAGCCATCTCGAGGCAGGTGAAAATCCCTGACCCCGCCGGGAATCGAACCCGGGACCCCGTGCTCGGGAAGCAAGAACGCTACCGCGAGACCACGAGCGGCGGACAAATGATATTTTGAGGGTGATCACATGGTTACTAATCTAACCACCGATACAAATCATCATCAATTTTATTTCATTAGCTCCTTTTCTACATTTTACTCTGTGAATAAAAGAAACCTTTATATATAACACAGTACTAGCAGAATTCTCTAATTAAACACAAATCTCAGTTTGCACAAAGTGTGGCTGCTTCAGTTTCACAGATGGAAGGGCTGTCACAAAGTATCACTTAAAACAATTAATATAACAATGATGTGTGGAATTAATACACAAATATTCTCCAACAACTACTTCTCACATGATATTTCTTATTCCAAATAAATCCAGAAAATTTTATAAATTATTGTCTATTGAAACAAACTGATCTGTAATGAAAACTGTTGCCAATGTTCTCTGACCATGGCATGAAATCAAGATCTACGTTGCCTCTTTTCTGAAGATCCCTCGTGGTTTTCTATTGATTTTCTCTTTCTTAATTTTGAGTCAGACTGTTCATCATTGTAGGTTGGGTGTCTTTTATCTTCAGATTTTCTGTTTTCATGATAATGTTTTGACTTTGATTTTCCTTTTGAGTTTTCTTCTGCTTCACTTTCACTACTACTGTCTTCACTACTACTGCTTGAGCTTGAGGTAGAAGATGACGATTGTTCGCTATGGTTGTGCTGCTTTTTCTTCTGTTTCTTCTTGTCTTTATCAGTATGTTTCTTGCTTGATGTTTTCTTTGATTTCTTTTTCTTGTTCTTGTGCTTTTGTTCTCCATCTGAATTAGAACTGTCTGTATTATCCTCTTTCTTGTGTTTTGAATGGCTTTTGTGTTTCTTCCTCTTTTCCTTTGAATGTCCGTTTTCCATTTTTTCCAATTTAAGTAAAGCTCTGAAAACATAAAAAAAAGAGCTACAGAAACACCATACTTAACAATTAAAATGCAGCACTGGAAATTATGAAACAACTCTTTACATAGTCAATCAGCAGTAATGACTGTAACTGGATGTCATTGAGTATACTCCCTCCTCCTCTTTTCCACACACACACACACACACACACACACACACACACACACACACACACACACACAGAGAGAGAGAGAGAGAGAGAGAGAGAGAGAGAGAGAGAGAGAGAATTTTAAAACACATCTATCAGTCTTACTTCTTCCTTTCTTGCCAACTCATCTGTGTACCCATATTCTAGATTCATCTTTCAGCACACAAAATTGTGGTTTAAATCAGCTTTTGGCATATTACCGTATGCCAATGTCCAACAATAAAATCTTATTTTCTGAAAGAAACCTATCATAATGAAAATAATTGTCTACAATTAATGCTTCAGTTCACTAGCAGATTTAGCCATAACAATTCATTGTTAAAAAGACTGATTAAGCCTCGTGTGTCTGTCACTGATGATAAATATTCTTTTACTGAATATCATACCAGTCTAATCATAGCTGCTCCAACAACTGGGTGTTTAAAATTACACTTAAGGAAAGTTACTTTATAATGAGAACCAAGAAGACATTTTTTGGTACACTATTGGCAGTACCTTCAGAAAGACCAAAGAAAAGGCATCTGGTGACTCTTAGGAAAGACATACAGTATTTTTCCTCAGAGGTTTCCTTTGTGGGGAACCACTGTCGTGAAGAACTTATTGAAAGAAATTTCCACCACATGACTGTAAATTACTACTTATTTATTTCACACAATCATGATCTTGGCTTTATAGCTATTCTCAAGTGAAAGCTGAAATGTCACAAAATGTTGTACATGCCTAAATTACATGTCATCATCAAAATAACATTTATTATCTGCTCTTATACACCAGTCACCGTATTACAGGATACGAGTACATATCAAAGATACCAAATAAGACTGACACTGTGCACAGTAAACAAACACTGTCAAACTGTAATGTGTATCTGTCAGCCAATACATTGTTATGACCTGCATTAATCATGTCCTTACATCAACTGATAGAATTTGTCAAAACAACCTAAGATTTTCTTATCACGATTTCTGCAACAAGTAACCAAATTGATTTGAATTACCTTAGTGAACATCCTTGTCTCTCAGTAAATTACAGAGAATTCTGTTTTCATTTCAGTACCCTAACTAAAAATATTTTATTACTTTTCAGGGGCTATCAGCTGCTAATTTGTTTACTTCATCATCATTTCCTTCAAAAACAAACTTCTGAATCCTTAAGACATTTCTTCTCCTGTCAAATGTAGAGCCATCTGTGAAAGCAGCCATGTCATATCAGCTGTGCTGCTAATATTATCCAGCATTCAACTCGAGTATGACAACTAAACAGCTGCCTAACTACATGAGTGACCATCGACAAACTGTAGCTAACTAGAAACTCTACCATCCACTTGATCAACAAGTTGCAAATTGCTACATGCTTCATCAATGGCTTCAGCAGCTATTCAGTACCTGTACTATTTGGGTTTCTACCCTACACTTCTTGTTAGCCTGAGCACCCACTCATTAAACAGGTGCAAAAACTGATGTGTGAGTTTCTTCCAATTGTATTATCATAGCTGTACAGGTGTGTCCGTATGGCTTAGAGGAGCCATATGAGATGTATATGGATAAAAATACGTACCAAAGTCAAATTTTACAATTAACTAACTAGGTTGAAACTGCAGAGAGGGTATAATGCCTTGGTCTACACACAGTGCACATAGCTGTCATTTTAATTCATTGATACACATGTAACACTGTAAAATATGTCTCCAAATTTATTATAACCAATTAAATACACTTTTAGTACTTGGTTAAAGTACATAAGCATCCACATTTTAGCAGTCACACCAAAGTTCACAGCTGCTGCTGATGTATGAAAACAAATACACTATGTGATCAAAAGTATCCAAACACCTGGCTGAAAATGACTTAGAAGTTCGTGGAATTCAATATGGTGTTGGCCCACTCTCAGGCTTGATGACAGCTTCCACTCTCGCAGGCATACGTTCAATCAGGTTTCTTGGGGACTGGCAGCCCATTCTTCATGGAGTGCTGCACTGAGGAGAGGTATCGATGTCAGATGGTGAGGCCTGGCATAAAGTCGACATTCCAAAACACCCCAAAGGTGTTCTATAGGATTCAAGTCAGGACTCTGTGCAGGCCAGTCCATTACAGGGATGTTACTGTCATTAACCACTCCACCACAGGCCATGCATTATGAATAGGTGCTTGATTGTGTTGAAAGATTCAATCGCCATCTCCGAATTTCTCTTCAACAGTGCTTAAAACATCAGTGTAGGCCTGTGCTGTGATAGAGCCATGCAAAACAACAAGAGGTGCAAGCCCCATCCATGAAACACACAACCACACCATAACACCACCGTCTCAGATTTTTACTGTTGGCAGTACTCATGCCGGCAGAGGACGTTCACCGGGCATTCGCCATACTCACACCCTGCCATCTGATTGCCACATTGTGTACCGTGATTCGTCACTCCACAAAATGTTTTTCCACTGGTCAATCGTCAATGTTTATGCTCCTTACACCACCGTGGCATCATTTGGCATTTACCAGCGTGATGTGTGGCTTATGAGCAGCCACTCGACCATAAAGTCCACGTTTTCTCACCTCCTGCCTAACTGTCATAATACTTGCAGTGGATTCTGATGCAGTCTGGAATTCCTGTGCTATCATCTGAATAGCTGCTGCCTATAACACATTACGACCCTCTTCAACTGTCGGCGGTGTCTGTCAGTCAACAGAACGAGGTCGGCCTGTACGCTTTTGTGCTGTATGTGTCCCTTCATGTTTCTTTACTATCACATCAGAAACAGTGGACCTACGGATGTTTACGAGTGCAGAAATTTTGCATACAGACATATGACACATGTGACACCCAATCACCTGACCGCGGTTTAAGCCACGAGTTCTGTGGAGCACCCCAATCTGCTTTCTCATGATGTTTAATGACTACTGAGGCCGCTGATGTGGAGTACCTGGCAGTAGGTGGCAGCAAAAAGCAGCTAACATGAAAAACATATGTTTTTGGGAGTGTCTGGATACTTTTGATCACATAGTGTACTTAGTCAGGTGGGTTAATATATTACACAGACAGCAGTAAGAAAAATCTTACAATTCTAAATTCAATGATCAATTTTCACCCTGCATTTGGAACACAACTTAATGCTATCAGCAAAGTAACTCGATATTTCTTACCTCAAAAGCTTTTTCTTCTGCTTTTTTGACAGGGATTTCAGCATCTCAACATCTGATGCCTTCAGCTTATCGTCATCTGACTCCACTTTCACTGACCTCTGGAAACAAAAGCCATAACGGTAATGTAAAAATATAAATTTTATCTCATTTGGAAATCTAGTAATAATATGTAGGGGTTTCCAGTAATGACTAATTTCAAATTTTCTTCTACAACTAAATACTTTATTCAACAAATGATATGAAAAGAACCACAGCTTTTATCTGGTTGAGGCACACAGTGTTGCAGCTTCAATCGCCTACTCTAAAGGAGACTTACCAGATGAGATGAGAAGGAAAGTATGTCCTCCTCATCCCGTCTGGTAAGTCTCCCCTGACTCACAGCTCTGGGTGACTTTCCCGAAATCCACCCTTCTCCTAGACCTCTCAAATTCTTTTCTTTCACCCCTCTTCCCTCCCCTACAATCCTTCTGTCTGAAGAGGGAGCCACTGGCTTTGGAAATTTCTCTAATTATAATCTTTTGTGTGTGTGTTCCGCTGCTGCTTGGTGAGAAGAGTTTTTTATCTATCCGGTTACCTTGTTTTGTCAAAAATTGATTGCTTTTGCTGTTACATCAACCAATGAAGATGTTTGAAACTAATTACGTATTAAGTATTTTTTCAGATAATGGTAAACAGATTGCCCTTACATCCTCTTAACCAGGTTTAAACTTTGCTGGATGCTTCATCAGTTTCCACGTTTTGCTACAAATTATTAACATCACCAGCAAATACATGCAAAAGAGTGGAAATTTTGCTACACATGCGCACACGCACACACCTACTTTGCGCTGGATGTTGTGTCCAGCCCCAACTTTCCTTACTGTATTTATAATCTAAACGGTAATATCTTTCAGAGACATAATGAAGTTTAAAACAACAATGAAAATTCCTGGATGGAGCAATATTTACAATAACGGAAAGGCAATCAATCACCTACAGCAGGCCGCTGCATGGAGCACAGAAACACATAGCAGGAAAAAGCATTTACACTGTAATCCATTCATCATAAGAATAAACCTGATGTAAATGAACACAAACACAATGAATGGTCAGTAGCCGCAGCACACTTACACTGGTATTGTTATGCTCTTGGAAGTAGGTCCTACTTATGTATTAGATATTACTAAGTTATAAATAAAATAGAAAGAAACATTCCACATGGGAAAAATATATTAAAAACAGAGATTCCATGACTTACCAAACGGGAAAGTGCTGGTAGATAGGCACAATAAAAAACACACAAACACACACACAAAATTTCGAGCTTTCGCAACCCCCAGTTGCTTCGTCAGGAAAGAGGGAAGGAGAGGGAAAGATGAAAGGATGTGGGTTTTAAGGGAGAGGGTAAGGAGTCATTCCAATCCCGGGAGCGGAAAGACTTACTTTAGGGGGAAAAAAGGACAGGTATACACTCGCACACACACACATACCCATCCACACATATACAGACACAAGCAGACATATTTAAAGGCAAAGAGTTTGGGCAGAGATGTCAGTCGAGGTGGAAGTGCACAGGCAAAGATGTTGAATGACAGGTGAGGTATGAGTGGCGGCAACTTGAAATTAGCGGAGATTGAGGCCTGGTGGATAACGGGAAGAGAGGATATATTGAAGGGCAAGTTCCCATCTCCGGAGTTCGGATAGGTTGGTGTTAGTGGGAAGTATCCAGATAACCCGGACGATGTAACACTGTGCCAAGATGTGCTGGCTGTGCACCAAGGCATGTTTAGCCACTGGGTGATCCTCATTACCAACAAACACTGTCTGCCTGTGTCCATCCATGCGAATGGACAGTTTGTTGCTGGTCATTCCCACATAGAAAGCGTCACAGTGTAGGCAGGTCAGTTGGTAAATCACGGGAGTGCTTTCACACGTGGCTCTGCCTTTGACCGTGTACACCTTCCGGGTTACAGGACTGGAGTAGGTGGTGGTGGGAGGGTGCATGGGACAGGTTTTACACCGGGGGCGGTTACAAGGGTAGGAGCCAGAGGGTAGGGAAGGTGGTTTGGGGATTTCATAGGGATGAACCAAGAGGTTACGAAGGTTAGGTGGATGGCGAAAAGACACTCTTGGGGAGGATTTCATGAAGGATGGATCTCATTTCGGGGCAGGATTTGAGGAAGTCATATTCCTGCTGGAGAGCCACATTCAGAGTCTGATCCAGTCCCGGGAAGTATCCTGTCACAAGTGGGGAACTTTTGGGGTTCTTCTGTGAGAGGTTCTGGGTTTGAGGGGATGAGGAAGTGGCTCTGGTTATTTGCTTCTGTACCAGGTCGGGAGGGTAGTTGCAGGATGCGAAAGCTGTTGTCAGGTTGTTGGTGTAATGGTTCAGGGATTCAGAACTGGAGCAGATTTGTTTGCCACGAAGGCCTAGGCTGTAGCTTCTTCACTTTTGAAGGCCAGACATACCAACAATTAAAGGGAACAGCCATGGGTACCAGGATGGCCCCCTCGTATGCCAACCTATTTATGGGTCGCTTAGAGGAAGCCTTCTTGGTTACCCAAGCCTGCCAACCCAAAGTTTGGTACAGATTTATTGATGACATCTTCATGATCTGGACTCACAGTGAAGAAGAACTCCAGAATTTCCTCTCCAACCTCAACTCCTTTGGTTCCATCAGATTTACCTGGTCCTACTCCAAATCCCATGCCACTTTCCTTCACGTTGACCTCCATCTGTCCAATGGCCAGCTTCACACATCCGTCCACATCAAACCCATCAACAAGCAACAGTACCTCCATTATAACAACTGCCACCCATTCCATATCAAACGGTCCCTTCGCTACAGCCTAGGCCTTCGTGGCGAACGAATCTGCTCCAGACCTGAATCCCTGAACCATTACACCAACAACCTGAAAACAGCTTTCGCATCCTGCAACTACCCTCCCGACCTGGTACAGAAGCAAATAACCAGAGCCACTTCCTCATCCCCTCAAACCCAGAACCTCTCACAGAAGAACCCCAAAAGTGCCCCACTTGTGACAGGATACTTCCCGGGACTGGATCAGACTCTGAATGTGGCTCTCCAGCAGGAATACGACTTCCTCAAATCCTGCCCCGAAATGAGATCCATCCTTCATGAAATCCTCCCCAAGAGTGTCTTTCCGCCGTCCACCTAACCTTCGTAACCTCTTGGTTCATCCCTATGAAATCCCCAAACCACCTTCCCTACCCTCTGGCTCCTACCCTTGTAACCGCCCCCGGTGTAAAACCTGTCCCATGCACCTTCCCAACACCACCACCTACTCCAGTCCTGTAACCCGGAAGGTGTACACGGTCAAAGGCAGAGCCACGTGTGAAAGCACCCACGTGATTTACCAACTGACCTGCCTACACTGTGACGCTTTCTATGTGGGAATGACAAGCAACAAACCGTCCATTCGCATGGAAGGACACAGGCAGACAGTGTTTGTTGGTAATGAGGATCACCCTGTGGCTAAACATGCCTTGGTGCACAGCCAGCACATCTTGCCACAGTGTTACACCGTCCGGGTTATCTGGATACTTCCCACTAACACCAACCTATCCGAACTCCGGAGATGGGAACTTGCCCTTCAATATATCCTCTCTTCCCGTTATCCACTAGGCCTCAATCTCCGCTAATTTCAAATTGCCGCCACTCATACCTCACCTGTTATTCAACAACATCTTTGCCTGTGCACTTCCGCCTCGACTGACATCTCTGCCCAAGCTCTTTGTCTTTAAATATGTCTGCTTGTGTCTGTATATGCGTGGATGGATATGTGTGTGTGTGTGCGCGCGCGAGTGTATACCTGTCCTTCTTTCCCCCTAAGGTAAGTCTTTCCACTCCCGGGATTGGAATGACTCCTTACCCTCTCCCTTAAAACCCACATCCTTTCATCTTTCCTCTCCTTCCCTCTTTCCTGACGAAGCAACCGGGGGCTGCGAAAGCTCGAAATTTTGTGTGTGTGTTTGTGTGTTTTTTATTTTACCTATCTACCAGCGCTTTCCCGTTTGGTAAGTCATATTACTAAGTTACGTTAAGTGAAACTTAAATATATTCAAATGTATTAATAGCCATCAACATTTTCTTAATCACACTTTAGCTATGTAGTTTTTATTTCAAAAATCACATATAGTCACAGTCTCTGCAGCTTTGTGCTCTGATTGTCACACTGTTAATGCGCAGTATGAAAATGGCTGAGGCTGCTTTCTGTTCTATAGTGAAACACATGTGTGGAACATGGTTAGAAAGTGCCGAGAAATAGGTTGTGTTCTTAATGTTTTTCACAAATTTACAGATATAATCGCTTTGAAGTTTTCCCAGTGCTGTATATAATGCAGTTGATACACAAATCCACAACGAATGTGTAGTGCTGTCGGTAGCATAATGGAATGTGAACCAACTGCAGTTGTTCAGGTGTTGGTTCAAATCTCCCCAGTAACATTTTTTTTTCTCATTCAATTTGAAATACCTACATCTTGTAATTATAAAATTCATCATCATTTTTTATGAATAACGCACATCATCTTGTTTCTAATTACATATTGGACACAAAATTCCTGTTTAAATTTAAAATACAAATTTTTTATTAATTTATCGTGTTTTATGAAAGACTGTTCATAAAAGTTGTTTAAATTAAGAAAACATAACAATTTAATTTTTAAGGCATAAATGAGAAACCAAATCCTCTTTATTTGGAGAATGTCCATCGTTTTATAAAATATCGTAGAAACATGAGAAACAACCATTTTCACAGCATCCAGCACAAAATACAAATGCTGCATTTCTACATTTGCTGCTGTACCATTACAATATGAACCCAACAGAACTGAGGCTGGAGCCAAGCCACAGGATTTGGCCCGAGAAGTAACAAGACTGTTAAGCTGCCAGACGTACTGAAACTAACGCACGCAGCTTTTTCATATGTCATTGCTGAATGCTGGCAGAATGACTCATCTTAAAAGAAGAAGAGAAAATGCTGCACCACGTTGGCTTCGTGAATTCTGTTGTTGACAGACTCGTTATCAACGTAGTAGGTGACACTTCCAGAACTGAAATGTATTTCTCGGATTCAGATGAGGAAGGAGCTAAGAGATTACGAGACAACTGACTGTAAGTAATATCTTCAGTGGCTTCAATATTTAACTATACAGTGAAATCCTTCAATACTCTCTTACATTACACGCAGCTTATGCAGAAAAATTACCCTATGGTTAAGTCTCAGGAATTTTCATCATTCTTGCTTTTTAATTACAATAATATGTTAGCTAAAACCTATAACATGTCGCGGTTTTCATCTAGTCATCTAAGGAGTGTATTGTGGGAGATTTACAGTGTATTATTTCATACTGCTTAAAAATTAAATGACATTCAAAGCTGTACTGCTCCTGTGCTCGTCTCTCTTTAGTGGGAACTGCAGTTGGCCATGTTACTGTAGGCTAGCTGTACCAGCTGACCGGCCAGTGCTGTCCAAGTTAAATGCGATGGCAAAGCTGTTGTCCTGTATTATCACTAAGTCAATGTGCGCACTACACACAGCACAAAACGTACCCTTATTATCTTACTTGACAGACTCGAGACAGCCTGGCTGCAGCCCCACGTGAAACGGAAATCTAATGAGGTTCCAGAAAATGTGGAAGTGTGGAAGAATACATAGTGCAATGTTTATCAGGTTTATTCTTATGATGAAAGGATTATAGCTTTCGAGCAATAGCTCTTTTTCTAGCAAATGTACACACATTCATGCACACAACCACACAGATACCCAAACACAACAATGACTATTGTTTGCAAGCAATTTATAAAGTGGTGCTGGAAAATAGAGTGTTGACAAAGTTAATGAGAATGGGGACTTGAGTATAGGAAGTCAGCTAAACAATCTCGGCACTTATGAGTTTGAAATGCAAGCAGTGAGTACAAGGGAAGATGAGACAAGACACTGTACAGCAAAAAGTACTGCTTCTTTATCTATGGTGTATTGATTATATTCCATCATCACTGCAGGAGTGCATCTGATGATGTAGTCAATCAGCACACACAAAATTATTAAAACAGACAAGCTTAAAGAGCACATCCTAAAAGTTTCATAAATCTTAATTAAAGATAACCCTGACCAGTGAACTCAGTACAAAGATTAGTTTCCAAACATGATGCAAGAAGAGGAGATCATTAAGGAAATTTTCTGCCCTGATAAGGTTTAATTTAAGCCGTAAGAAAAAGTAAACATACTGAACTAAGTGAATTATTACACAAGTAATATACATGTTCTAGTGGAAAAGAAAGTCATAATACCAAAAATTAAAGTGATTTAGATGTCGTCTCAAGGTCTTACGTGGACCACTGTTTCATGTACGTGCAAGTAGTACTCGTCATGTGTATCTGACCACACATCTCTTTGGCATGCTACGAGGGTGGTTTGAAAAGTTCTTGGAACGGAATAGATAAAAAGTACTTACATCACTGAAACTTTTTTTTTTCAATGTAGTCTCCTTATAGATTAATGCACTTGTCCGATATTTAAGTGCCTTGATCCCATCTCGAAAATGAGTTTCCTCGAGGCCTGTAAAATAGTTCTGGCTATCAATTCTTCGTTTGAAGTGAATCTTTGTCCACCTAGAAAACATTTCAATTTTGGGAAGAGATGGGAGTCTGATGGAGCCATATCAAGTGAATAGGGGGGGGGGGGGGGGGGGGGGAGCGGGTTGGCAACAATTCATACCTTAGTTCATGTAATCTTGCCATGGCGACAGCACGTTTTTGATCCAGCATCAAGAGTTGCATCACCCCATCTTTCAGATAATTTTTTTCATTTCTAATTCTTCAGTTAAAATGTGATATACCCTTTCAGATGACATCTGGCAAGTGTGAGCAATTTCATGCACTTTCAATCAGAGATCCTCCATGAGCATTTTGTGCACTTTTGCAATGATTTCTGGAATAGTGACACATCTTGGCCGAACACTGCTCGGATCATCATCTAAGCTCTCCTGACCAAATTTAAATTCGTTTGTCCACTTGGCAGCAGTTGAATATGAAGGAGCAGAGCCCCCAGTGTATTCTGGAAATCAGCATGAATGTCCTTTGCTTTCATTCCTTTCTTTACAAAGTACTTAATCACTGCTCAAATCTCGATTTTTTCCACCTTTGCAAATCACTACGCAGAAATGACAACAGAGCCATGTCACTGCCACAGCTCTCTTGGAAGAGCAGTGACATGGCATGTGTTTACAGGCAACAGTCCAATGAATATCATGTGAACAACTCTTGCGCTAGTGCAGACTTCTTGTGGTGATTCCGAGAACTTTTCAAACCACCCTTGTATTTGTGTGCTCTATGATAGTGACAACAGCAGATATTACTAATGATATATGAGATTGCCTTGAGTAAAGGGAAAGATTGAAAGGAGGATTTGGGTTTTCCCACATTCTTCGCATTTAGTATCACTAGACTTTATCTATTGGAATCCCAAACCACATTGTGCAACATAGGTAACTAACCACATGGGCACAATGTCAGGAAAAAAGTGAAAAGCAATAAGTGGCAATCACAAGAGATGCATTGAGAAATCTTTACCAAAGAACACTTTATGTTACAAAAGAACATTTCACGTTCATCATAAGTGACTGGACACTGATGATGACCTATTGTGTAACAGATAATTGCTGGAGGTAATCAGGATTCATCATCTTATGTCTGTATCAGTTTAGAGTTATATTTAAACTGTCTCATCCCTCAATCCCCTGGGAATGTCTATACATTTTTTGGAAACCTTTGTATTCAACACGAGATTCCAACTTTCAAGGACAAATTTAAACAGGCTCTGTTAATGATTTATCTTCTAATGAAACAAACCTGTGATGTCTGCTGCTGGAGAGAAAGTGCACTCTTTTTCATTGCAAGTCCATCCTCCCTCATCTGCTGTAGCAACAAATGAGTATCAAGAGAAGAAGCTGTGTTTTCAGCACTTGATGACTGATTATACATAGGACATTCCTTATCTGAAATAAAAGAGAACTGGTAAGATGATTGACGTGACGCTAAGGAGTGACAGGAAATGCTGTTCCCAACAGGTAAATTAAATGATACATATTTATTTACCATGCATGTACTTTAATCCAAACAGAGATTCATTTACATATTTAATCTTACATTTAGTAAAAATCCCATCGAAACTGAATACCAAGGCAGTGAATTTAAAAAGTAAACTTCACTGTAAAATAATTTATTACATGCCATACAGGAGCAAATTATGTCATAACACAGCAACTTGAAGTCATAACCAATATGTAGTACTGTACAATCACAGGTCTCAAAATGTTTTACATTTTCTTTCCTCCTTACTGGTAGAGGGAAACTAATACTAAAACAGATGCTGAAAAAATGATGAGCAATCAGGAGAGCTACTGTGATTTAGTTATTCTAAAGTCACAATTTACTATGAAGTGCCTATAATAATTGCTACTGAATTCTTGACATCTGTGCACATTTCCACCGCACATCCATCGTGTGTGACATCCAGCAACTAAAGTTCTATGAATGTGCTGGGTGTCACTTCCAAAAACTCCATCTGTAATGTCACACACTATCTTACATAACATCTATTCCATTACATTTATATCAGAAGAGCCACAAGGAAGTAAAAATCGCATTACAAATGTGCTTAAGAGGATTGCAGGAACCACAAGCTGTTCCAGTTGCACAATAAAGAGAATAAAGGGGGGGGAGACTGCTTCCTAAAGATTTACGATTTCAAGAGAGACACGGAGTCACGGGAAGGAAACTTTATATTTAGGTAATATTGATGAACGGGTTGTCATGGGACAAACAGATTGTCAGGGGGCTGACACATAATTTGTGTGATACATGTTCTTTATTTTACATTTCTAGAATTTTAATATCAACATTGTGTCCTATACTATATTTTTCCCTCTTTTTTTTTGTTTTATGACAGCTGCAAAATACTAACACGAATTCTTTACAGACAAATGGAAAAACTGCTAGAAGCTGACCTCGGGGAAGATCAGTTTGGATTCCATAGAAATGTTGGAACACATGAGGCAATACTGACCTTACGACTTATCTTAGAAGAAAGATTACGGAAAGGCAAACCTACATTTCTAGAATTTGTAGACTTAGAGAAAGCTTTTGACAATGTTGACTGGAATACTCTCTTTCAAATTCTAAAGGTGGCAGGGGTAAAATACAGGGAGCGAAAGGCTATTTACAATTTGTACAGAAACCAGATGGCAATTATAAGAGTCGAGGGACATGAAGGGAAGCAATGGTTGGGAAGGGACTAAGACAGGGTTGTAGCCTCTCCCCGATGTTATTCAATCTGTATATTGAGCAAGCAGTAAAGGAAACAAAAGAAAAATTCAGAGTAGGTATTAAAATCCATGGAGAAGAAATAAAAACTTTAAGATTCGCCGATGACATTGTAATTCTGTCAGACACAGCAAAGGTCTTGGGAGAGCAGTTGAACTGAAGGGACAGTGTCTTGAAAGGAGGATAGAAGATGAACATCAATAAAAGTAAAACGAGGATAATGGAATGTAGTCGAATTAAGTCGGGTGATGCTGAGGGAATTAGATTAGGAAATGAGACACTTAAAGTAGTAAAAGAGTTTTGCTAATTGGGGAGCAAAATAACTGATGATGGTCTAAGTAGAGAGGATATAAAATGTAGACTGGCAATGGCAAGGAAAGCGTTTCTGAAGAAGAGAAATTTGTTTACATCGAGTATAGATTTAAGTGTCAGGAAGTCATTTCTGAAAGTATTTGTATGGAGTGTAGTCGTGTATGGAAGTGAAACATGGACGATAAATAGTTCAGAGAAGAAGAGAATAGAAGCTTTCGAAATGTGGTGCTACAGAAGAATGCTGAAGATTAGATGGGTAGGTCACATAACTAATGAGGAGGTACTGAATAGAATTGGGGAGAAGAGGAGTTTGTGGCACAACTTGACAAGAAGAAAGGACCGGTTGGTAGGACATGTTCTGAGGCATCAGGGTATCACAAATTTAGCATTGGAGGGCAGTGTGGAGGGTAAAAATCATAGAGGGAGACCAAGAGATGAGTACACTAAGCAGATTCAGAAGGATGTAGGTTGCAGTAAGTACTGGGAGATGAAGAAGCTTGCACAGGATAGAGTAGCATGGAGAGCTGCATCAAACCAGTCTCAGGACTGAAGACCACGACAACAACAACAACAACAACAACAACAAGACATTTCTTCCTCGTATCTTGTGGCTTTGGTTGATCTTTTGTCTATGTGGCTATTCCTTGTCAAATTGCTTGTCATACTGACATAATCAGTTAATAAAGCTGTTCGCAGACTCACTAGCTGTTATGAAAGGTATGTGTTTGTTAGCAGGCTGCAGCTGTTGAACTGGATCGCACCTATCACAGAGTACTCATTCGCAATTGAGCCCCCACCACTACCAATGTCCCATTCCTACCACACAATCTGCGGGAAGTACCCCAAAACATTTGAATAGTCTATAGTGCACCACGTCTCATCAACTAGTTGGAGCCCAGGCAAGGAATGCATACAAGAACACTGCTTAGAGAAGTGAAAGATGATGAGCAGGTCAGTCCCTGAAATATTATGCACAAAATGGAATTGTCAATTCAGTTGAAAACCTGAAAATATACCTCCAGCCAATCGCCCTGAATGAATTTCAGCCATCACTTTACATCATCTACGGCAACGAGCTGCTCGACGATGTACGGAAATTGGATGAGCTCTGCCAGAAGAAAAGCTGACTTGGGCAAATTCTTAGCATCCTGATCTTCCAAACAAGATGTGGAGATGAACAAGTACTACCAAAAATCCAACACCAGCAGTTAGCAGGATTAACTGCCATGAAAGCCTGGCGCTAATATGAGAGATGATTTTTAATACCTGTGACTGATAAGATGTCACATCATCAAAGGGGTTATTTCATTCCCATCTTTACATGCAGCTTCACTGCTTATTCTTGACAGTGATTCCCAAGCTGAACCCATTAAGTGGAAACTTCTGCATGGCAGAAACAAAAACATTCGATCACTTGCAGAAGAGGCCAGAACAAGTAGCAGGAAGTTTTACACCAATTAACACCGCCGAGAACTAATTTGGCAAAGAGCCCACTCCACAAGTGCTACCAATATCACATAAAATCAACTCAATGGAACATGTTGGAGCTCGACTGCCACAGGAAATGACAGTAGAGGATAGCAGCAAAACTTGCAGACTGCTTGCCTAAGTCTCAACATTTAATTATAATAATGATTAACAACTAGAAAAAAAAATCAAGATGAAAAATAAGCTGTAAAATTATAACTTGTTAGAGGTTAGGCTGGTAATGCATTGTACAATAAGATTATCAATTATTTTTTCATAAAATATTTAATGGTGTACTGAAGTGCTTTTATCACTGATCTAAGATATTTGACAATGTAATATGGGCCTTTGTGATTAAGCAAAAGGAACTTAATGTGATAGGCATTTTTGTAGGGCACTCGAGGAACCATCAATGCTAATAGTGGCTACTACAGTAATAGTAAGAGCAATAATTTAAGCAATCAGTCACTGTACAGTATATTAAGTAATGACACAACAAAATATAGTTGGTGTTTCAAGCCTCAGTAATGATCCAAGAAATGTACTTAATGATTCCAATCTTCCCAATACAACTGAGGGACAACTTAACCTAATTTCTCTTGAGATTACTTCTAATTAAGAAATTTTACCAAATATAGTTTACAGAGGTCTGTAAGTAGTATAAACACATTTGCCCACAATTAAAATCTAATGAAAAACATATGAATCTAAAGCAATGGAATATGAAGCTCACACAATGGAATAAGAAAAATCATCACTGTATGTGTGTGTTCCTCCATCCGTCCATCATATTCTGTAGATCCTATCCCATTAAAGAGAGAAACCTTTAGGGATACAGAGCCAGTCAATAATAAAAGATCCAGATATGTCATAAATTTAATATGTACACCATATTAAGAATAAACTATCACTACACTGTGTAATACTGTTAGTGCTCATGACAGTTAAAAAGAAACTATGAAATCACACAGAAAGCTGCTACTCCACATAAAAGTTGCTGCTTACTTAGCTATATATTAAATATCTGCTGTTATCTCCTACTGGTAGTTTAATATTTAACTACTTGACTGCTCTGTAATTTTCGAAGACTGAATGCTATAAATACAGAGTCCTCTCTACAACATATTACTACATTAGTGCTCAAAATTAAAGCAACAAACTGCTATTTCCCCATCCTTTCCTAATTCACAATATAACCACACACACTGTCAGCAGATGTCCATACGACCGTGTTCTGCGTGGAAGATGGCACTCTGGGCAATGGGCAACCATGCCAACGATGACATCATGGCACCTATCAAATGGAGTAGTGTTCCCGGGTAACCCCACATCCAGAATCACTGTGTGCACAGTCACAGACAGTGCCTACCAGACACTCAGCGGTGGAGGGTCACAGGAAGAATGGAAGCAGGACAGTTGCAAACTGATTTTGCCCCATGGCTGAATGTGAATCATTCTGTTGTTTCTTGGATGTCGTGACAGTGTATAGAGAACAAAACTGTATCCTGAAAACCAGGGCTGGGCCAACCATATGTGATATCAGAAAGAGAGGACTGTTATTTGGCTGTAAGAACATAATGATACCATGTTAGTACTGCACGGCAACTGGCATCTGACTTCTGACCTCGCAGCACTCACTGGACGTGCTGTATTGAGGCGAAAGATGTAAAGAAGGCTTCAGCAGAGTGGTCTTTTTTGTCAGAGACCTGCTGTATGTGCACCTCTAGTATCTTCACAGAAGGGAGTGTCTAGAATACAGTAGTCGACATGCCATTTTGGCGGTTGAACAATGGGCAATGTTCTTTTCATACATGAGTCCAGACTTGCTCTGGAGAGTGAGTATCGATGGCTTTGCATCTGGAGGGAATGTGAAATACGATTTCAGGACCCAAACATTGTGGAAAGAGACCAGTATTAAGGAAGAACCCTAATTGTGTGAGCAGGGATTATGTTGATCACTCGAACACCTCTTCATGAAATTTTGTAGGTGAATTGGCAGGGTTTAACTGCTATCAGGTATCTTGATGAGATCTTGGGGCCTCACTTGTGGTTGTTACGAGGTGCTGTGGACCCAGACTTTGTTCTGATGGATGATAATGCTCAACCTCATACAGCTCAGGTGCTTGAAGTTTTCTTGGAAACAGAAGATATTGCACACATGGCATGGCCTGCTCGCTCCCCAGATTTATACAATACCACAGAGCAAGTCTGGGATGCACAAGGGAGACGGGTTGCATCATGTCAGCATCCACCAACCACTCTACAAGACTTACAAGCAGCTCTGTAAGATGAAGGGCATTATTGCCTCCACATGAGATTGATGACGTCATTCACGGCACGCCCTGACATTGTCAGGCCTGACTGCTGCCAGAGGTGGTCACACCCCTGAGCACATTAACCAGTTGCCGGAATGTGTGTGCTTTTCCATTAAGTTAGAAAAAATAAAGAACATTTTTGTCTACCATTATGCATTTGCAGTTATTTATGTTCTTTATTTTTTTTACATTGTTTCTACTTTACTATTACCTATTTACACTGTTTTGTGGTAAAATAAATTCAACCTTGCAAAATTTCCATTTGTTGCTTTAATTTTGGTCACCAATGTATTTGTCAAGCAGCTTTACAATGAACTGCTCTCACAGTCGCATAACAACAAAATTTTTCAATCCTTAACTCTAGGTCACTGGTTCCCAACCTTCCTGCGAAAGTTACACAAACCAATATACCCGAGTCTACTATCTAACAAAAGTTTAGATCCGAAAAGATTGTTTGAGCATTCCTGTTTTTAAATTATGGCAGAACACACAATGTTTCATTGACATTCAATAAAGAAAACAAAAATTTTTATGGTTTTACATTAAACCAAGAAATAATGAAAGTCAGTGAGATGTTTCGTACTGCTTATATGTAACAATCTTTCTTACATTCAGTTTGGACTCTGGCAATGCTCCGATTCCAAATTCGATCAGTTCCTTGCTTTTGTTTTCATTGCTGCCATAGTCACAAATCCACTTGCAAACTATAAGTTTTGGGGAAGGGAATCAGCAATCTTACTGCTTTTTCTGACAATAGTGGGTACTCAGCACCAGTTTTTCTCCAAAATTTGCTAGTTCTGTGTTAGAGAAATTTATTTTCAGTGTTACCTTGACACCGTGCAAAAATTTCTCCTTTGCATTGAACTTCAGTCTAAAAATATTCCTTCACTCATGGAAAACATAAAACTCTGGCATTTACTTGTCATTTCCACAGTTCAAGAAAACAGTTAGTGACAGAATTTATCAAGGTAAGTGCTGACTTATATGTGAATGCACATTTTCACTGCTGGTGTCAAAACATCACTATTAGTTCTGATAATATCTTGAACTTGAAGCATGTATAGTTGATACTGTACTCAAACTCATGGCCTCGATACAACTTCTGATTCTGACTAGTTTAACTTTTCAACATGTTGCTCTCTTAAGACTTCATGGCATCCTCTCCTACCATAGGAGGTTTCTTGGTTTCAAAAATTTGAAGACAGATTCCGTATGAAGTTCTAGATGGCTTCTGTTAACTGGAAAAAGTCGCCTGAAGAATCCATGCACGAACTTAGTCTCCACATGACTTCTTTCAAACATGCCCCTTATTTTAACTGCAAACTGATGTAATCTCAAAATCAGCAACTGGATGTAATCTCAAAACCATCAACATAGTATTGCTATACTCTGTTCATCTTAAGTCTGATATAGATGTCAACATTGGTTTGTATTACCTGGCAAAGGAAAGAGAAGACCTGGGCAGGGCGTGAGCACCACGTTTACATCCAAGAAAGATATACAGAGATAATAAATGTGCAGCTGCAGCAGTCTTAAGCCAAGTATGCACTGGGATGCAAAGCTGCAAATCATTTTAGCACAGCTGCATCCGAACTGTAGCTCAAATAAGTTCATGACTTATGTCTTCAATTCGTGACATTGCATCTTGAATCTGGTGCTTGCGGGACAATTTGCAGGCATTTTGAATCCTATCCAGAATAAGATTTTCAGACTTAATGTTACAGAACATTGCTAGTATGGACGTAAGTCAGTGACAAGTGAATCTCAACTATGCTGCTACACAGAATATAGTGTAGGAAGTCACAACACCACATGTTTCATAAACAGATTTCTATTTGCTCATGAAGTGACCTCTTGACTGACTGTACTGTTGTTGCTGCAGTGTGTTCTCATTAAGTATGGAGTGAAACCGTGAAGAAACCAAGCAACTTATAGATCATTGAAGAGAAAAATGGGAGTTGTGATACCCCAAGGACAATAATTATCAAATAAAAACAAAATGATGTTTGGCAATGGGTTACAAAGTGGTGTCAGTGCAAAATCAATGAAGCAAACAAGAGTAACCAAACTCTGATTACTTTTGTTGATATATTTTGTACCCCTTGAACAAATGCAACAAACTCATAAAGCAATCTCCAGTCATCAGAAAACACAAAATACTTAAATATCTTGTGTAGTCATCCTCAATGAATTTCTGAATCCTATTGTGTCCTCCACTTTCAAAGGTGTCAACAAGATCATGCCCATGTCTGTTTCCTTCTTTGAGCAACTCTTGAATCCATCAATGTATACAAGCAGTGCTTCCGCTTTTCAGTTGGTGCATTTTAGGTTATACATTCCTGTGTACAAAATGTAGCTAACATATCAAAATACGTTTTTTATAATCATAAAAGACCTGTTTTTCTTTCTCACCAGAGAAGATATATTTACCAGTCTTGTGTGTAATAGCTACAGAATATGTTTAAATGCATCCACATTGAGCATGTCACACCACACGTGTTCCTCCCGTTGTAACATCAGAGGAAGCAGGGCACTCATACCACATTCAATTTGGATGGATGTCAGCCTGAACCTGCCAGTAGAGGTAAGTGACCATTACTATTAATACAGATGACTGGATTTTAGAAAAGCTGAATAGTTGCAAACAAACAGGTACTGGTTGTTTTTTGGTGCATTTATTCCAAATGACATGTTTCAGGCTTTGCCAGTCATCAGATTTCCTGGTGAAAACAATATAACACTTATACATTTTTTAACATCAAATGTTAAAAATAAAGCGCAAAATCAAACTAAGTGTAAAAAAAACCATTTCATAGCAAAAATAACTTTACATCTTGTTCCTTACTCATACATTCACGAACCGAAAGGCGTGCCATATAATTTAAACTTGGAAAATGGGAATGTTCATCATGAGAAGGACTACAAAAAACTGCTGCTTCAGTGTGCTTGCACTTGCTAGGTAAACCACACGGTGTAAGGGGGCACCACTTTATGGAATTGCGGCTGTGCAAATGCCGATATGTTTACTAAAAATTACAACCGTAACCAACAGCAACTAAAAGTACATGTTGTGTGTCTGCACCTAGGCACATTAAAACACACCTTGCAGTAGTACAAAGTACAACAAAGTCCATTATAAATTGCAGAAAAAATATTTTGTCTAGGAAAGGCATGACTTGCTGAAGATTCCAAAAGGATCTGTTCAGATTTGCAATTGCACTTTTTGACTATTCATCAAACATAAAATCTTAAGACATTTGTCCCATCTCGTGGTTTACTATTGGGGCTATCAATATGCCAAAAAGTTTACTGCATGTTAAAGTTTTGTAAGATGGGAGTACATAAAATAAAGTGCGCATCATGTGAATGTTTTTATGTGGGACAAACAGGGTGAGAGTTCAAAAAGGGGTTTAAACAACACAGGTATGTGAGCAAAGTAGCACATTAGGTTCCCATTTAAAAGATAAAAGCCATATGCTGGCGGAATTAGAAAGCAGCATGACAATTCTGCACACCGTGTGTCAGGGAAACAATTTGGACATCTTGGAGGAATTGAAAATACATGCATTCAGTCAAATGGCTCCAGAACTGCTAATCAAGGAGCAAATCCGTAGTGGTACAAAATCGGTTTTAGTCTTTTTGATGATTTATTGTAAGAGAGGAATGTACCTACTGTGATAATTTTTGTAACCACTTTTCTTAAGTTGGGTATATAGATAACCACCACCTTTCCCTTTACTATTTTTTGTCCTACAGTGGTGAGTATCATGTCCTTTAAAAAAGATGAAAAAGCCACCGTCAGTCGGTAACACCAGTGTTAAGAATAAGACAATGTATGGCGGAAAAAATTACGCAAACCCCTAAAAAAACATGCACACCCTAAGTAAACTCTGTCCGAACAGGCCAGGAAGGCCCAACAGTAATGACTGGCCACCGTGTCCACCGTGTCATCCTAAGCCCACAGGCATCACTGGATGCGCACATGGAGGGGCATGTGGTCAGCACACCACTCTCCTGGCCATATGTTAATTTACGAGACTGGAGCCACTACTTCTCAATCAAATAGCTCCGCCGTTTGCCTCACAAGGACTAAGTGCACCCCGCTTGTCAACAGTGCTCGGCAGACCTAATGGTCACCCATCCAAGTGCCAGCCCAGCCCGGCAGCACGTAACTTCAGTGATCTGATGGGAACCGGTGTTAACACTGCAGCAAATCCTTTGGCGATGTGAATCCCTAATCTATAGATCTACCGTATTTACTCGAATCTAAGCTGCACTCGAATCTAAGCCGCACTCGAATCTAAGCCGCACCTGAAAAATGAGACTCGAAATCAAGGAAAAAAAATTTTCCCGAATCTAAGCCGCACCTGAAGTTTGAGACTCTAAATTCAAGAGGAGAGAAAAGTTTTAGGCCACACCTCCAAATCGAAACAAAGTTCGTCCATTGTAATATGAGACATAATTTAGGTCGAATAAATGACGATACAGCTACAGTAGTTTGGTTTGAGTCATAAGCTTAGCAGTTAAGCTGTACCAGGTAGCCATTGCTATGCGTCAGTCGCTCCGTCCGTATTTATACGGGTACCCTTCCTTTTTCACGTGCTTCGTCTGGTTTGAATTGATTGCTTATTTCTCTTTGATCTGATAAGTGCCGTTCTCTTTGTTATAGGTGTTTACGTCACTCTAAGCTGAAAATGCATTACTGTACTGTCATGCATTGTTTGTCGCATTCTGATAATGAGTTCGCCGCTTACAGTTTTAAAAAGAGAGGAATTGTCTCATTATTGAAACAATGGCAAGAGACTGCTATTTGTTGTTACTACACTGCTGCTTTCTTTGATAATGATCAAGAAGAACCAAATAATAGGTTGCGTATGATAGAAGATGTTCTGAACGAGAGTTTAGCGAAAATTTTTCTCCATTTGAAAATCTTTGCAGACGCCTCTTTAGTACATTATATTCTGCACAGAAATTAGTCATCTTAGATTTAAAAAGTCTAGTCAATTGCCGTGCTTCAATTCTGACTGTATCACTATTAGGCATAAGAATAATACGAATATAAACATGACATGATATGTATATTCTTCCGCGTTTGTTGTTGTCTCACTCTAGTTTCGTAGTTTATTAGGCAGACAGGATTTAAATGAGATAGCAGCAAATACGAAAGAATGCATGGTAAAATGTTTATATTCGTATTATTCTTATGGTGAAGAGAATACTGCGCATGATTCACAATTCATAGAAGTTCCTATTAGCAACCATATCTTCTCACAGGTAGGAAAAAATTCAGAATGTAGAGTTGGCCATATTGAGAAACATCCCAGTCTTGCCAGTCGGATTTCCGTAGTACATTGAAATGCTGCTACATTCGAAGATGAACAATACGGAATTTGTATTTGCTTCGTTGGATAATGTATGAAAATGAAGTGGTTGAAACTCGGGGCAGAGAAAAAAAGCTCGTCTTCCACCTTTTTTTAAAATTTTTTTACTGACGCAGAGGTTTTGGCGCCAGTATTTATCTTTGTGCCTGCAAAGCATGCCTGTGCTGCGCTACACATATTCGAAGGCAGAAGTTAATTGTGGCAGCACCTACCAACATTTTTCAGAACTTCCGCTTACTTTGCACTCGATTCTAAGCCGCAGGTGGTTTTTTGGATTACAAAAACCGGAAAAAAGTGCGGCTTAGATTCGAGTAAATACGGTAGTTTTTTATGCAGAAGTCAAACATTTTCCGAAAAACTACTTCAGCATAAGATGCAGATTTGGTTCCTTTATACAAAGAAACCTTTTAAACAGCACAGAAGATGATTCAACAGCCAGTTATCTCCTTTCCTACAACCAAACCTAGATACAAACATTATTCTTTGTGTTACAGGGCTAAAAAGTGTACCACAAAGAGTACATGACAAAGAAATGGGCACTGAATCTGAATAACGAGTCAGTGTTTGTTATGCTTTACATGAGGAGTGTTGTCACAGGCTACATGTCTAGATCAGCTCTGCCCAGGAGGTGGCTTGGGGAGCTCAAGCATCATGATAAAGGTGAGAGCAGACAGTGGTACATAGTAAACTGTGTGCTATCTTTCGAGGCATGATTAGATGTCATGATTGCAAACAAAGTCACTCACTGCATCAAGATGATAGTCAACACTGTCTCTTTTTACGTCAGTGATCATATTGTAACAAAATAGTTCGCGCAGATTTCTTTATGCATTTTCCTCTCTCTTTATCTCCAGCTTGCAACTACAATTATGGCCATATTTGAAATCATAGACGTGTGCGCATGTGTGCACGCGCAACTTTTGTTCTGTAGTTAAAAAGCCAGCTTGAAGCATAAGTGAAAGGCAGTTCTGATGATGATGTTTGGTTTGTGGGGCGCTCAACTGCGTGGTTATCAGCGCCCGTACAATTATCCAATCTTTGCTCAGTCCAATTTCGTCACTTTCCTGGATGATGATGAAATGATGAGGACAACACAAACACCCAGTCATCTCGAGGCAGGTGAAAATCCCTGACCCCGCCGGGAATCGAACCCGGGACCCCGTGCTCGGGAAGCGAGAACGCTACCGCGAGACCACGAGCGGTGGACGAAAGAAAGGCAGTTCTGTCTACTATGAAGTAATTTTTGGATTATAATTGTGAATGTCATTTCTGGTGATCTTTTTATGGTTACTGCTCACAAGAAGGCAGTACAAACTTCCCCTCACCGATTTGATTCATACTAACAGAGTGTGTAGGGCACGACTGGGACTTTAACATACATAAACAGGAACAGGCAACTTTCAAGCAGTTTTGAGAAAATTGAGTTTGAAAATTATAGGCATGCTTATGCTGTAAGCTTTGTAGGACCACCAGTGTTCATGGGATCCGCAGCCGAGCAAGTAAGCACTTAGTTTCATATGTGGGAGGTTTCTGGATCAAATCTCAATGCTGGCAGTTTATTTTTCAATCCCATATAATTCTAACAACAAATTTTTTAAGACAATGAAAAGCATCAATATTTAATCATTCATTTACTTTTTCATAATATTTAACATGAAAAAAATGAGTAAAATGTTTTTTCTTGAAGGAGATCGAAAATCAAAAAAAGGATACATGAGGACTTTCAATCAAATCAGTGTAGTCATTTTATTTACATTATTACATCTACATTTGTGAAGATTATAATGTGTAACCTATTCAGCACTGCATGGCTCTGAGCAATATGGGACTCACCATCTTAGGTCATAAGTAACCTAACTAACCTAAGGGCATCACACACACCCATGCCCGAGGCAGGATTCGAACCTGCGACCGTAGCAGTCCCGTGATTCCGAACTGCAGCACTGCATGAATCAGGATGATACTGACTGTAGAAACATGGAAAACTATATTTATTGCAACATACATCACATGTAAGGTACATCAAATTTTTGCATGTGCATGGTTTTTTCAATATATCTATTTGCAAAAGAAACTTTATTTACATTTATAAATGGTCGCTGATCACCACACAAATTTGCGGCATACCATGCCCAACGAAGCACAGTATTAAGTACTGGTGCAGATAGTTCATAAAAAGATGGCAGTGAGATTTGATACAGAAACCTCATGCTTATAAAACTAAGTGCAAGGAAGTAATACCAGCAGCAAGATTCAATCCAGACCTTGCGCTTATGAAACTAAGTGCTTATTTGCTCAGCTATGGACTTGTTACATATTAGCAACCATACAAAATATATACACTTGCCTAAAATTTTCAAACCCAATTTTCTCAAAAATTGTTGTGAGTTGTGTCTTTCTACTTATATATGTTGAAGTCATATCCATATCCTACACACCCTGTCAATATGAATCAAGTTGGTGAAGGGAAATTCATGTGGTCCCCTTTTCAGTGGCACCACAAATACAAATAAAAAAATCTTCCACATCCACTGACACCTTATCAATCCTGCTATTTATGTGCAATAATAAATGAAAGAAAGTATTGTAAATTAGCAATTTCTCACACAACAGTTGGCACTTGAATAGCAATATTTCACTCATTTTCTTCTATGTTTCTTCTAACAATCTGAAATACATTGACTAAGCATTGAAATCAGATGCATTAACTTCATGTATTCCATTGACTTGGTTGGTGAACAAATGACTGACTTCTGAACGAAGCACAATGAGTGACCGAATAACTCGTTGGAGCCTATAACGAACGTGCCCCCCGAAACAAGTAGCCAGTTGAAGATAGCTATCATTGCCGACTACACATGAATTTCATATAATGTCATTAATACAATCGCTGTGGTCTCTGCCACATCATGTTGTATATTTATGCCCTTCGTTGACAATTTTAGAATTACCTACCTGTCTAAAAATTATCAGTCTAATGAAGTAGTGATGTAAATTTTTTAAAACTATGCGGGTTCTGTGAGTGAACAATAATTGAACCCTTTCTATTTTTAGCCCTAGATGATTTCATTTCACTTCTTTAGGGGTAACTACCCCACATATGGAACTATTGATTTAGATAGTTTTTATATCTTCAAATTTAACACATATTTCGGACAACAACACATATAAGTCACTGAGTAAGTTGACCTGTGTACAAGTCGGCATTCGATTAAACACTGAGTCTCAGTCTAGCGGCCGCTGCTCAGCTGGCCGCTGCTCAGCTGGCCGCTTAGGTGGCGCAGCTGCTGCGTGGCTGGCAGACAGCGCCGCACGTAGAGGATGTGCGTAATTGCGCGGCGGCACTTTGAGTAATCGGCGAGTCACAACACTTTTCCCCCCTTTGAAATTGTTGCACTGGTCTTGATGGAGGTGTCCTGGAGATGGCTAACGTCCATAGGCGTTGTTTGACTCGCCGTAAAGTCTCGAGGAGGAGGCTTCCCGTACCGACGGAAGTGTCCCCGATGATAACGGGTTGAGATAACAGGAGACGTAGGGGTTGAATCTGCTGGGGCCCCCTGCACCAATCTGCCCATTGCGGCAAGTCCAGTTGATATGACAGGAGACATGGGCGATGTGTCGGCGTCTGTTGGAGGAGGAGGCGAGTAGATGTACTCTGACAGAGGACGGTCCTCCGGTTCCTGCATGGGCACGTCTCCTGGTGGCGTCCGTTCTGGTGCTGGCATCGCGATGACGGTGAGAGGGCTGTGTTGTGAGTATTGAGAGATGCCAAGATCCCGAGCATCAGGTAGAGCCAAAGGTGGTGTGGCGGCATTCGGAACAGGCGTTGCTGGCACCCGAGGCCGAAGCTGGTCCGAATGACGCACTGCAACGCCCGTGTCCGTCTGGATTTCATACAGGCGTCTGCCACGGTGTCGTAAGATGCGGCCTGGGCTCCATTTTGGCCGCCTGCCATATCCCCGCACCCAGACGAGGTCGTCGGCGGTGAACCGGCCAAGTGAAGGCACCCGCAGCCGTGAGGTGGGAGGCCGCAGAAGATGAAGTAGCGTGCGGGGCTGTCGGCCATGTAAGAGCTCAGCCGGGCTGTGATCGCCCATGGGGGTGAAACGGTAAGACGGCAGGAACTGGAGAAGCGCGTCATCAGCAGCAGAAGAAGTCAGAAGTTTCCGCATCTGAGCCTTAAATGTGCGGACCAGTCGTTCAGCCTCACCGTTGGATTGTGGATGGAACAGCGGGGCCGTGACATGCGTAACGCCGTGACGAGCACAAAAATCCGCAAAGTCAGAAGAGGCAAATTGCGGACCATTATCAGTAACAAGAGTAGAGGGGAGGCCTTCCAAAGAAAAAATGCAAGCCAGAGCACTGGTGGTTGCCGCGGTGGTAGGCGACGTGCAACGGACAATGAAAGGAAAGTTAGAATAGGCGTCAATTACGAGGAGCCAATAAGTACCTAAAAAGGGTCCCGCAAAGTCAGCATGAATGCGCTCCCAGGGCTTCTTAGGCGAAGGCCACTGTGACAAAGATGACTTCGGGGCAGCGGCCTGTGACGCACAAGGGCCGCAGGCAGCGACCATGTGTGCGATGTCAGAGTCGATGCCAGGCCAGTACACATGACGGCGTGCCAGAGATTTTGTGCGAGACACACCCCAGTGCCCCTGGTGAAGGAGGCGCAAGACCGAAGCACGCAAAGACGCAGGTACCACAACACGCGACGAAGCATTGTCAGTGGAGAGGAGGATAACACCATCCCTAGCCGTGAGGCGGTAGCGCAAAGTGTAGTAGTTCCGCAACGGATCAGAAGTCTTAGCGGACGGGCGATCTGGCCAACCCTTCTGAATACAGCGTAAAACCCGGGAGAGTGTAGGGTCAGAATCCGTAGCAGCCGCCAGCCTGTCCCCAGTGATGGGGAACCCGTCCACAACCCGCTGCTCGGCAACATCCAGGTGGAAACACAAAAGTTCGTCCCTATCGAATGCCTGATCAGGACCCATGGGAAGGCGAGACAAAGCATCAGCATTCGCATGTTGAGCCGTTGGCCGGAAGTGAATCTCATAATTGAAATGGGACAAGTAAAGAGCCCAACGCTGGAGGCGGTGTGCAGCCTTGTCGGGAAGTGATGTTGACGGATGAAACAAGGAAACAAGCGGTTTGTGATCCATAACAAGATGAAATTTTGAGCCATAGAGAAAAACACCAAACTTATGAAGAGCATAAATGATGGCCAAAGCTTCTTTCTCAATTTGAGAATACTTTTGTTGGGCATCCGTGAGTGTTTTGGAGGTAGAAGCGATGGGTTGTTCCGAACCGTCAGAAAAATGGTGCGCAAGGACTGCACCGACCCCGTATTGAGAGGCGTCTGTGGCAAGAACAAGATGTTGGCCAGGTCGATAAGTAGCCAGGCACGGGGCCTGTTTCAGCATAGCCTTTAATTTCCGGAAAGCCGCATCACAAGACGCGGACCAGTGAAAAGGCACGTTTTTATGCAACAGGCGATGCAACGGCTGAGCCACCGACGCCGCAGACGGTAAAAACTTGTGATAGTATGCTATTTTCCCCAAGAAAGCCTGCAGTTCCTTAACAGATGTAGGGCGAGGAAGGGCATCGATCGCAGCAACAGTGTGTTGAAGCGGACGAATACCATCCCGAGAGAGTTGAAACCCCAAGTACGTGATAGATGCCTGAAAAAATTGTGATTTCTGAAGATTACACTTAAGACCGGCAGTCTGTAAGACATTAAAAAGTGCGTGGAGATTTTGAAGATGTTCTTCAGTGGTGGAGCCAGTGACAACAATGTCGTCCATGTAATTGATACACCCCGGGACAGGGAGCAATAGTTGTTCCAAGAATCGCTGAAAGAGAGCAGGGGCGCTAGCAACCCCGAATGGCAAGCGTTGGTATTGATAGAGGCCGAAAGGCGTGTTAAGGACCAGAAACTGCTGGGAAGCAGCGTCGAGAGGAAGTTGATGATAAGCTTCCGACAGGTCAATTTTAGAAAAATACTGTCCTCCAGCGAGTTTAGTGAACAGTTCTTCAGGACGGGGCATAGGGTAAGTGTCGATGAGGCATTGAGCATTTACAGTGGCTTTGAAATCGCCACAGAGACGAATATCACCATTGGGCTTAGCAACTACAACGACAGGAGAGGACCACTCACTGGAAGTGACAGGAAGCAAGACCCCTGAAGCAGTGAGACGATCCAACTCCCGTTTTACCCGATCATGAAGGGCCACAGGAATGGGCCGAGCCCGAAAAAACTTAGGCCGAGCAGTGGGTTTGAGCGTGATATGAGCTTCAAAGTCGTTTGCACGGCCTAACCCAGGAGAAAAAAGGGACGAAAATGTCGTCGACAAGGAATCCAGTTGAGCATAAGGAATAGCATCAGAGACAATATTGACAGAGTCATCTATGGAGAACCCGAAAACGCGAAAAGCATCGAAACCAAAAAGATTTTCTGCGTTGCTCTGGTCGACCACAAATATGGGAACAGTGCGAATGACGGATTTGTAAGATACCTCAGCATTAAACTGTCCCAAGAGAGAAATCTTCTGTTTATTGTACGTCCGTAATTGCCGAGTGACAGGGGACAGGAGTGGAGAACCCAGCTGAAGATACGTCTGAGAATTAATTATAGTGGCAGCAGAACCGGTATCCACTTGCATGCGAACATCTCGACCAAGGATTTGGACAGTGAGGAATAACTTCCCTGAAAGGGAAGAAGTGCAATTGACAGACAACACAGAATCAGAATCAGCGTCATGTTCATGAACATCATGTATGCGGTCAGATTTACAAAGGGAAGACACATGACCTTTCTTGTTGCAATTGTGACACACAGCCCAACGTTGGGGACAATCCTCGCGTGAATGTTTCGTAAAACACCGCGGACATGAAGGAAGTTGCCGGAGATTTTGCTGCAGTTTCTTAGTGGGTTGTTTACGGCTAGGCCGAGGCTGCGCGTGGGAGCGTACTGCGGCCACGTCGGCCGGCGGGGACGCGCCGCACGCGTCGTCAACAGCGCACAGAGGTTGTATTTCCCCGACGTCACCCCACGCCTCTATTTGTGCCCCAGCGGCGCGAGAAATTTCAAAAGACTGCGCAATGGAGAGAACTTCATCTAGAGTCGGATTCGCCAACTGAAGGGCACGTTGCCGAACTTCTTTGTCGGGCGCCGACCGGATAATAGCATCCCGTACCATGGAATCGGCATAGGATTCTTTGTGAACGTCAGTAACAAATTGACACTTTCGACTGAGGCCGTGAAGTTCAGAAGCCCAAGCGCGATAGGACTGATTTGGTTGTTTTTGACAACGATAAAAGGCAACACGAGAGGCTACCACATGCGTTTGCTTTTGAAAATAGACAGACAGAAGGGAGCACATTTCAGAAAAGGACAAAGACGCAGGATCCTTCAAAGGAGCCAACTGCGACAACAACCGATACATTTGAGGTGAAATCCAGGAAAGGAACAGAGACTTACATGGTTGTTCGTCCGTGACATGAAATGCCAAGAAGTGCTGTCGAAGACGTTTTTCATAATCAGACCAGTCTTCCGCCGTCTCGTCGGAAGGTGGAAAAGGAGGTACAGCCAACGACGAGAAACGCCCCGCATTTGATGCCGCGACGAAATCGCGAATCGCCGCTGTTAGAAGCGTTTGCTGATAGCGATCGCGAATCGTTAGAAGCGTTTGCTGTTCAAGGAGATATTGCAAGAGCTGCTCGACAGTAGCCATGGAACCCTGTGAGTCAACGGTGAAAAGGAAAAATCCACTACCTCGTCGCCAATTTTTATATCTTCAAATTTAACACATATTTCGGACAACAACACATATAAGTCACTGAGTAAGTTGACCTGTGTACAAGTCGGCATTCGATTAAACACTGAGTCTCAGTCTAGCGGCCGCTGCTCGGCTGGCTGCTTAGGTGGCGCAGCTGCTGCGTGGCTGGCAGACAGCGCCGCACGTAGAGGACGTACGTAATTGCGCGGCGGCACTTTGAATAATCGGCGAGTCACAACAATAGTCACATTAGCTGGCAAGTAATTAGAGAGGTAAGTTTTTGATTTTCTTTTTAGTGGGGTGGGCTTCTCAATTGATTGCTTTATGATACATGGGATCTTAATGAATATCTTTGCACCAAAAGCACATAGCTCCACCATGAACCCCAGGCAAGGAGGCAAAGTCTATATGAAAATTATATTTTTATCTGGTATTGTGATTTTGTTGATCACAGTTCCACTGAAATGATTCCTACTGTCAGCAACAAAAACAATTTAGGAATAAAAAATAGCTTCTAAAGATAAAACGCTAAAATATCAACTGCAGTGTAAAGAAGATAAAATAGGCTCTGGGTTCTTTTCTTAGATAAAAATCTTCGACATCTATCAGTGGTTGCCCCATCTCACACTGCACATTACACCAGGCCACTCTGTTCTATTGTGAGCTCCAAAAGTGTCAAGTTGACACTTCTGTATGGAAGTTAATGTGAACTGACATGTCCACAGCATTACTGTATAACTGCAGCTTATTGGCTAAACCATAATGCTCTTCCTCATTTTCTGAGCTGATGATCATCAGCCTCTAGCTGATATGAAACCTCCTGGCAGATTAAAACTGTGTGCCGGACAGAGACTCAAACTCAGGGCCTTGAGAGTACTTTCCCACGAAAGGCAAAGGTCCCGAGTTTGAGTCTCGGTCCGGCACACAGTTTTAATCTGCCAGGAAGTTTCATATCATTTCGTTGTCTTTCATTTGTGCCTTCAGAATATTGCCGTGCTTCTCTTTGCAAATGGCAATCTCCAGTTCTTCTAACACGTCAAGTTTCCTCTCTTTCTTTTCTATGAGCAAGTTTTGTGAGTCGTCGTCTTAATGGGATGGCCTGTCTTGTACACATGATTCACAACAACTGATTTGTCATAAATACTTAATCTGACTGCAACTTTCTCTTACTTGTGCCTGATCAATTGTTCTTCCCGTTTGTCCAATATACCCTGCATCAAGGGTGTGCATTAAATTTCATAAACTTGAACTTATTTATCTTTGTACCAACATCATGCTTGAAGTTATACTTAATTAGATTATTTGTCAGGAACACTATTTTAATACTGTGGGTTTAAAAATGTTCATGGTCTTTTGTGGGCACAGACTCATGACCATTTTCATTTAATCTCAGTTAAAGCTATTCCTTCGGTGCTTATTACCTTTATGCGGCAATTTATTAATAATATATGCTTTGAAACTAGTGTTAACTGCTATCTTTTTGATGATGTTTAGTTCCGTGCCTCTATCCTTCTTGATCTTGGCGTAGTGCACGCTGCAGTCAGTATAATGCACTTCGCACTACACCATGGAAGGATGGTTCTTTATAAGACTGCGGATGGCACATATCATTAGTAATCACAGCATCAGTTGTCGCTTTTCTGCAAATGGTAAATGTGTGCTTACTGCCCTGCTTTTTAACATTCAAATTAAGGAATAGCCTTGTGGATAACATCGGAAGTTCACTGAGGCTTTTTGCCGATGATGCTGTAGTATATTGAGAGGTTGTAACAACGGAAAATTGTACTGAAATGCAGGGGTATCTGCAACGAACTGACGCATGGTGCAGGGAATGGCAATTGAATCTCAATATAGACAAATGTAATGTGCTGCAAATACATAGAAAGAAAGATCCTTTATCATTTAGCTACAATATAGCAGGTCAGCAACTGGAAGCAGTTAATTCCATAAATTATCTGGGAGTAGGCATTAGGTGATTTAAAATGGAATGATCATATAAAGTTGATCATCAGTAAAGCAGATGCCAGACTGAGATTCAATGGAAGAATCCTAAGGAAATGCAATCCGAAAACAAAGGAAGTAGGTTACAGTACACTTGGTCACCCACTGCTTGAATATTGCTCAGCTGTGTGGGATCCGTACCAGATAGGGTTGATAGAAGAGATAGAGAAGATCCAACGGAGAGCAGCGTGCTTCGTTACAGGATCACTTAGTAATCGCGAAAGCATTATGGAGATGATAGATAAACTCCAGTGGAAGACTTTGCAGGAGACACACTCATTAGCTCGGTATGGGCTTTTGTTGAAGTTTCAAGAACATACCTTCACCAAGGTGTCAAGCAGTATATTGCTCCCTCCTACGTATATCTCGTGAAGAGACCATGAGGATAAAATCAGAAGATTAGAGCCCACACAGAGGCATACCGATAATCTTTCTTTCCACGAACAATATGAGACTGGAATAGATGGGAGAACTGATAGAGGTACTCAAAGTACCCTCTGCCACGCACCGTCGGGTGGCTTGCGGAGTATGGATGTAGATATAGATGTAGAAGGAATTGTAAACTGCTGTCAATTTCATGTTCCACAGTAAACTTAATTTTGATATGGGTGTCACTGAACTTTTTTACTGTTTCATCAATACCTCATCGGAACGGCCAACAAGCAACAAAGTATTGTCTACATAACATTTATAATAAACAATTGTATCCTTAATGGTTAGGTCAGACTAAAGCTTTGTCTTCTAGGTCATTGCTAAAAATGTCAGACATAGTCCACGCCTGTGAAAGTTCAATAGTTCAATTAAGTCGCTGGTCTCTTGTCTTGAAAGTTTATGGTGTTTAACGTCATTTACCTCTACAGTTTCATAACCAAAACACCGGAGTATGTATTCTTAACATCTAGCGAAACCAAATGGGAATCATCAGTGACTGGCTTCTCCTTCATGTTATCAATTAGAGCCATAGTATCATACACTGAACAGTTGTTCTCATACATGTAACAAGAATTTTGTTGATATATACTCAGTGAACAGAACAGCACTTACAAATCTTGCACACAGAAAACAAAGGGAGCAAACTTGACATGCTAGAAGAATTGGATATTATTATTCACGAAAAGAAACATAGAAATATTATGAACACACAAGTGAAAGACAATGAAATGACATTTCTTAGCAACTTCATAGAATTATTTTTAGGGCAGATAAATGATTATAAATTGTAATATCTCGTTGACAGAGTAGTTAGTGGCTGGCAATAGTATGATTAAGAAATGAAGAAAAGCAGGTACCAATGGAACAGCATTATGGTTGAGCCAATTGCTGCAGTTACACGTAATGCTGCAAACATGTCCATTCCTTAATCTCTGCTGAAGTGTCAACTTGACACACTTGGAGCCCACAGCAGAGCAGTAAGACGCAGTGTGGTGTAGTGTGTGGTGTGAGATGGGACAGCCACAATGATTTTAGTGTAAGACTTGGACCTAAAGTCCGAAGTGTCTTTATTCAACTTTAATTACTGAAAAAAAACTGAATGGCTGTTACTTCACACCTGTAATGGATAATATTGAATTGCATAAAGGAGTGAATGCATTGGGAAATGAGTGTAAGACTTCCAAGATCCTTAAGATTTTGACCATCATGTCAGTCAAATGCCACATCAGACAACTGTAGGTGACACCCTTCACCCTCTGGCTGCCACAGTATTTTTGGAAATAAGACATCCCGCAGCCACTTCATTTTTAGTCAAACTTGGTAGCAGTGAAAGAAGCAAATATTTGTGAATTTCACACTTCTTTCAAAACCCTAGGACAGGTACATAAAAGTAACAGAATGTGTTAGTCAGATGTAGCTGACGTGGAGTTATAATGTTACATGGCCACGCTAAACATAAGTGACTGGTACCTCGGCAGGTATCTAATGTCTAATATTTTTTGGAAGTTTTAACCTGATTTGTAACAGGCACAGCCAATAATGTGGGTGTTACCTCAACAACAATGAGGTTGAGTGTAGATGGTAGCATTAGTTTGCATCATACCTTTAGTGTGCGCAAGATGGCTGTTGAAAAGTTGAGTGAAGAAGTAGTGCATAGCATTTTACAAGTTATCAGTGATTAGGAGATTTCTTCTAATGACTATTCCATATCAGATGTGGAGTCCTGTGATTCAGATGATGAAGGGTATACTAAGAACATACACAGCTGTTGTATTTCAGCAAACAGAAACAGAGGAAGAGGAAAGATTGGTAAACCACATATGAACGAAAGTGTTGTTGGCACAGTGTGAATGAGTGACTATAAAAAAGTAATGCAAGATAGTACCTTCTAGTTGGACTGTGAAAATTAGTGTTTCGGATGTTTGGGCTGTTTCAGAAGTCATCGGTACTACTTCTACTAAAATGAAAACCAGACCTTCACGTACACATAACATACTAAAAAAAATAATAGGAAAGGATAGATCGCTACTCACCATAAAGATGACACTTTGAGTTGCAGACAGGAGAGAAGATTAGATTACAACAGGCACAATGAAAAGACTGTTACACATTCAGCCTTTCATGTGTTTGGGCTGCTTCAGAAATCATCATCCGTATCTCTACTACCAAAACAAAAAATGAGAAAAGGACAGACTGCTGCTAATCATAAAGGTTACAAGATGAGTTGCAGACAGGCACAACGAAAAGAGTGTTAGACATTGACAGTGGTTGGAGATAGCAAATGGGTGCATGAGGTTTACTCGCTTGTGTGTGTGTGTGTGTGTGTGTGTGTGTGTGTGTGTGTGTGTGTGTGAAGAAGACTTTGGCTGCAGCTCAAAGTACCATCTTTACAGTGAGTAGCAATCTATCCTTTTCATAATATTGTTGGTAATCGAACCTGAACTTTCCACTTTTTGATACTAATAAACGTGTTATTTGTGAAGCACATATAGTACATTTTGTGTCTGCTGTATTCAAACCAATTTCTTCTGTTGTGCACAAGGCCATGACCACTGAGTCCAAAGCTTCAGGAGAGGGGGACAGCCTTTGCCTGCACAATAAAATTGCACTTTATATCAGCCAGATGAGAGTCACACAATTTCTCTGAAATAAAGGGTGTCATCCACATCTGCCTGATGTGATCTAGCATGAAAATATTAGTGTCAGTCACACTCAGCTGACTCTTTCACAATAAGGTGCCTCACATTTTCTATGTTGAACAGGCTTCTTCAATAAACATGGTTGCCTACTTTATACAGTATTCTTATTATTTACTTCCACTGAATAAATACAATTCTTACTCTAAATACAATTACCCCAGAACATACTTCCACAAGACATGACATGAAATTATGCAAAAATAAGCAAATAGTTTCTCTTTAGGTCAACACAATGAGGATATAACATGCTGAACAACCAACCACATTTTTGTTTATTTTTATTTATGCCAAGGCAGATTTTGAGCTTTTACCAATCTTCAGTTGCTTTAATATAGTTACTTCATCATCATTATCATCATCATCATTACAGCATCTTTATGAACTGCAGTTTGTTCAGTAATGTTTATGTCTGGTGCTAGCAGTCATTTTTGCTTGGCTGAAATTGCATAAACTAATCTTTTTTCAGAATAAGACAAACTATTTGCCCATTCAGCAGAGTTGTGTCTGGTTAAGGTTGAGCTTGGATCTTTCAGTAGCGCGATTCTGTCATCCGCAACATACAATTTTCTGACTCATCCATTAGGTCACTGGAAGATCATTTACATGGGTTAAGTAAAGGAATTGTCCCAGTACCCATCCTTGTGGGATCCAACATTATGTTCCACCATTCTGAGGTTAGCTTCATGCTTGTTAACACAGCCTGTCAATGACACTCTTCTGCTTTCTGTTAAAACTTTGGCGAGATGGCAGCCAAGTGACAAGCATGATTACAGTGCTCATCAAAAAATAAGTTTTTATCATACTTTTTGATTGAATTTTTTTGTTTCACATCATGAAAATGTTTTGCAGTACATTCAGTGGTTATTATATCGAAAGTTTATTGGTACACTGAATTTCTGACGGTCTTCACCCAGGTCTGATTTTTGTTTCCATACTAAACCAACACTTATTACAATATGTGCATGTTCCTCATGTATTTTTATATATAATTTTTGCTTTGAATAGCTACACTAGTGTCTTTTTTCTTGTCTCAAAAGTAATTTGGTATCTCTGTATAATGTTTAGAAAATAACTCATGTTGTTTTGAATTTCTAACAACGGAAAATCCAGGATGGAATGTAACAATACAAGAGAAGGAAAGTTGCTACTCACCATACAGCAGAGATGCCGAGCCGTGATAGGCACAATAAAAAGATTCACACAATCATAGCTTTCGGCCATTAAGGCCTTTGTCAGCAGTAGACAAACATACACACACACACGTACACACACACACTCACGCAAGTGCAACTTGCACACACATCTGCAGTCTCAGAGAGCTGAAACTACACTGCGATCAGCAGCATCAGTGCATGATGGGAGTGGCGACTGGGTGGGGGTAAGGAGGAGGCTGGGGTGGGGAGGGGGAAGGATAGTATGCTGGGATTGGCGGACAGTGAAGTGTTGCAGTTTAGACGGAGGGTAGGAGAGAAGGTGCGGATGAGGCAGGGGCTAAGTAGCGGAAAGGAGAGAAATAAAAATAAAAGAAATTAAAAGACTGGGTGTGGTGGTGAAATGATGGCTGTGTAGTGCTGGAATGGGAACAGGGAGGGGGCTGGATGGGTGAGGACAGTGACTAATGAAGGTTGAGGCCAGGAGGGTTACGGGAACGTAGGATGTATTGCAGGGAAAGTTCCCACCTGCACAATTCAGAAAAGCTGGTGTTGGTGGGAAGGATCCATATGACACAGGCTGTGAAGCAGTCATTGAGATGAGGGGTATCACGTTTGGCAGTGTGTTCAGCTACAGGGTGGTCCAGTTGTTTTTTGGCCAGTTTGTCGGTGGCCATTCATGCGGACAGACAGGTTGTTGGTTGTCATGCCTACATAGAATGCAGCACAGTGGTTGCAGCTTAGCTTTTAGATCTCATGACTGGTTTTACAGGTAGCCCTGCCTTTGATGTTATAGGTAACGTTAGTGACCAGACTGGAGTAGGTGGTGGTAGGAGGATGTATGGGACAGGTCTTGTACCTAGGTCTATTACAGGGGTATGAGTCATGAGGTAAGGGATTGGGAGCAGGGGTTGTGTAAGGATAGACAAGTGTATTGTGGAGGTTTGGTGGATGGCGGAATACACTGTGGGAGGGGTGGGAAGGATAGTGGACAGGACATTTCTCATTTCAGGGCATGACGAGAGGTAGTCGAAACCCTGGTGGAGAATGTAATTCAGTTGCTCCAGTCCCGGATGGTACTGAGTTACGAGGGGAATGCACCACTGTGGCCGGACTGTGGGACTTTGGGAGGTGGTGGGAGACTGGAAAGATAAGGCACGGGAGATTTGTTTTTGTACAAGGTTGGGAGGATAATTACAGTCAGTGAAGGCTTCAGTGAGACCCTCGGTATATTTAGAGAGGGACTGCTTGTCACTGCAGATGCGATGACCACAGGTGGCTAGGCTGTACAGAAGGGCCTTCTTGGTATGAAACAGGTGGCAGCTGTCGAAGTGAAGGTATTGTTGGTGGTTAGTAGGTTTGATATGGAAAGAGGTACTGATGTAGCCATCTCTGAGGCGAAGGTCAACATCTAGGAAGGTGGCTTGTTGGGCAGAGTAGGACCAGGTGAAGCAAATGGGGGAGAAGTAGTTGAGGTTCTGGAGGAATGTGTATAAGGTGTCCTCACCTTCAATCCAGATAGCAAAGATGTCATCAATGAATCTGAACCAGGTGAGGGGTTTAGGATTCTGGGTTTTTAGGAAGGATTCCTCTAGATGGCCCATGAATAGGTTAGCATAGGATGGTGCCATGCGGGTGCCCGTAGCCATACCACGGATTTGTTTGTAGGTAATGCCTTCAAAGGATAAGTAATTGTGCGTGAGGATATAGTTGGTCATGGAGACTAGGAAGGAGGTTGTTGGTTTGGAATCCATATGGCGCCTGGAAAGGTAGTGTTCAATAGCAGTAAGGCCATGGGCATTAGGAATGTTAGTGTACAGGGAGGTGGCATCAACAGTGACGAGCAGGGCACCATGTGGTAAAGGGAGAGGAACTGTGGAGAGTCAGTCGAGGAAATGGTTGGTATCTTTTATATAGGAGGATAGGTTTGTTGGTCTATGACAGCAGAGATTCTCTCATTGGGGGCACAGTAACTGGCCACAATGCGGTGTCCCAGATGGTTGGGTTTATGGACTTTAGGAAGCATGTAGAAGGTGGGAGTGCGGGGAGTGGTAGGGGTAAGTAGAGAGATGGACTCGGGGGAGAGGTTCTGGGATGGGCCTAAGAATTTGAGTAGTGACTGGAGATCCTGCTGGATTGCTGGAATGGGATCACTGTGGCATGGTTTGTAGGTGGAAGTATCTTACAGCTGACTGAGTCCTTCTGCCCCGTAATCCTTGCGATTCAAAACCATGGTGGTGGAGCCTTTGTCTGCAGGTAGGATTATAAGATCAGGATCAGTTTTTAATTGGTGGACTGTGGTTCTTTCTCCGCCTGTAAGGTTACTATACATGTTGAGGGATTTGGGGAATAATGATGAGACAAGGTTCGATGATACGATTTTCTGGAAAGTTAACAGGGGGTGATTTGGAGGCAGTGGGGGTGGATCACGGTTGAATGGAGGAGTGAACTGAGTTAGGCAAGGTTCAATGTTGGTTATTGGTTGATTCTGATTGGTCGGGTTGGTGGAGAAAATGTCTTTCCACTGTTGGGACTGGGAGAAGGGAAGAAGGTCTTTAACTAGTCCTGCATGGCTGAATTTGGGAGTGGGGCAAAAGGTGAGGGCTTTGGAAAGGACTGATATTTCTGTGGGACTAAGGTTCATGACTGTGTTGCGGGTCTGTTTAGGATTTGAGTTCTGTGTGGCGGTGGGAGTGAGTTTCGGAGGGTTGGGTAAGTGTAGTAGGTCTGTGAGACAAGGTTTGTCAGTTACGAGGGGGTGTGGGGGAGGTTTTCAGGTGGTTGTAGAAGTGGTGGACAGTGGTACTCTGAGGTGGGAGTAGGAAGTGAGCAGGATGGAGAGCTTTTTGAGGTGGTGTTGAGCGTGTTGCTCAAGTTCCTGCAGGGCGAGAGTTTCAATGTGTGTTATGGGTTCCAGGAATCTGGGATTACATAGCAGGAGAATTTTGTGGATGGAGAGAAGGTATTGCAAGGAGGATTGGGCTTGGTTGATATGGTTTTGCAGGACTACGTTGGTGAGGGCTAAGGATTGGCAGAATCTAAACAGGTGGAGGTCACTGCGGAAGGAGGGGTGGCAACCAGAGATGGGTAATTTGATAGTAAGGCCATTAGGGGGGATTTCATGAGCCAAGCAACAACACAGGAACAGTATGTGGGACTGGGATCTGGCTAGGGATAAGGAAACTTTTCTGCATTGACGCAGATGGAAGGAGCAAGCATTCATGGTGGTGCAAAAATGTGCAAAAATACGTAAAAAAGTAGAATTACATCTGTAAAATTAAGCAAAAATACACCCAAATGCGTGTGAAAAGTAGAAAATGGATGCACAGAGGGGGAAAAAAAAGGAGATGAAATCTGAGGAAGATGACGATAGTGGAAGGCGAATACGCACTAAAATTGGGGAGAAGTCACAAAGGTCAAAGTAGAGAATAACTAATCATTAATAAATATAAGTATATTACTGTGGGTAGCAGGTTTGAGGGCGGATAAACGTAGAGAAGGGGGACGGTAGATGTGACTGGATGAGGTGGATTTAGTGGGTGCGAACAGGGATAGGAGGGAGAAAGTGTGGGGGGTGGGAAGGGGTTCGTAGTTAGAGATGCAAGATCGTGTTCCACCGGAAAAGTGCGGGAGATAACACGCAAAAATACAGGAACTGACACAGGGAGTATGATCCTACCCACTATCCTTCCCACCCCTCCTACTGTGGTATTCCGCTGTCCACCAAACCTACACAATATACTCGTCCATCCTTACACAACCCCTGCTCCCAATCCCTTACCTCATGGCTTATACCCCTGTAATAGACCTAGATGCAAGACCTGTCCCATACATCCTACTCCAGTCTGGTCACTAACATTACCTATAACATCAAAGGCAGGGCTACCTGTGAAACCAGTCATGTGATCTAAAAGCTAAGGTGCAACCACTGTGCTGCATTCTATGTAGGCATGACAACCAACAACCTGTCTGTCCACATGAACGGCCACCGACAAACTGGCCAAAAAACAACTGGACCACCCTGTAGCTGAACACGCTGCCGAACATGATACCCCTCATCTCAATGGCTGCTTCACAGCCTGTGCCATATGGATCCTTCCCACCAACACCAGCTTTTCTGAATTGTGCAGGTGGGAACTTTCCCTGCAATACATCCTACGTTCCCGTAACCCTCCTGGCCTCAACCTTCATTAGTCACTGTCCTCACCCATCCAGCCCCCTCCCTGTTCCCATTCCAGCACTACACAGCCGTCATTTCACCACCACACCCAGTCTTTTAATTTCTTTTATTTTTATTTCTCTCCTTTCCGCTACTTAGCCCCCGGCCTCCTCCGCACCTTCTCTCCTACACTCGGTCTAAACTGCAACACTTCACTGTCCGCCTCTCCCACCATACTATCCTTCCCCTTCCCCGCACCAGCCTCCTCCTTACCGCCACCCAGTCGCCACTCCCATCATGCACTGATGCTGCTGATCGCAGTGTAGTTTCAGCTCTCTGAGACTGCAGATGTGTGTGCAAGTTGCACGCGCGTGAGTATGTTTGTCTACTGCTGACAAAGGCCTTAATGGCCGAAAGCTATGATTGTGTGAATCTTTTTTATTGTGCCTATCGCGGCTCAGCATCTCTGCTATATGGTGAGTAGCAACTTTCCTTCTCTCGTATTGTTTTCAATTTCTGTTAGATGCAACTTCTGCTTAACAGTATGTTTAAATATTATGCTTAAATCCGTCTGATGTTACTGAAATCACACTAGTAGCAAACTCAACAGTTATTGGAGGCCTTTTTATAGTGAAATAAATGTAATATTTTTTTTAATTTCACATATTTAACATTTCTTTTCTTTGCTATAGATATTTTATTAGATCATGAGTGGATATAATGGGAGTTGCCGTAAGAAAGTAAGTAGTGGGATGCAATGTGTGTGCTGTAGTAAATGGTTTCATTCGCAGATGCAGTGGGAGAACTATGGGGAGGTTACCGAGGCCCTCACTTGGAACTGCAAAATATGCAACAAGACTAGCTTAATAGAGGATCAAGAAATGTAGGGCTGTGCCCTTCAGGCACATGTGGATCAAACTGTGAGAGAGGTAGTGAGGATGAAGGGAGGCAATGGGGGAAATTGGGGACTGGATATTGGTAAGAAGGCTCATAGGAAGAGGACATGGTCTGACTGTTTCGTTGTGTCTACCAGCAACATGTTCCAGTTGCCAGAGTTGAGGAGAGAAGACCTTCACGATGGTGTAGGAGTACGAAATGTGCAGCTGTGTCTGCCCTTGAGAAGGGCGTACAAGAGAAGTGCAAATATTAGGAAGAAAAGAATACTGCTGCTAGGTAGCAGTCGTAGCAAAGGTCCAGGCCATCCATTTCCATGACAGGGCTTGAAGTGAGGAAGACAATACAGCAATTAAAAACAGGTAGTCAGCAGGTATAAATGAAGTTTCTGTTCCTGTTCTGAAGATGTGCATACAGAGAATACAAGGAAAGACGATTAGAGTGTACCATCCCGTCTCTGCAGCATGGCCACTAGAGATGGAGCCCAAGTTCGGATTGGAAAATGATGGGTAAGGAAACTGGTTGTTCCATCTCAAAGAAACCATCCTGGTATTTGCTTGGAGTGATTTAAGAAAATCACAGAAAATGTAAATCTGGATGGCCAGATGGGATCTGAATCATTGTTCTCCTGAATTTGAGTCCAGTGTGCTAACCACACAGCCACCTCACTTGGTGAGAGAGCATACAAGCTCCCTTTAAAAAAAGTAATAAATCAATCATGAAGGATAGGCAAATGAGTTACATCTTTAAGTTATAACTTTAAAATGATGCAAAGTTTGGTTTCCAAAGTGGACGAGGTACATTGTTACAAAGACCAAAGAAGTGGTACTTGCTCTTGACAAGAACGACTGCGTCACAGGTATATTCTTAGACTTGTCTGACTCTTTTGCCAATATTGACCATAACATACCACTAAACAAACTAGAAGCACCAGTTATAAGAGGAACACCAAAGGAATGGCTTCAATTTTACCTGGAAGATAGGATGCAGAAGATGAAGAGTGTTCACATATCTGCTGGTGACAATTTTTTTAGTAAAACAACTGTCAGACAAGAAACCTATACATATAGGTGTTCCTCAGAGTAATATATTAGGTCAATTATGATTTTAATACACAGGGTGATAACAATTAAAGCTGCAGAGCCAAAACACTGTAAAAAACAAACCATTGCTCAAAATCACACCAAATTTGAATGGAATATTATTGAAAAAGGGAGAAACATTATGGATACAAAAAAATTTAACAATAATTTTACTACCAGATGGTGCCATAAGTTGCAGAAAAGATATGGTGTGTACAGCTGTTCGTCAGTTTGCATCTGAGCAGTGTTGTCAACTTGCTAAATCGGAAGATAAATGCTTTATGGCTGAACAGCTTTACGATATTGTGACAAGATTACCATTCAAAGCTTTCCTGGTCTTCTTAACATTTGTACTGAAAAGTGTAACACAACTGAATTTACTTTTCCAAAGTGACCACGTGGAACCTACTAAGTTGCTCAAAGAATTATTTTTTATGTTCAAAAGTCTACTGCAAAAACTTGTATCATTGAGCCTACAGAAAGTGAGTGACAGTGAATTAGCGGATTTTGATTTCGAGACCCATCTAATGCATACATTTCATTCCATTGCACAAAATATCGACGAAAAAGACTTACCCGAGATCAAAGAATGGTGCAAGAAATTTCTCTGTACTTTGGAGCGAGAAATTAAAAAAAAAAAAAAAAAATTGCCCAATAATTTGTCTATTCTGAAGATGATGGCCTATCTTCATCCTCAAGTTGCATTGTCTCAAATAAAACCAAGTGTGTCTGTCATTTTCACTAAAATGTACAGAACTCACTTATACGGTGACAAAAATGAAACAGAATTGGAATGGAATCAGTTGCAGAATAAGTCATGGTCGAATGTAACCATCTCTGTTGAATTTTATACTGAGGTATTTCAAGATTGTGATTCTGCTGGAGAAAAGCATTTTGGAAATGTAGCCAAAGTTTCTATGGCACAACTCACACTGCCAATATCAAACGCAAGTGTCAAATGTGCTTTTTTGACGTACAGTGTAATTAAAAATAAATTACACAATAATCTGTCTCTTGAAGTACTTCAAAGTATCATGATGGTAAGATTTACATTGCAAAGAGACTGTGGTTCGTGTGTCAAATTTGTTCCATCCACTCGTATGCTCGAAATATTCAACGTCAATATGTATGATCACAAATGCGCAGGAAATAGTACAACGCAACATGATACTTAAGCCTTTGCCGAAATATTCGATGTCTTATAAGTTGAAATCAGAGCACATTTCTATCGTTTCTGAAATATTTTTGTTTCATGTTAAATTAGAAGAATTCGTACTGTGCGTTATTTTTTTCCCACTATCATTATTCTCTAAGATTTACTAACATCGAAGTTTGTTAACAAACAGCATTACTAAGTTTTTCAAATAATGAATCAAACATCCTTACATAAAAATGTCTATTTTTATATCAATTAACATCATCACAATGCTTAAGAATTAGTCTAAAAAATTCGCCAGTGTCCGTTTATCATTACATCAATACAAGTGGCATTGTATAAAATACAACTATGTAAATAAAATCATCATTTCTTCCTACCCGAATGTTTTTTTGGAATTTTTAGGTCATTCAAAGGAAAATTTAGGGGGATTTCGAATTGATCCTATGGGGGAACATTTTTTAGAAGTTGACAACACTGCATCTGAGATGCATGACTGTCTCAATGTAGAATTGTGTGTTGCTGGTAAAGTCCTTTTACAAGAACATTGACTCTGTGCTAATAGTTCTGCAGAAGTTCTGGATACTAATGGATATGAAAAAAAGTGTTGGCCCAATGTTTGCCAAGGATAAGGAGAAAACTATTGGTAAATTCAAAAATGCAGGTGCTTTTGATTTGCAGTTTTATAAAGGGAGGAAAGCAACTGATACGACATCAGTAGATGTGGGCACAGCACCGCTGGAGGGGTCAAGCAGAGGCAAGCAAACATGTAGTGGACAGGCAACTGCCCAGACTTTGGCCAAGCCTGTGAACATGGTGCACAAAATTCTACGAAACATCCTGTATCATCCCATATTGCAGTCCATAACCGAGAACATCACGAGGAGGTATCTGCTCCAAAGACATTGCAGTCGACTTAGTAGTAGTATCAATATGAATTATCGCAACAGTCAACCAACACTGGCCAACAGGATTGTCAGTAACAGAAAAAGTAAAATCAAAACGACCTCCTCGAAAAACAGTCTGTCCTTTCAACACATCAACCAAAACGGACGAACCGACGTTCATGTTATACTCAGTCTCCACATCCAAAATAGATTTGTAAATAGTAGGCTTCCATCGGAACACACGATGTATCCTACAACAAGGCATGCTGCCGACTGTGTGTCAGCTACCGGAAACACGCTATTTATAGACGACACGTCACCCAAGGTCACGGACTTAAAATTATTCGACTGTGGCGATGCACTTATCCCGCCGTCGCGCATAGGAGCTCTAGTATGCGCGACGCCAACTGAGCGGGCAGCCTAATAACAAGGGGACCGAGCACACGAGTGATATTAAGATATTAGAGTGTGGAATGTTTGGAATGGGTCATTCATACTGACCCACCAGGTTTCTTTTTTGCTGTCATGTAGTTTATTAAAACAAAGGGTACAGCTCTATGTCTACAGTTCAGTGGATGTACCACCACTTTATTACATACTATTATATACAGTCATATCACCAACTATTTTACATTTCATATAAACACCTTTACCACAGACAAAGACACAAATATTATCATCATGAGAGAGTTTACAAGACCTGCGTGTCCTAACACACAATGGTTTATCAATAAAAAAAAATTAGTCGATGTTTCACCAACACCACGAACTTGAGACATGGTTACCATGAACGTCCGATAACCGAGAACATCACGAGGAGGTATCTGCTCCAAAGCTGTTGCAGTTGACTTAGTAGTAATATCAACACTGCAACGTCTTCCATCCCCAGTTTTCCAAACAGACTGGAGTTAGTGCATGGGGTGTAGCAGCACATTCTGGGATCCAGAGTCTTCAGTGGAGCTTTTGGCATGTGCAGCAATGAAGTCTGTTTGTGTTTATATGACAGAATGTTGTACAATAGTGACCATCTAAAAGAGGCAGTGCAGTTGTTAAGAAGCTGGCTTTACATTTGGGAGGATGGAGTTGGCTCTGCCCAGCAACCTTGCTTTTGGTTTCCTGTGGTTTAGGCAAATGCCAGGATGATTTGTTCAACGCCTTGGCCAACCACCTGTCCTATCCTCCAAACCCATAGATACGTACTATGTTTATATATTTTTTGAGTTATTTATTTTCACTGTATTAAATACTGACCCTGCGACTTATCTTAGAAGAAAGATTAAGGAAAGGCAAACCTACATTTCTAGCATTTGAGACCTAGAAAAAGCTTTTGACAATGTTGACTGGAATAACTCTCTTTCAAATTCTGAAGGTGGCAAGGGTAAAATACAGGGAGCAAAAGGCTATTTACAATTTGTACAGAAACCAGATGGCAGTTATAAGAGTCGAGGTGCATGAAATGGTAGCAGTGATTGGAAAGGGAGTGTGACGGGATTGTAGCCTATCCCCGATGTTATTTAATCTGTATATTGAGCAAGCAGTGAAGGAAACAAAAGAAAAGTTCGGAGTAGGAATTAAAATCCATGGAGAAGAAATAAAAACTTTGAGGTTTACCGGTGACATTCTAATTCTGTCAGAGACAGCAAAGGACCTGGAGAGCAGCTGAACGGAATGCAGAGTGACTTGAAAGGAGGATGTAAGATGAACGTCAACGAAAGCAAAATGAGGATAATGGAATGTAGTACAATTAAGTCGGGTGATGCTGAGGAAATTAGATTAGGAAATGAGACACTTCAAGTAGTAAAGGAGTTTTGCTATTTGGGGAGCAAAAAACTGATGATGGTCGAAGTAGAGAGGATATAAAATGTAGACTGGCAATGGCAAGAAAAGCGCTTCTGAAGAAGAGAAATTTGTTAACATCGAGTATAGATTTAAGTGTCAGGAAGTCGTTTCTGAAAGTATCTGTATGGAGTGTACCCATGTATGGAAGTGAAACATGCACAATAAATAGTTTAGACAAGAAGAGAATAGAAGCTTTCGATATGTGGTGCTACAGAAGAATGCTGAAGATTAGATGGGTAGATCACATAACTAATGAGGAGGTATTGAATAGAATTGGGGAGGAGTTTGTGGCACAACTTGACTAGAAGAAGGGATCGGTTGGTAGGACATGTTCTGAGGCATCAGGGGATCACCAATTTAGTACTGGAGGGCAGTGTGGAGGGTAAAAATCTTAGAGGGAGACCAAGAGATGAATACACTAAGCAGATTCAGAAGGATGTAGGCTGCAGTAGGTACTGGGAGATGAAGAGGCTTGCAAAGGATACAGTAGCATGGAGTGCTGCATCAAACCAGTCTCAGGACTGAAGACCACAACAACAACAACAACAACAAGATAACAAACGCTATAACACTGTAAGATGAATAAATAAATAAATAAATAAATATAATAGAGGGAAACATTCCACGTGGGAAAAAAATATATCTAAAAACAAAGATGATGTGACTTACCAAACGAAAGCGCTGGCAGCTTGATAGACACACAAACAAACACAAACACACACACAAAATTCAAGCTTTTGCAACCAACGGTTTGCTTCATCAGGAAAGAGGGAAGGAGAGGGAAAGACGAAATGATGTGGGTTTTAAGGGAGAGGGTAAGGAGTCATTCCAATCCCGGGAGCGGAAAGACTTACCGTAGAGGGAAAAAAGGACAGGTATATACTCGCATACACACACATATCCATCCGCACATACACAGACACAAGCAGACATTTGTAAAGGCGTGTATGTGCGGATGGATGTGTGTGTGTATGCGAGTGTATACCTGTCCTTTTTCCCCTCTAAGGTAAGTCTTTCCGCTCCCAGGATTGGAATGACTCCTTACCCTCTCCCTTAAAACCCACATCCTTTCGTCTTTCCCTCTCCTTCCCTCTTTCCTGATGAAGCAACCGTTGGTTGCGAAAGCTTGAATTTTGTGTGTATGTTTGTGTTTGTTTCTGTGTCTATCAAGCTGCCAGCGCTTTCGATTGGTAAGTCACATCATCTTTGTTTTTTAAATAAATACATACAATGACTGTTTCCATACAAGAGGAATTCCAACTAATGGCATAATATTTTAGTTTGTCAAGTCAAATTTTGTGATCCACATACTCTGAGGCTTTGGCAAGATTGCAGAATATACCACCAGGACAATTTTTCTTGTTTATCTCTTGCAAGACTTCGTACATGAATTCTTGTATTGCTTCCTCTGTAGAGGACCCCTTACAATAACCAAACTGAGAGACAGATAATAAGGTCTACACAGATATGTGAATCAGTGTCGTATCTTAGGCCACTTTCTCAAAAACATTTGAACAGACTGGAAGGAGTGAAATGGGTCAGTAATTCAAACGATTTGCTTATGTCTACCGTATTTACTCGAATCTAAGCCGCACCTGAAAAATGAGACTCTAAATTCAAGGGGAGAGAAAAGTTTTAGGCCGCACCTCCAAATTGAAACAAAGTTGGTCCATTGCAATATGAGACACAATTTAGGTCGAATGAATGACGATACAGTTACAGTAGTTTGGTTCGAGTTGTAATCTTAGCAGTTAAGCTGTACCAGGTAGCTATTGCTATGCGTCAGGCGCTCCGTCCGTATTTATACGGGTACCCTTTTTCACGTGCCTTGTCTGGTTTGAATTGATAGCTTATTTTTCTTTGATCTGATAAGCGCTGTTTTCTTTATTATAGATGTTTACGTCACTCTAAGCTGAAAATGCGTTACTGTACTGTGTCATGCATTGTTTGTTGCATTCTGATAGTGCATGTTTGTGGCCTGTCGCCGCTCGCGGCATCGCTTGCTTTTGTGCGCACTACTGCCGCTTACAATTAAAAGAGGAATTGGCTCATTAGCGAAACAATGGCAAGAGACTGCTATTTGTTGCTACTTACACTGCTGCTTTCTTTGAAAATGATCAACAAGAACCAAATAATACACTGCGTATGATAGAAGATGTTCCGAACGAGAGTTTAGCGAAAATTTTTCTCCGTTTGAAAATCTTTGCAGGCGCCTCTTTAGTACATTACATTCGGCACAGAAATTAAAGTCATCTCAGATTTAAAAATCTAGTCAATTGCTGTGCTTCATTTCTGAGTGTATCACTATTCGGCATATGAATAATACGAATATAAAAATGACATGATATGTATATTCTTCCGCGTTCGCTGTTGTCTCACTCTAGTTTTGTAGTTTATTAGGCAGACAGGATTTTAATGAGATAGCAGCAAACACAAAAGAATACATGGCAAAATGTTTATATTTGTGTTATTCTTATGGTGAAGAGAATACTGCAAGTGATTCACTATTCATAACGTTCCTATTAGCAACAATCTCTTCTCACAGGTAAGAAAAAATTCATAACGTAGAGTTGGCCATATTGACAAACATCCCAAACAGTCTTGCCAGTCAGATTTTCGTAGTACATTGAAATGCTGCTACATTCGAAGATGAACAATACGGAATTTGTATTTACTTCGTTGGATAATGTATGAAAATGCAGTGGTCGAAACTCGGGGTGGAGAACAAAAGCTCGTCTTCCACCTTTTTTTTTTAAATTCATTTACTGACGCAGAGGATTTGGTGCCAGTATTTATCTTTGTGCCTACAAAGCACGCATGTGTAGCGCTACATATATTCGACGGCAGAAGTTAGTTGTGGCGGCACCCACCAACTTTTTTCAGAACTTCCGCTTGCTTTGCACTCGATTATAAGCCGCAGGTGGTTTTTTGGATTACAAAAACTGGAAAAAAGTGCGGCTTAGATTCGAGTAAATACGGTAGTTTTATACTGTGGCTGTTGCCTTCAGTCTAGAGACTGGTTTGATGCAGCTCTCCACACTACTCTATTCTGTGCAAGCCTCTTCATCTCCCAGTACCTACTGCAACCCACATCCTTCTGAGTCTGTTTAGTGTATTCATCTCTTGGTCTCTCTCTACGATTTTTACCCTCCGCGCTGCCCTCCAATACTAAATTGGTGATCCCTTGATGCCTCAGAATATGTCCTACCAATCAATCCCTTCTTCTAGTCAAGTTGGGCCACAAATTTCTCTTCTCCCCAATTCTATTCAATACCTCCTCATTAGTTATGTGACCTACCCATCTAATCTTCAGCATTCTTCTGTAGCACCGTATTTCGAAAGCTTCTATTCTCTTTTTGTCTAAACTATTTATCATCCACATTTCACTTCCATACAAGGCTACACTACGTACTAATACTTTAAGAAAAGACTTCCTGACACTTAAATCTATACTCTATGTTAACAAATTTCTCTTCTTCAGAAGTGCTTTCCTTGCCATTGCCAGTCTACATTTTATATCCTCTCTACTTCAACCATCATCAGTTATTTTGCTCCCCAAATAGCAAAACTCATTTACTACTTTAAGCGTCTCATTTCCTAATCTAATTCCCTCAGCATCACCTGATTTAATTCGACTACATTCCATTATCCTCGTTTTGCTTTTGTTGATGTTCATCTTATATCCTCCTTTCGAGACACTGTGCATGCCGTTCAGCTGCTCTTCCAGGTCCTTTATACTATATATAGTATATACTACATAAGTAAGTCAATTAGCAACCAGGCCCAGAACCAATGACCATTTAGAAAAATAGATCAATGGTAGTTTTATCAAGTCCATGTAAAATTTTGATATTCTGCTAGGGAGGCTATTATAGCCAGCATAATTATTACAATTGATGTATCTTGTAATCTTTTTAGGAATGATATTTTTGAAACTGGTGGTGCATTCAGTGTCAGCTGATGTAAACATAACTCATCTATGATGAACAGTTGGAAAAAGACAAACAACTGCACAAAAAGTTAAGATTACACATTACACAATTTAACATGAATAAAATACAGCAGTTCTCAGTTTTAGCTAATTAACACCACACTGAATGGTGTAGTATGATATTACATAGCCACATAAAAAAATAAAAACAGAAGTACCTGTGTTGATGTGTCCCCACTTGTGACATTTAATGCAGCGAACATTACGCACTTGTATACCAAATGGTTGGTCCCGAATTTCTGAATCACCTTTACAGTAGCTAGAAGAAAGAACATCTATGGTAACACAACTTTTATTAGCAAAAGTTTTTAAGAAAAAAGAAACAGCCAGTTCTAAACTAACATCATTATTTCAATAATATGAAATCTTGAATGGGAGATTGAATGACTTATAAGGGAAGCCAACTGTTCATTATACAAAGGAGGTACTCAGCGCAACCCCTCCCCCTCCCCCCCCCCCCCCCCCCCCCCCACAAACACACACACAGACACAGCCTGCACTCCCTCCTCTATCTTTTTCTCTCCAGTTAATGACTGCTCCTGAGTGCAGTTTTCTGTACAGTGATTAACTCTGAAAGAGAAAGTGATAAACTCAATTTTTCAAACTGTGATATTCAAGTTAATTACCGAAGGTACATAAAAATTTCCCAGTAAAACATACATGCTTGGCAAATATTTAAAGACAAAGACTGTGTAATCGTATGTAAAATAAGTGAAAGGCAACTGCTCACATATAGAGGACTGGCTTGTAGCACAAAAAAATACATAACAAAAGACAGTTAACACTAGCTTCCAAGCTTTTGCTCTCTCTCTCTCTCTTTCTTTTCTTCTTTTTTAGTAAGAACACACACACACACACACACACACACACACACACACACACACACACACAAATGTACGTAAAATACAAGGAGGGGTAGCCAGATGACTCAGCAGCTGCACAACAAGACAAACAGAATTCCGAGGGTAGGGCTTATAAGGGATAGAGAGAGGTGGGGGGGGGGGGGGGGGGGGAGGAATATGGTGATAGGATGGAGACAAGGAGGGGGAGGGAGAGCAAGGGAGAAGGGATGGAGAAAAATGAAGGAGGGCAATGGAAAAAAAGGAAATGTTCCATGGCCTACATCCTGCATTCAAGACACCCCATCCTACACTCAAGACACTCCTCACTTCCTTCACTGTTTCTCCACAGACTGCTTGTTACTCACTGTTGATGTCATGTCCTTATACACCAACACCCTTCTTGTCCTTCTCAACTTAAGAGCCACCGTCCTAGATGCTGATCTCCACCTCTCAGATGGCTCCATAATACATTATTCATATCAAGTGCACCAACCACCAACACTATTTTCATTCTGACAGCTGTCACCAGTTCATATTAAAAGTCCCTCCCATACAGTCTCACCACCCATGGACAACATATCTGCAGTGGAAAGTTGTCAAAATATACCAATAGCCTTACCAGAGCTTTTATTGAGAGACAATAGCCTGTCCAACTCATCCATAATCACATGTCCCGTGTCATCTCCTCCTCTGACACAAGTAACCCTGTTAATCAGGCATCAACCAGCACTCCTCTAATCACTGAGTATCACCATCACCTTGAAAAGCTCAACCACAACCTACACCAGTGTTTTGATTACCTCCTGTCATGCTCACATGAGGGATATCCAACCCAAAATCCTACCCCCCATCACTCAAAGTAGTGTTCCACCACCCACCCAACCTACAGAATATTCTTGTCCATTCCTATTCCAATCCTGCTCACAATCCTGCACCCCATGGGTCAGTTGCGTGTGGTTGACTCAGGTGCAATACCCATCCCACACATCCACCTACAACCTCCTACTGCAGTAGAGAGACAGGCATCTGCCACCCAATAAAAAGTATGGCCATGTTCGAAAGCAGCCGTATTATATATTAGCTATACTGCAATTACTGTACAGCATTGCATGTAGACATAAAAGTATCCAATTACCCAACTGTTCACTAGTGTGAATGGCAGTTCCAAAATGGTGGAAAACTGCAGATTTTACCATACAGTTGCCAAACTTGCAGTGCACAACTCTAATGACTTAAACAAGCATATCTTGAGCTCTCGCATTCTCCCTGGTCTAAACCTCTGTTAACTTGGTTTCCCATTGCCTTATCTTACCTTTTTATTTCTCTCTTCCATTCTTCTATCCACACCGTTCCTTCCCCATCCCCATCATGTCCTGCCTTCCTTCACCACTCTTCCCCCCTTCCCTATGTGAGCTCTCTCTCTCTCTCTCTCTCTCTCTCTCTCTCTCTCTCTCTTTCCCATTTTTCTCCCTCTCCTCCCTTTTTTCCACCCCTCTCCCTTACTCTCTCCTCTCTTTGTGTCTCTCTTCATCATCATCATCTCCTTTCCTCCCCTCCCCTCCCTCTCTTTCTAACCCTTCTATACGCTGCCCTCTGAACTCTGTTCACCTTGTGCACTGCTTAGTCAACTGGCAAAAGACCTGCCTCGCATTATTCTGTTACCCTCTCCTTGCCATTTGTGTCCTTCCCTACACCCTCCCTACCTCCATCTACCCAGGTAACTGATTTCAATAACTGACATTCAATAATCAGTCCGTCTCTACCATAAGCATGTACATTTGACTGTCTGTGTGGTTATGTGTGTGAATGTACATACCCTTACAAGCAAAATGGCAAGGGTTCGAAAGCTAGTGTTAACCATTTTCTATACCATGTTTCTATGTATGACACATCAGTTCTCTACAGGTAAGTGGTTGACTTTCTCTATTTTATTTATTTTTCCATCCAGAAATTTTCATTACTGTTACAGTGTGTAAACAATGATACCTTGAGATGCACCACAGGAATACTTTAAAGCATTGACACAAAAGGCAGATTTAACTCAAGTATCACAAATTTAGGCAGGAAAATTGTACATTATCTTACAATAAACCTCAAGTGAGCAATATGAAGGACAAGCTTGGCTAACTGTCTAGTTAATAAATCAATTTGTGCAAGTAGCTTCTAATAAGGGAAATATTCTCCTTCAACAGAAAACATACGAGAAAATCCAAGTGTCAACTATTTTGGGTGTGTGGATAAACAGAAGAATTAAAAGTAATGCATTTACATTCATAAGTACTCACTCCTCTCTTGGGGCATTGAATTTCCGCTGCCATTCAAATTTATACTCTGGCTCATCGTCTTCTCTTTCACGTTCTTTTTTAGTTCCTGGAGGTGGTTCATACATAAAATTGACACTAAGTTTGTCCTTGCTCTCCTTGCTCAGCAACGCCCTGGTAACAAAAAAAAATTATTAACAACAAAAGAATACACAAATATTAACTTACGTATCAGTGTCAAATCACGAAGTCCGCGATGAAACTAAATCTTCAAACTATTTGGTAACAAGATTAACATAATACATCAAGACAACAATTTCAGCGAAGTGAACTAATTCACCAACCATCTAAATTCACACACTAAAATGTAAAACGTAATGCAATGAACTGCATGCACGCAAACTGGCAATACACTGTGGAGTCATATTATTATGACCACATGCTAACATACATATTAGTCATTTGTAGTACGTAGAACAACTAGACAAGCTAGAACCACATTGTTGTTTGACATGTCGATGTCCATACATTGTACACAATTAATCACAGTCAACCTCTCTACTTGAAAAAAAAAAATGGTAATTTAGATTGATGTCATTAGTAGTCCCTTGCAATAGACTTTCACTTATAGAATCAGCTGTGCACCATAAATTTCACATTAAGAGGAGTTCAATATATTATTCAACAGTTCAGTAAAAAAGCTGGAGTAATGTATCACCAAACACTGAAGAATTACCCTAACACTCACGTCAATAACAATCAGAAGCAGACATTTATAGTTCAGATAGAAGAACAATATAACTTTAAAAAAATTGATAAGCTTCATGGGTTAGAAGATAATAGAAATGAACATTACAGAGAGTCAACCACAATTGATATGTCATGTTCAACAGCACTGTCATTGAAAAATTGAGAGAGAAAAGGGTGTCAAATTTTGGTTACATTATGAAGTTTGCCAGCCATCAAACAAGTCCATTGTTATTGAACTACATAACCTACCCCTTTTGTCCTCTCACCACAACACCTGACATAACCCTTCATTGACCAACAAATTAGCTTCTGACAACTCATCAGTACCTCAGGTATACAATAAATGGTCACCTTTACTCTCCATTATTTGTATTCTACCTGGGCTTTCCAGTACCATCTTTAATTTAAATATGTACTTTACTTTACACTTAAATTATATGTTTCTAGAGTAAAGGTCAATATTCCTGCACTTACAAAAAAGATGACTTCAAGCAAAAAAGTTCTAATACACATCTGTTCTATTCTCAATTGTTTCAGAGTCAAGACATATTTCATAGACTTTCAATTAATTTATATTTTACCTGGTGATGTACCACTCCCATATTGTCCAACTACTCCTTACTTCTTTGCTCTGAACAATCTTGGTCTGAATATCCTTGCAGTTATGAAACAGTGTGTTGAATTTGTATTTCGTTTGTTGGGACTTGTACATGTAAGAGATTCAAAGTGCATCCCAGAGAAACATCAGGTAATTGTTTCTTTGGGAATCAATACTGTAACCAAAGCAGAACCAATGTCATAGCATTCTCATGTGATGCTAGTTAATTCTAAGAACAAATACCAGTTAATAAGTTAACCACTTTGAGTTTTTCTGTTGTTGAACATTTCACATTCAAGAAGTAGACAGCAATATAGGTTGGAAAATCTCAATAATGAATGATGTCAACACTTACAAGAAAGTACGGAAAAACAAGTAATGAATTCAATCAGTCAACACAATGAAATTGGATAGAAAGTGATGGCAGGAGAACACACATATAAAAAAAGGTATTGATTTTGCAGGTTTTTGGGGCCAGTGGCACTTGGTGGTGGTCATGCCAATGTAAAAGGCCAAACAGTGTTTACAAGCAGTTGGTACACAATATGCCTTGTTTCAAAGGCAGCTCTCTCCTTGATCATATATGTTTTGTCAGATCCAGGGCTGGTACAGGTGGTGGTATAGGGCAAGTATTACAGTGCAGCCAGTCACAGGGGAATGTGCCATAGGGTAGGGAAATGGGGGTAGAAGGAGCATTGGCTCTAACAAGGATACTGTGGAGATTGGGTGAGCAACAAAAAGCTATTCTAGGTGTGATGGGCAAAATGTCAGACAGAATAGACATCATTTCAGGGCATGAATTTAGGAAGTCATAGCCTTGTCAGAGCAAATGATTAATACATTCATTCATGAATGTAATGAGTTGCCTCTAAGATATTACACAATGAATATCAAAACAAACAATGACCGAAACCAATATGTGGAGATTAGGCCGCAATGAAAACAAGTTATGGAGTTCTTACAAAGGACAACCAATGCAAGATTATCTTAAAAAAAAAAAATACCCCACCATCACCCAGGAGGAAGAAATAAATGTAGCAGATCAAACAGAAGATGGAGCCATCATGCAGAACTGAAGCCAAAGAAGAAAATATATTTCAAAGCTCATTTCTGTAGCAATGAGCAGTGCGTCACCATAATTTATACAGGATGGTCAGAAAGTTTCTCCCTTTTTTAACAGAGTCCCTGAGTTTTGATGCTCTGTGGAGATAAGACTCCTTTATACCAACTGACATTGCTGGCTGTGTAAACTTTAATGCAAGTCTGAATTACTTGATGAGTCATAGTGAACACATTCACACACTTATTTTTCTGTTTCTGGCAACTGTTGCAGTAGTGCCCTTCTTCTATGTTGATCTTTTTCATAAATTTAACATACCTGAGCTTGGTAAGTTAATGAAAGTTTGTCATTCAATTTTTTTGTTTTCCAACTGTTTCCACCTAATGGAAGAACAGAAAAATAATTTATGTTATATCTAAATTGTAATTAGGGAGATAAAAATGACAGATTGGAGAAAGTTTAATTTTCTTTGATTTAATGGATTTGTACATTCCTTGTTTAAACTAATTTTTAATTTTATCTGTATATTTCTCTGTAGTTACCTGCATTTCTCATCCTTTAAGGGTGTAATTTAAAAAATGGGACCAAAACATGAACATGTTCGTTCCCAGATTCAAGGTCTACATACCAGAGGAATGTCTTAGCACAAAAATTGCTCAAACATCAAAAATCATTAGACTTTGAGTTAAAAAAGGAGATGGCAATGTCAGTGACAGTGAAGGAGCTGGAGGACCAAAAAAACACACACCAAACATTAAAAACAAAATCTGGTACTGGCGGAATTAAAGCTGTGAGGACAGGTTGTGAGTAGTGCTTGGGTAGCTCATTCGGAAGAACAATTGCCCGTGGAGGCAAAGGTCCGGAGTTCAAGTCTCAGTCCGGCACACAGTTTTAATCTACCAGGAAGTTTCAGCAAAGGATAAAACTGTCATTGGTACTTGGGCAGTTACCAAATGTCTGATGACTAGCAGCAGAGACAGAAGACCATCAATAGGACAACTATAACAGACTTTACGCATAGATAATCCTGGGGAAAACATGCTTATTCCTAGCCAACGAAACACACGCTATCAGAAAAAAAAAACTTGTCGACTGTCATGCATTTTGTAAAAGAGTAATGTCTGGTGGTTTGTGCAATGTGAACCCTGAAGGAAAGAGCAAAAGGATGAACATTTCATTTACAGACGAGTCTTCAGGAGAGCTTTATCCAAAGCACAACAAACAAAATGGTCAAATCTGCACAAATGAAACACAGAAAATTGGCCCAGCCCACAGAACAAAGCAAGGATTGCAGATAATGGGTACTGAGGGGCATCTGTGGCTATGGAAAAACTAAACTGCATGTGGTTGATGCAAAATCCAAAAAGGAGCATCAATGGTCATTATTATTGGCAAAGAAATTTTCCTGTCTCTTCTTAAGCAGTTTAGAATGGCCTTTTCCAAATCTAGAAATGCTGTTCTTATGTAAGAGAGAGAAACAGTTCACATGGGTCAGACAACAGGATGTAGTCTGCAACAAACCTTGTTAACGTAGCAGAGACCAATTTATTATACATGTTCAGGAAGAATGGAACTCAAGTCACCTGTGAAAAGACAGCAGTGCTTGCAGAGAGTTTTGGCAGATGACTTTAAGAATGTCTCCATAATCAGGAACACCATATAAAATACTGACAAGTGGACAAATGACTGCCCAAGTCATTCATTTAAATGCAGAGACATGTTTTAATAGAAAAACTTCTGTGTAATAAAAATATTCTAAAAAATGTGAGGGAAAAACTTTCCATCCACCTTGTATATCCATAGGTGTTGATGCACTTCTAAAAAGCAATGGAGCTCTTACAATACTAAGTATAGGAAGTTAAGAGTGCACAGAAATACTGTGGCTCAAGTTTAAAAAAAAAACAGTAGTTGACTATATGCTGGATAGTTATATATCTAGGAGATCAATTCATGATGGGAGGAACTCTTCATGGTATACAGTCACTGTAAAAAGACTTCTCAAGCAACAGCTGACTTTTGCATAGTAGATGTAAGGCAAATCAGGGGGCCCTAGGCAGAGAGATGTTGAACTAAACACGTTCAGATGTCAAGAGGGCTATGACTACCACAGCAGAACCTTATCAAGAGATCTGTCATAAAACCAAAAGAAATTCTGCTCATACGTAAAGGCTGCCAGTGATGCCAAAGTTTGTGTCCAGACATTCATGGATGACACCAACACAGGAACTTAAATTGAGAGCAGCAAAGTAAAAGCAGAAACAGTGCATTCTGTTTTCAAATGTTCTTTTACAAATGAAGATACAGATGTACTGCCCCAGTTCACTTCTTGGAACACTGCAAAGATGATTAATGTAGATTTTAGTGTCAGTGGCATTGAAAAACAGCTTAATTTAACAAGGCTCCAGGGCCCAAATGGGTCCCTATAATATTCTACACAGAGTTTGCTGTAGAATTAGCTCCAGTTTTAACCAAACACAGGTCACAGCCATCTACCAGGACAGTAGCAGAAGTTATCCACAAAGCTTCCGTCCAATGGCACTGACATCCACCTGTTTAGAATCCAACAACATATTCTGAACTCTAACACAGTAAGATATCTTGAACAGAATGATATCCTCCATGCTAACCAGCGTGGATTCCAAAAATAACGATCATGCAAAACCAAACTTGGCATTTTTCTCAAATGATATTCTGAAAGCTATGAATCTCAGCAGTCAGATGCAGTATTTCTTGACTTCCAAAAACAGTTTTACTTGGTATCACTCCAAAACTGATTAACAAAAGTATGATCATCTGGGTTATCGAAATTTATGACTGCAACATGAATTAGAATATACAGCTTTTCACCACAGAGGGGAGGCACTGAGAGGCAGATGGGCCCATTAAATGTGCAATAAGCTTAGTTTACTTTAAATTGTAAAAAGTGCCTGTACAGTGCTGAACATCTTTATGTAGTAAGCATTAATTTATCTTTATTCAATTTGTTGTTATTGTATCCCAGATCTTCCACTGTTTGAAGATTAATGATTCTGTTGAGGATTACTTGGTAGGGAGGATGTAGCATGTTGCCTTGGATGGAGAGTCAATGAAGGAAGTAACTTTAGGCGTGGCACCTGGACGCGTATTGGGGTCCTTTGTTGTTCATGTTGTACAATAACGACCTAGCAGACAATAATGACCTAGCAGACAATATTAATAACAACATCAATTGACATAGTTATCTATAATGAAGTAATGTATGAAGGGAGTAGTTGAAATATTCAATCATATCTTGATAAGCTTGCAAACTGGTGCAAATATTGGCAACTTGCTTTAAATGTACAGAAAAGTAAAATTCTGCACTTCACAAAATGCTAAAATGTAATAGTTTATAACAAAATCAATGTGTCATAATTGGAACCAGTCACCTCATACAAATACTTGGTAGCAACAAAATGAGAACGTAGGCTCACTAGTAGGTAAAGTAGGTGTTAGATTTCATTTTATTGGTAGGATACTGGAAAACTGTAGAGAATCTATAATGGAGACAGCTTAAAAAATATTCCTCTCACCCATCCTAGAATATTACTCAATTGTGTGGGACCCATTCCAAAAATGAGTAACAGGAGATACTAGACTTATACAAAGAGGCCAAGTGAGGTGGCACAGTAGTAACACACTGGATTCTTATTCAGGAGAATGGCAGATCAAATCCTCATCCGCCCAAGCATGTTAAATTTTTCTTTGAGTTTTTCAAATCACTTTAGGTGAATGCTAGGATGGTTCTTTTAGACACTACAGCTGGTTTCCTTCCCCATCCTTTGTGCCGAGTTTGCTAATGAAGTTATGTCCGAAAAAAGCTGCATAAATATTCAGTCAAATCTTGATAAGATTTCAAAGTGGTACAAAGAATAGCATCTTACTTTATATATATAGAAATGTAAAATTATGCACTTTACAAAATGAAAAATGCAGTGGTCTATGACTACAGCATCAATGATTCACAATTAGAATCTGTCAACTCCTTCAAATACCTGGATGTAACAATTCATAGGGATATGAAATGGAATAATCACATAAGTCAGTCACAGGTAAGGCAGGTGCCGACTTCCGATCATCGCTAGGTTACTGGGAAAATGCTGCAGTCTACAAAGGAGACTGTTTACAAATCATTTGTGCATCTCATGTTCGAATATTGCTCAGGTGTGTGGGGCCCATATCAAATAGGACTACAGCAGGATGCTGAATGTATATGAAGAAGGGTGGTATGAATGATCCCAGTTTTGTTTTAATCATGGGAGACGGTCACAGAAATGTTGAAAAATCTGAATATCCAGCCTCAGGAATATAGATGCAAAATATCCTGAGAAAGCCTACTTCAATTTCAAGGAGCAGCAATTTAGTGAAGATTCTGGACATATTCTTCAGCCTCATAGTTATCAAACCTACAGGGACTAAGAAGATAAAATCTCACTAAATACAGTATGCACAGAAGGATTTAAGCTGTAATTCTTCCCGTGCTTCATAGTTGATTGGAATGAGAAGAAACCCCAACACGTGGTACCATGCTAAGTAACTCTGCTATGCACTTCACCATGGCTTGCAGAGCATGTATATAGACGTCACTGTTATTTTGTACAAATGAATTACAGGACAATTATATATCTGTTTTGGAAAATGTGTTAACTGAACAACTAGATGATTTCTACTGCCCATGAGAATAGAAATGTACTTTCAGCACTCCACATTCCATAATGCAAAACAGCATTTCCATTTCATTTAGCCTAATAGGCAGTGAAAGACAGAACACTTCCTCTATGGTACAGATGTTGGCAATACTTTAGTTGTGTGTGGACTAAAGAGGAGAGGGGAGGGGAGAGGGTCAGTGTAGAGTAATTGTAAGTAATAAATGAAAGGTGAAAAAAGAGGTGATTATTCTGAGTGCCGATATTGAAACGATTTGATATTATTCGTAGATTATTTCTTGTTACGGTGGGTCATGAAGAGTAGTAGCAAATACAGGTCTGATACTTTTATTTGTTACTTTTTTGAAACAAAGGTAGTTACAGGCTGATATGTAGCATTGTCCACGGCCTGGATTATGGTTTAGCTTCGAAAGTGGTGGTGAGTTGGTTCTGCATTAGTGAAGCCAACAAATGTGATGTCAGAAAAAACAGCTCACCTGTATTTACTGAACAATATAAGTAGTGATTCAGATGTATCTATCACATCACTTCACACCATAATTTCAGTGGTAAATCGTGCCACAAATTTATTTTTACTGCTATGGTGAATAACTTGAAAACTTTTGGGGTTAATGGTGATTTTATTGAATACATGTGCATTCTGTGGTTACATTCACGCAAAGATTTGAAATAACTACTTCAACTAACTGTGAAACACACTGTTCCCTCGTTTGGATGTTTATACCCAACTGCTGACACATCCTCTTTAATATCTCCCTGTCTCATGCCCAGTGCAACCAACACTGCTCTGCAAAAGACTACGTAATGGCCCTGGCCCCATTCTAGTCGTATCTTTACTGATCACCACACTCTCTAGTCCGGCCCCGGTAGCTGAGTGGTCAGCGTGACGGAATGTCAATCCTGAGGTCCCGGGTTCGATTCCCGGCTGGGTCAGAGATTTTCTCCGCTCACGGACTGGGTGTCGTGTTGTCCTACTCATCATCATTTAATCCCCATCGACGCGCAGGTCGCCTAAGTGGCGTCAACTCGAAAGACCTGCACCAGGTGAATGGTCTACCCGACGGGAGGGCCTAGCCACACGACATTTCACTTCATTTCACCACACTCTCTTAGAACAACACACACACATCGTCAGATTTTTGGTTATAGGGACGAATGAAAGCAGAACAGTACACAGAATGGAGAGATCTGTGAGATCAACTGCTAGCTCGCCTCATGCAGGCTGCTGTCCCCACACAGGAATATGGGTATGCAATGGCTAAGTGAGTCCAGCCTGATATAGTGGTAACACAAGACAGCAAAAGGAAAGCTGGCGTTTTAAATATCACATCAAAAAATTACATATCGAGGATAATCACACAGACATACCATCATTTCACTGCCACATAAACTCCTGTTTAGTGAACATCCTAGGCATCCTTGGCATTGAAAAGCAGTTGAAAGAGTTGAAAACAAATAAGCCATCACATCCAGATGGAACACCAATTTGGTTTAACAGAGAGAACTCTTCAGTATTGGCCTTGTTAGCTGGTATTTATTGCAAATCTCTCGTCCAGTCCCAAAAGACTAGGAAGAAAAACTCCAGTATATACAAAGAGTAATTAGGAAAACTACAGATCAATATCCTTAACGTCAATTTGATGCAGAATTACTGAGCATATTCTAAGTATGAATCCAATAAATTTGGTTGAGAGAGAAAGGCTTCTATCCACAAATCAACACGAACTTAGACAGCATCGCTCATGTACACAACTCAGCTTGCTCTTTTCTTGCACGATATTCTGTGGACCATGAATGAAGGGCAACAGGCAGATTCCATATTCCTTGATTTCTGGAAAACATTTGACATAGTTGTCATACTGCAGACTCTTAACTAAGGTCCAAGCATATGGATAGATTCTCAGATTTGAGAGTGGCTAAAAAATTTTTAGCAATAATGTGTCCTGGACAGTGAGTGTTATAACTGCGACCGGAACGGTCGCGGGGTTGACAGAACGGAAAGCGCGGCAGGACCCACTGAGCAGCCTGAGAACAATGACACAAATGGGAGAGGACGGACACGACCAATGAAGGACCCAACTAACAACAACAAGATCGAAACAACAGAATCACAAGAAAACCATGTCCACTCGTACACAAAACAAAAAAGTAAAGAAGCTGTCTAAGGCAAGGCGATAAGTCCAGAGACGCATGCAAGATTAGATTGACTGGCTGAGCAAGAGGCAGGCGCTTAAATACATGATTGGGGGTGCCGCTATTGGCCGCTAGGACCACATGTTCCACTGTGGTGCCTTCACACTAAATGTGGGCCAGGAGGCGTGCCCCGCCACGGCTTACAGCGCGATGATGCAGAGACCTCTAGGGGTCTTCGACCTCCATGCCGTCTGGCACAGATTCAAATTCTGCAGCGCGTGGTACCAGAGTGAGTGTCCATGGAGACAAGGGGTGGGGTGGGAGATGGGTCCCTGTTTGAGTCCCAGTGTGGTCAATAACACTCCACTTCACATGTCACCTAGATATCTCTAGACTTGTGGACACTCATAGCATACTGTGGTCAGAAATGGTCCAATGAAGAGCTCACTTGGTAGCCTCTGCTGTCTGAGAGGACATCATTAGTTACACCCCAATATTTAACAATTATCACATTCAGCTCACATCAAATTATTGAAGCCTTAATTAGTGCATTTTGTCTCCCATGCGGAGAACTATCAAGCCACAAGTAGCAGTACTTTGCAGTACTCTCACACCATGATTTACTTTTAGCATAGTGGGCATTTCTGTGAGTATGAAGTGGGTGGTGGAAATATCAGTCTGCCATAGAAGAAGATATAAGGCAATCTACACATGCAGTGTTTTGAGAAAATTAAAATTTGAGAAGGCATACCTCAGACTCAAGCATTTGTACACGTACATAGATGTCCTAGTTGTGTAACCACATGATATGGACACCCTGGATGAATATTTCGGACACATCAGTGCCAATTGTGAGAAAATAAATTCACTATGGAAGTAGAGAATGATGGCTGTCTCCCAATTCTTGACATTTTGGTATGGAAGAATCAAGATGTCTCATTAGCTGACTCAACACAGGAAATGACGCACAAACACCTGTATTTTCATGCATCTAGCTCCTACCAGCCAGCCCAATATGACACTGTTTTTAGAATTCTTGTCCATACAGCTTGGGCCATAAATGACCTGGAAAGTCTGTCTAGCAAACTACAACATCTGAAGAGATCTTCTGAAGAAATGGTTACAGCAGTACACAAATTAAGAAGATAATGCAGACAACATGTAGGTCTGCAATAACACAGGAACAGAAAAAGCTTGTGGAATTTCTGCCACACTGACCGTCAACAAACTAGGTTACACTGATACTGCAGAAACAATATTAAAACATTCTTCCAACCATCATGGAAAATTGGCAATCTAGCTGATTCAAACAAGAGTCCAGTGAGACATCACACACTTGGTGCCTACAATATACTCTGTGAACTTAGGCTGTAGTATGCATGGCAGACATAACACTGTTTACTGCTTCTGCAGCATGTCTTTGACTGTGCCAGGTACATTTGCCCCAGGCAGAAAGATAAACTGACATTTGCTGAAAACAGCTTAGATGAAAGCTATATGTTTGAATTTTGAGCATGCCAGTGGATTTCAGAACTACATTGTAAGCAAGCCTGAAACATCAAAGTCAGGACTAATAATGGCCTCATTAACAGAGAAAGCAGGTACCAAGAGAGCTCTGGTTGGGACAAGTTACGGGCCACAATATACAACAAATCCTTCCAGCTAAGAGACACCTAGACACATTAGATGAAGCTGACCTATTATGCTGGGACTCACATGCGGACTCTCCCTCGATCCTCATCCGCCTTGTGACACTGGTATTAGGTATTATCTATATAAGGTGCTGCTTTGGCACTTTGCCACAATATAATGGGAGTGACAGCCAACAAAAACTTGTGCTTTTCAACAAACCCATCCAGCTGGAAACCCAAGAATTTTATATTAGTTGTCAATCAATTATTCTGAGACAAATATAATGTATAAAAACAAATCAAAAGCATTTCATGATGGTGATAAATATTTAAGAGCACTTATTTCAGGAATCAAACAAAAAGGTACTGTACAATTGTGTGTGTGTGTGTGTGTGTGTGTGTGTGTGTGTGTGTGTGTGTTTCCTTTATTATATTGACAAAGTATGTATAGCTTTGTGTGAGGCATATCACATATTAATCACTAAGAACAGTGTGTGATCCAAGTGTCATGACTAAAACAACATACAACAGTTTTCAAAAGAAAATATGTAAATTATGAGCTGTATGTACAATTTCCAGTTTGTTTGCTATTGGCGAATTTCGACTTCATAATCATTACCAACCAACCAACAAAACATAGCAAACACAGTTAAAATAAAACATGTAATTTGTATAGACAAATCTATATAAAAACACACCAAATGGCAGAGTTGTCAACATAAGATTTCATACTCAGTGGCCAAGTGAGATCCTGGCTCTGTCTCGAAAGTGTTAATATTGGATGCAGTCTACTAACTTACATAGGTATACTTCTATGCAACATCCACCAGCCTACATATGAACCACTTATAAAAACTAACATGATATGTATCAGATGAGAACAATGTTTACACTACATGTTGGATGGCCATGTACAATATTAAGTATGTATTTAACATCCAACCACTGAAAATCCACATGCTTCCATACATCAACTTATTCTCTTAGTATGTCCACATGCAGACCAAACTCCAAAACAGCTGTTCTAATGTATAGCAAAGATATTACCAAAGACACTAGGGGTTTATATTTCAATGCGTCAGAAATTGGGATAATTACATGCTTCACTTCTGAAATACGAGGGCAGTTCAATAAGTAATGCAACACATTTTTTTTCTCGGCCAATTTTGGTTGAAAAAACCGGAAATTTCTTGTGGAATATTTTCAAACATTCCCGCTTTGTCTCGTATAGTTTCATTGACTTCCGACAGGTGGCAACGCTGTACGGAGCTGTTACAATGGCGTCTGTAACGGATGTGCGTTGCAAACAACGGGCAGTGATCGAGTTTCTTTTGGCAGAAAACCAGGGCATCTCAGATATTCATAGGCGCTTGCAGAATGTCTACGGTGATCTGGCAGTGGACAAAAGCACGGTGAGTCGTTGGGCAAAGCGTGTGTCATCATCGCCGCAAGGTCAAGCAAGACTGTCTGATCTCCCGCGTGCGGGCCGGCCGTGCACAGCTGTGACTCCTGCAATGGCGGAGCGTGCGAACACACTCGTTCGAGATGATCGACGGATCACCATCAAACAACTCAATGCTCAACTTGACATCTCTGTTGGTAGTGCTGTCACAATTGTTCACCAGTTGGGATATTCAAAGGTTTGTTCCCGCTGGGTCCCTCGTTGTCTAACCGAACATCATAAAGAGCAAAGGAGAACCATCTGTGCGGAATTGCTTGCTCGTCATGTGGCTGAGGGTGACAATTTCTTGTCAAAGATTGTTACAGGCGATGAAACATGGGTTCATCACTTCGAACCTGAAACAAAACGGCAATCAATGGAGTGGCGCCACACCCACTCCCCTACCAAGAAAAAGTTTAAAGCAATACCCTCAGCCGGTAAAATGGTTACAGTCTTCTGGGATGCTGAAGGGGTTATTCTGTTCGATGTCCTTCCCCATGGTCAAACGATCAACTCTGAAGTGTATTGTGCTACTCTTCAGAAATTGAAGAAACGACTTCAGCGTGTTCGTAGGCACAAAAATCTGAACGAACTTCTCCTTCTTCATGACAACGCAAGACCTCACACAAGTCTTCGCACCCGAGAGGAGCTCACAAAACTTCAGTGGACTGTTCTTCCTCATGCACCCTACAGCCCCGATCTCGCACCGTCGGATTTCCATATGTTTGGCCCAATGAAGGACGCATTCCGTGGGAGGCACTACGCGGATGATGAAGAAGTTATTGATGCAGTACGACGTTGGCTCCGACATTGACCAGTGGAATGGTACCGTGCAGGCATACAGGCCCTCATTTCAAGGTGGCGTAAGGCCGTAGCATTGAATGGAGATTATGTTGAAAAATAGTGTTGTGTAGCTAAAAGATTGGGGAATAACCTGGTGTATTTCAATGCTGAATAAAACAACCCCTGTTTCAGAAAAAAATGTGTTGCATTACTTATTGAACTGCCCTCGTATAATTCATGTAACATTGATTACAAATTTATAGTTAAATAAACCTAATAACAAGAATGTCAACTGTGTATTCCATAAAGTGAGTATGAGGTGCCACATAAAAACCTCATTTGCATCATCAATTCTTGAACAATTACATGAATTGGACATGTAAAAGTGCACTTACAGGGTTGGTGGCTGTTACACTGCATGTCAATGTTGGTAACACTTTGCATGATGAATGGTGGGAACTGAATAAAATGAATCAGAATGCTTGTTTGCTACTATTCTGTGTTTCATAAATAAAGTTGGCTGTTGTTTTGTTTTATCAAGATAGAATTTAATCACATCATCACAAAACAGGAATATGGCATATAAGTAAGTTATTGCAATGATGAGCCAATATGTTGGACTAAATTGACACATCAACCTAATGCTGCAATCAAATTTTTGTTTTGAGATTTGTTGGCTTCACCGAGACACAGCAAACTGTCACATTCCAGCCTAACCTGGGCCTCAGTCTGTGCTTCAGGCCAATCTGTCAGCATGTCAGGTTTTCTTAGCCCAACTAAAGTATTCGGTATCATCTGTCTGCTTTGACCAGTGACATAACTGGGCCATGTTATAATACATCATGGTGGTTTTTTTTTTTTTTTTTTTGTGGTTTTAGGGCGCACAACTTCAATGGTCATTAGCGCCCTGACTACTCTAAGAATGCACCGCGAGGCACAAGTTGACAACAATAACTAAAAGGGAAAACACGATAAAAGACAGACTGACAAGCATAGGATTAAAAAACAACATCATCAAATGTCCTTAGCGAGGTTTGTCAAATTGATAAAACGAAGAACACGAGCAGCTGCTCGTGGGTCATCCGCTAAAATGGCATCGAAAGTATTTGGCAGGTTAAGATCGAGGCGCAGTGTGTTAAGATCTGGACAGGACATTAAAATGTGTCTAACCGTCAGCAAGTGCCCACATGGGCAGAACGGCGCCGGCGCAGCCGTCAGCAGATGGCGATGGCTGAACCGGCAGTGTCCAATTCTTAACCGGGCCAAAACGACCTCCTCCCGCCGAGAAGGGCGTGAGGAGGACGTCCAAGCCACGGGAAGAGGTTTTAAGGCCCGAAGCTTGTTGTCGGTAAGTGCAGCCCAATCGGCATGCCACAGCGATAAGATGCGCCGACAAATGACCCTGCTAAAATCGGACAAAGGGACACAACAAGAAGCTGTCCGAGGCTGGAGGACCGCAGCCTTGGCCGCGGCATCTGCAGCTTCGTTCCCAGGGATACCGACATGGCCAGGAACCCACATAAAGCTAACCGGAGAACCGACGTCCACCAGCTGCTGAAGAGAGCGTTGAATCCGGTGTACGAAAGGGTGAACCGGGTACGGATCAGTGAGGCTCTGGATGGCGCTCAGGGAATCAGAGCAGATGACATAAGCAGAATGTCGGTGGCGGCAGATGTAAAGAACAGCCTGGTAGAGGGCAAAGAGCTCAGCTGTGAAGACCGAACAATGGCCATGGAGCCGGTATTTGAAACTTTGTGCCCCGACAATAAAGGAACACCCGACCCCGTCATTGGTCTTAGAGCCATCTGTATAAATGAAAGTCATGTTGATGAACTTCGAACGAAGTTCCAAAAAACGGGAGTGGTAGACCGAACCGGGGGTGACCTCTTTTGGGAGCGAGCTGAGGTCAAGGTGAACGCGGACCTGAGCCTGGAGCCAAGGTGGCGTGCGGCTCTCGCCCACTCGAAAGGTTGCAGGGAGTGAAAATTTAAGGTGTTGAAGGAGTCGACGAAAGCGAACTCCAGGGGGTAGCAGGGCAGAGACATACAACCCGTATTGACGGTCAAGAGAGTCGTCAAAAAAGGAACGATAAGACGGATGGTCGGGCATTGACAGTAGCCGACAGGCATACCGACAAAGCAGTATATTGCGCTGGTAGGTGAGTGGCAATTCGCCAGCGTCAGCATGAAGACTCTCTATGGGACTAGTATAAAATGCTCCGATCGCAAGTCGTAAACCCCGATGTTGTATGGAGTTGAGGCGGCGTAAGATGGATGGCCGTGCAGAGGAGTATACGAAGCTCCCATAATCCAGCTTGGAGCGGACGATCGACCGATATAGACGAAGTAGGACGGTTCGATCCGCTCCCCACGACATACCACTGAGAACACGGAGGACATTTAAAGAACGGGTACAACGGGCGGCCAAATATGACACATGTGGAGACCAGCTAAGTTTCCTGTCAAAGGTAAGGCCTAAAAATTTGGTTGTCTCCACGATTGGGAGAGCAACGGGACCGAGTCGTAAGGACGATGGGAGAAACTCTTTGTAGCGCCAGAAGTTAATACAGACCGTCTTCTCGGCAGAAAAACGGAAGCCATTGGCGACACTCCAGGAGTAAAGACGGTCAAGAGAACGCTGAAGACAGCGCTCCAGGACACGTGTACACTGCGCGCTGCAATAGATGGTAAAATCATCCACGAAAAGGGAGCCTGATACATCAGCTGGGAGGCAATCCATTATTGGATTGATCGCGATGGCGAAGAGAGCGACGCTCAAAACTGAGCCCTGTGGCACCCCATTCTCCTGGCGAAAGGTGTCGGACAGGACAGAACCCACACGTACCCTGAACTGTCGATCCATTAAAAAAGGAACGAATAAAAAGAGGGAGGCGACCGCGAAGGCCCCATGTATGCATGGTGCGGAGAATGCCCGCCCTCCAACAGGTGTCGTAAGCCTTCTCCAAATCAAAGAACACAGCCGCGGTCGGGCGCTTCCGCAAGAAGTTATTCATAATGAAGGTCGACAAGGTAACCAGATGGTCAACAGCAGAGCGGCGCCTACGAAATCCACATTGTACATTGGTAAGTAGGCGTCGAGACTCGAGCAGCCAAACCAATCGAGAGTTAACCATTCGCTCCATCACTTTACAGACACAGCTGGTAAGCGAGATAGGTCGATAACTGGAAGGCAAGTGCTTGTCCTTCCCCGGCTTAGGAATCGGGACAACAATAGACTCGCGCCAGCATGCGGGAACATGTCCCTCAATCCAGATGCGATTGTATGTACGAAGAAGAAAACCTTTACCCGCAGGAGAAAGGTTCTTCAGCATCTGAATATGAATAGAATCAGGCCCTGGAGCGGAGGACCGTGATCGGCCAAGTGCGTTTTCGAGTTCCCGCATGGTGAATGGGGCATTATAACTTTCACAATTCGAGGAGCGGAAGTTAGGTGGCCTAGCCTCCTCTGCCTGTTTGCGGGGGAGGAAGGCAGGGTGGTAATGAGCGGAGCTCGAAACCTCTGCGAAAAAGCGGCCGAAGGCATTGGAGACAGCCTCAGGGGCCACAAGGACGTCATTCGCGACCTTCAAGCCAGAAACTGGTGAGTGGACCTTAGTGCCAGATAGCCGGCGCAGGCTACCCCAGACAACAGAAGAAGGAGTAAAACTGTTGAAGGTGCTTGTGAAAGCAGCCCAGCTGGCTTTATTGCTGTCTTTGATAATACGACAACACTGAGCACGTAATCGTTTATAATTGATACAATTCGCCACTGTAGGGTGGTGTTTAAATGTGCGTAAAGCACGTCGACGAGCACGTAAAGCGTCTCTACATGCTGCGGTCCACCAGGGGACCGGTACGCGACGTAGAGAAGAAGGAGGGTGAGGGATGGAATATTCAGCAGCAGCGAGAATGACTTCCGTGAGGTGTGCGACCTGACGATCGCAGCTTGTGAAGGTTTGATCCTGAAAGGTCGCCCTGGAAGAGAAGAGCCCCCAGTCTGCCTTGGAGATGGTCCAATTAGAGAAGCACGGAGAGGGAGTATGCTGCAGGAGATGGATAACACACGGGAAGTGGTCGCTCGAATATGTATCAGAAAGTGCATACCACTCAAACCGGCGTGCAAGTTGGGGAGCACATATAGAGAGGTCTAAATGGGAATAGGTGTGAGATGTGTCCGAAAGAAAAGTAGGGGCGCCAGTATTGAGGCAGACAAGATTGAGCTGGTTGAAAAGGTCTGCTAACAAGGAGCCCCTCGGGCAGGATGCTGGAGAGCCCCAAAGGGGATGGTGGGCATTGAAGTCTCCAGTTAACAAAAATGGTGCAGGTAGCTGAGCAATAAGTTGCATCACGTCTGCCCTGGTAACGGCAGATGACGATGGAGTGTAAACGGTACAAAAGGAAAACGTAAAAGTGGGGAGAGTAATGCGGATGGCAACTGCCTGCAGGCCGGTGTGCAACGTGATGGGATCGTAGTAAATATCATCCCGGACCAGCAACATAACCCCTCCATGAGCTGGGATACCTACCACAGGGGGTAGGTCAAAACGCTCAGAGGTGTAGTGTGCCAAGGCAATTTGATCGCATGGGCGTAGCTTCGTTTCCTGGAGGGCTACGACGAGCGGACGGTGCAAGCGGAGCAGCAACTTCAAGTCCTCTCTGTTGGAGCGAATGCTGCGAATATTCCAGTGAATAAGTGCCATCGTAAGAAAAGGAAGATGAGAAAAGGGGTCACCTCGAAGGCCGCTTAGGGCCTGGCTTCGAGCGAGCACTGCCGCCGCTATCAGTAGGCGGACAGTCATCGTCCATTGGGTCTATAGGGTCATCGGCCATCTCGGGAGGATGGCCGGGAGGGGGAGCTTCCTCCGCCGGTGAACGGCCAGATGTACGGCTACCAGCGGTGCGGCCAGGCGAAACGGATGACGGCCTGGGGCGGCAACCGCTGGGTGGCGCAGGAGAAGAAATGCGCCGTGGCGGAGAAGGAGAACTGTGCTTCCTATGCGCCTTTTTGGAAGGACGTTTGGTGGGAGTACCGGTCGAAGGCTGGGAGGTCAAGGTACGGAGAAAGTCTGCACGGGATGGTTCCTTCTTGAAGGCCCGTGCATCTGACTTCGGGGTCTTCGTCTTAGCAGAGGCTGAGGAAGGGGCTGGTGTCTGTGGGGTGATGGGAGGAAGAGGAGACGTCGACCGCGCGATCTTAGCACTGGCCGAACGGACGACCGTGGTGCTGAAGGTCAGATCGCATGTCTGGGTTGCTACCTCCCGGGTAGTCCGAGGAGAGGCGAGGACAGTACTGTATTTCCCCGCTGGGAGCAGCGTGGGCTTCCTACTAGTAAATAGCTTGCGAGCAGCCGAGGTGGACACTTTCTCTTTGACCCGAATTTCTTGGATACAGCGTTCGTCCTTATAGACAGGACAGTCGCGGGAGGATGCGGCATGGTCACCCTGACAGTTCACACAACGAGGAGACGGAGGTGGACAGTCACCCTCATGGGCATCCCTGCCACAAGTGACACATTTAGCCGCATTGGAACAAGACTGTCGAGTGTGATTGAAACGCTGACACTGGTAGCAGCGCGTAGGTGTCGGGACATAGGGGCGAACAGAAATAACCTCGTAGCCCGCCTTGATGCGCGATGGCAGCTTAACACTATCAAAGGTCAAGAAAAGTGTCCAGGTCGGTACAAGGTCATTGTTGACCTTTTTCATGACCCTACGGACAGCCGTCACGCCCTGCTCAGCGAGGAAAGATTGAAGCTCCTCGTCAGTCAATCCGTCGAGGGAGCTAGTATAGACTACACCACGAGACGAATTCAAAGTTCGGTGGGCCTCCACCCGGACAGGGAACGTGTACAGGAGGGTGGCCCGAAGCAATTTTTGTGCCTGAAAGGCACTCTCAGTTTCTAGTAATAAGGTGCCGTTACGCAACCTGGTACAAGATTTGACAGATCCGGCTATGGCATCTACGCCCTTCTGAATAACGAAAGGGTTGACAGAGGAAAAATCCTTTCCGTCCTCAGATCGAGAAACTACGAGGAACTGTGGGGCAGGCGGTAGTACTTTTGTCACTGTTGGCTGGTCACGTTTCCGTTTTTGGGTCGAAGTCGAGAGAGATGGAGTAGAATCCACTGCGGAGGAATCCCCCATGATTGCCAGCGTCTCCGATGGCGCGCTCCTTCCTTGTGGGGACCCTCTCAGAGGGCACTCCCGCCTTAGGTGAATGTTTACACCTCAGGTCACACCTCCCGAGAAACAGACGGAGGGACCAATCGGCATGGTCAGAAGGTATCAGCTCAGGCAATCACCCCTCCCCGGGCCTGGCCTTTACCAGGGGGTACGCGCGTGCCTTACATGTCTACCCAGGGCGGGGACTTACGCGTTACCCCGTCACCGGCTACGCGTGCGAACGCGTGGGTCGGCCTTCAGGCACGCACAGGGAGGAAGGAAGAAGAGGAAAAAGAAGAGAGAGAGGGAGAAAGAGGACAGACTGTCTCAAACGCCGAGGCGGAGACCAGAGAAGGCAAGGAGAAGAAGGCAATGAGAAAGCAAGGAGAAGAAGGCAATGAGAAAGCAAGGAGAAGAAGGCAATGAGAAGGCAAGGAGAAGAAGGCAATGAGAAAGCAAGGAGAAGAAGGCAATGAGAAGGCAAGGAGAAAAAGGCAATGAGAAGGCAAGGAGAAAAAATCAATGAGAAGGCAAGGAGAAAAAGGCAATGAGAAGGCAAGGAGAAGTCAAGGGAAAGAGTAAGGAAGACAGTGAGGTGGAGAAGAGCAAAGAAAGGAACCAACAAAAGGAAGGAAGAAACGAGAAGTGAAAAACCAAAAAGACCACGATTATAGGTCGTGGAACCGTCCGTCTCCGGACGCAGGCGCTAACTACCCCCGTGAGGGGGATGGACTCCTTTTAGTCGCCTCTTACGACAGGCAGGAATACCTCGGGCCTATTCTAATCCCCGGACTCGCAGGGGGGATCATGGTGGTGTGGCATATATGAATTGTATCATGTCTGCAGAGTGCATGTGATGAGTTTGTGGTGGTATGCCCTGGTGTGGGATGTTTGATGTTTGTTCCTATATTGTTTGTGAATGCTGTTAGTTATTTAATGGACTTCATGAGTGCTATTTGTATGAATAATACTGAAAGAGATTGTGATGGGATATATGCTTTTGATGTAGACAATTACGGAAACATATTTGAAACTTCCTGGCAGATTAAAACTGTGTGCCGGACGAAGACTCGAATTTGAGACATTTGCCTTTCGCTGGCAAGCGCTCTATCAACTAAGCTGCCCAAGCATGACTCACAACCTGTCCTCACAGCTTCACTTCTACCAGTACCTCACCTCCTACCTTCCCAACTTCACAGAAGCTCTCCTGCGAACCTTGCAAGACTAGCACTTCTGGAAGAAAGGATATTGCGGAGACACGGCTTAGTCACAGCCTGGGGGATGTTTCCAGAATGAAATTTTTTCTGTGCAGCAGAGTGCGCACTGATATGAAACTTCCTGGCAGATTAAAACTATGTGCCAGACCGACATCATCAGAACTCAGGAACTTTGCCTTTCACGGACAAGTACTCTAGCAACTGAGCTACCCAAATAGATTAGGTTAGGTTAGATTCATGACCCGTTCTCACTGCTTCACTTACATCAGTACCTCGTCTACTACCTTCCCTTCCCATGGTAGGAGACAAGGTACTGGCAGACATGAAGCTGTGAGGACAGGTCGTGAGTCATGCTTGGATAGCTCAGTCGGTAGAGCACTTGCCCGCAAAAGGAAAAGATCCCGAGTTTGAGTCTCGGTCCAGCGCACAGTTTTAATCTGCCAGGAAGTTTCATATCAGCACAGACTCCGCTGCAGAGTGAAAATTTCATCAGGGAAATATATTTGTTTTCGGGTTTGGGTTCATTAGTGTGGTGTGTTGTTTATGGAAGGAGATTTAATTTTATGTTTCAGTTTTTGTTAGTTGTGGATACGATAACAAAGTTAATGAGTGGTCCCTGCATGCTGCGACGGAGGACACATTGAACACAATTAAAAAACTTGATATAACTGCCATATGTGAAGTGTTCATTTGTGCAGATGGTTTGAGACTGATCATCGTTTCTGCATTTCGGACTAGGAACCAATATTTGTTGCAATGCCAGCAGGACAACGCATGGCATGCAATCCAGAGGGAATCCTGGTTGCAGAGGTCTAGGCTGATCATTTGAGAGGTTGCATTGATGGCATAGTATTTTTGCTATCATTAGATTGCTAGATTTCTACATTGTTGACTTTGGTTGGTAAATATGTTTTCATGGTTTTATTTATTTTTTATTGCATGGTATGTAAGGATGTGGAGGCTTATCTCACTAGGGTAAGATAGATACAGCCTACAGGGAAATTAAAGAGACCTTTGGAGAAAAGAGAGCCACTTGTATGAATAACAAGAGAACAGATGGAAACCCAGTTCTAAGCAAAGAGGGGAAAGCAGAAAGGTGGAAGGAGTATATAGAGGGTCTATACAAGGGTGATGTACTTGAGGACAATATTATGGAAATGGAAGAGGATGTAGATGAAGATGAAATGGGAGACAAGATACTGCGTGAAGAGTTTGACAGAGCACTGAAAGACCTGAGTCGAAACAAGGCCCCAGGAGTAGACAACATTCCATTACAACTATTGACGGCCTTGGGAGAGCCAGTCCTGACAAAACTCTACCATCTGGTGAGCAAGATGTACAAGACAGGCGAAATACCCTCAGACTTCAAGAAGAATATAATAATTCCAATCCCAAAGAAACCAGGTGTTGACAGATGCGAAAATTACCGAACTATCAGTTTAATAAGTCACAGCTGCAAAACACTAACACGAATTCTTTACAGACGAATGGAAAAACTGGTAGAAGCTGACCTCGGGGAAGATCAGTTTGGATTCCGTAGAAATACTGGAACACGTGAGGCAATACTGACCTTACGACTTATCTTAGAAGAAAGATTAAGGAAAGGCAAACCTACGTTTCTAGCATTTGTAGACTTAGAGAAAGCTTTTGACAATGTTGACTGGAATACTCTCTTTCAAATTCTAAAGGTGGCAGGGGTAAAATACAGGGAGCGAAAGGCTATTTACAATTTGTACAGAAACCAGATGGCAGTTATAAGACTCGAGGGGCATGAAAGGGAAGCAGTGGTTGGGAAGGGAGTGAGACGGGGTTGTAGCCTCTCCCCAATGTTATTCAATCTGTATATTGAGCAAGCAGCAAAGGAAACAAAAGAAAAATTTGGAGTAGGAATTAAAATCCATGGAGAAGAAATAAAAACTTTGAGGTTCACCGATGACATTGTAGTTCTGTCAGAGACAGCAAAGGACTTTGAAGAGCAGTTGAATGGAATGGACAGTGTCTTGAAAGGAGGATATAAGATGAACATCAACAAAAGCAAAACAAGGATGATGGAATGTAGTCGAATTAAGTCGGGTGATGCTGAGGGAATTAGATTAGGAAATGAGACACTTCACTTCATGTAGTAAACGAGTTTTGCTATTTGGGGAGCAAAATAACTGATGATGGTCGAAGTAGAGAGGATATAAAATGTAGACTGGCAATGGCAAGGAAAGCGTTTCTGAAGAAGAGAAATTTGTTAACGTCGAGTATAGATTTAAGTGTCAGGAAGTCGTTTCTGAAAGTATCTGTATGGAGTGTAGCCATGTATGGAAGTGAAACATGGACAATAAATAGTTTGGACAAGAAGAGAATAGAAGCTTTCGAAATGTGGTGCTACAGAAGAATGTTGAAGATTAGGTGGGTAGATCACGTAACTAATGAGGAGGTATTGAATAGGATTGGGGAGAAGAGAAGTTTGTGGCACAACTTGACTAGAAGAAGGGATCGGTTGGTAGGACATATTCTGAGGCATCAAGGTATCACAAATTTAGCATTGGAGGGCAGTGTGGAGGGTAAAAATCGTAGAGGGAGACCAAGATATGAATACACTAAGCAGATTCAGAAGGATGTAGGTTGCAGTAGGTACTGGGAGATGAAGGAGCTTGCACAGGATAGATTAGCATGGAGAGCTGCATCAAACCAGTCTTAGGACTGAAGATCACAACAACATGTGTGTTTACGTGCATAACTGGATGTTTCTTGTATTGTATATCAACATTGGTTTCAATGCAATTTTTAATGAATTTTTGGGCAGTGTTGTTAGTTTTTGGTAATTATTTTGGATTGTGAGAAGTAGGTATCACGGAATTTGTTTTACCTACAGTGGTCAGGTTAGGTTTTCAACATTAATTATATGGGAGAGTTTTAGTCTTGTAGTACTGTGGATTTCGTTTTAGCTATATAGGTCAAGTGAACTATTAAATACTGGATTTGTCAAGTTGTATGTGGTTTTGTGCTAGTGTGGATTTTGTTTCTGCTATATAGGTAAATACAAATTTCCTGTACTGGCTATGTCTGAAGTCATGGCATTATACACTCCATTTGAGCTATACAGGCCACGTGAAATTCTCGGTCCTATGTTTTGGAGCTATGTTTGGGTTTATGGACTTACTTTGAGCTGTACTGAATAAATGAAATTTCTGATACCAGTTTTTGATCAGGTTTGACATTGTTGTTTTGTTGATTCCTGAGGGTTTCATTTGATTGATTTTTGTGTTAGTGTTTGTACCAGTATGTCTTCAATATTAGGCGCTTGTCGTGTATTTAGTTCATCCCAGCCAATTAAGCCCAATTCCCACAGTTGTCCCATTAGTTTTGTATTATTTCTGCAATCACATTTCATATTATTTGTGTCTGTTCACACGTGTAATGAGTGGTGATGTCGTCGTCATCATCATCCATACCACTGTATAAACACAAGTCATTGTTTAAGGTTGCTACCAAAAATATCGAAAACTACTCGACTGATTTACTTAAAAATTTAACACACTACTCTACTGAGTATTTGGATGGACATATATTATACATATAATATACAAAAATAAATGTTATATATAAAGGAAAAACCTTGTTATCACAAATCTCAAAAAGAACTTGACTGATCTGTTTCAAATATGTATACGATATCAAGGAACATCTGAACAGACACAGATTAAATATTTTTTTAATCTATATAATATATAAATATACATGTCTCTGAAAGCTCGTGGCCAATTAAGTTCAAATTTTTACATGATACTGTAATGAGCATTTGGTCGGACACAGGCTACATGTTTTTCACACGCACGCACGCACGCGCACGCACACACACACACGCGCACACACACACACACACACACACACACACACACACACACACACACACACACACACACACACAGAGAGAGAGAGAGAGAGAGAGAGAGAGAGAGAGAGAGAGAGACTGCTGGGGGGGGGGGGGGGGAGAATAGACAAAGAGATGGGATGGACAGAGAGATGAGGTAGGAGGTGATGAGCAGAGAGAGGAGGGAAGAAGAAGAAAGAGATGGTCGAAGATAGGGGGAGGAGGAAACCGGCAGGTGGGAGGGATTTGGGGGGGGGGGGGGGGGGAGTTTGCAGTGTATATCCAATTCCCATAATTATTAAGCAATTGTGAAGCATTGCTGTCAGCTCATCTAGTACGAAACTCCATAACAAAGTATAAAATATTATATATAACAGGAAATGTGCTGACTGTTTGACTCATCACTGCCTAGCCCAAACTGCTAAAAACAGAAACTTGAAATTTGGAGAGGGTGTTGATCTTATGCCACAGGCACCATTTAATAAGGGATATAGCTGTTATTAGGGCAATTTTGAAGCTAGAACTACGAAAACTAGTATTTGGTTTCTTGTTAAAAAATGACAAAAAAATATGATTTAGTGTTTTTTTATGAAAGTATCTTATTATGAAGGCATTTTCAAAACTAAATCTATGAAAATTTATATTTGGTTTCTCATAGAAACAACAAAAATTGGAAATTTAACCCCCAAGGTTGGGTGCAATGGGGATGAAAGTTTTCATGAAAATATTTTATTATCTCAATTAGAAATTAAGAAATGCGTGTATAAGGGAATACAAATTTCTATGGTAACATCACCACAATAATTTAAAAAGGCAGGATTAACAAAAACTTTCAACTCCAGCTACCAGAATCACTTTGTTGGAGGAAGTATATTTGGAAAACACCATGCTTCTACAGCTTTAGCTAGACAATGCAGTCTACACAAGTGAAGCAGTGGGCACTACACCAGTTCATAATAATCATACCAGTAAAAGTTATTCTGGCACTCTGCATATCAAGAACAAATGTAATCAATTAATATCTTCTTATAAAAGAAGATTCAGTGATTCTCATTGGCTACCAGATAGTATGACCCGTTTGCCTACAACCCACACAAACAAACTGCCAACATCAGTACACAACCCAAGAGCCACTGACACTGTAAGTGTACATCAGCCTTTTCATACGTATCTAAAATCAGCATTAAGTGAACATTGGTGTTACAAAACATGAAATCTCACTAGTTCATCAAAGAAGATGTAATTAAAGAAATAAGAAACGATTAAACATTATTATGGCTGCATTACAGAACATGTAATATTAGTCACAAAGCCATAGCCAAATAAACCTAATAACAAGAATGTCAGCTGTATATTACATACAATGAGTAGCATAAAACCACATACAAAATTTCAGTAGCATCATCAGTGTTGTACAATTACATTAACAATATATAAATAAAAACAACATTATAACAATGAAAATAATCAATTTTTGACAATACAATGTAAGTGGATGGATAAAAAACGTACTCCCCAGGCGGTGGCAAGACAACACAAATATAAAATTTTTTTTACATATGCAAGCTTTCGGATCCAGTGGCTCCATCCTCTGGCAGAAGGTTGGAAGGGGAAGGAAGAGGAGTGAAGGAAAAGGACTGGTGAGGTTTAGGAGCAGGGACAGAGTTCAGAAATATCACCCAGAACCCTAGGACAGAGAAGACTTACCAGACAGAAACCGCCCAGTAAGTCTCCCCTGACCCGGGGCTCTGGGTCTCCAGTACTTTTCCTTCACCCCTCTTCCTTCCCCTTCAACCCTTCTGCCAGAGGAAGGAGCCACTGGATTCAAAAGCTTGCAAACCTAAAACCTATTTTTATATGTGTGTTGTCCTGCTGCCGCTTGGTGAGTAAATTTTTTTTATCTATTTAAAAACAGTGTTACAACACACACAAGTGCAATAGTCCAGCTAAGGAGAGGAAATTGAGGATATGGGAAAGGAGTGAGGTTTGCTTAATGCTGTTTACAGATACATATTGATGGTAGACAATGAAAACCTCGTAACACAATCTGTCTGTCTGAAAATTCGCACAATTACAGTAATCAGTAACTCCATCATGAAAGGGGGATTTGAGAGTGCATAGATTTCTCTAATTTGTCTATAACTAGGCTTCTACTATATAGTTATACATGTAGCACTTAATATTATTTTTTTAATAAGCTTGCTTTGCTTCACCTGAAAAATTTAACAAAATGGCGTCACAAGGTTTTCATTGCTTACCATCGATATGCTGCTCATTTAACTCTACAACAATGATGACATAAGTGGGGCTCTCTATGTGGATTTTATACTCCTCACTGTATGTAATACACAGGTGACATTTCTGTATTTGGTTTAGTTAGTTATAAAATTGTAACTAATGTCATTCTATTACATTTCAGGAATGAAGCATGTAATTATCCCTCTTCCTTGTGCCAAGAAGGGAGATCTATGCATAACACACAGATATACATTATCAATATAAACTTGTAGAGGTCAAGAGGAATGTCTAATATGAGTCATCGCCTTTGGCCAACGATGTAATGTTAATCGCTGCTGTCATGTCACCCTTTCATGCATACATTCACTGTTTTAAATAAATAAAAATAAAAAAGACTGGGTGTGATGACAGACTGATCTGTAGCCTTGCCCAAGGTATAGGTTAGGCTGGAAGGTAACTGTTTGGTTGTGAGTGATGAAACCAATGAACGTGATACTGAGAAAACAGGGTTGTGGTGACAGAATTAACTGTAGCTTAGCCTGATTGAAAAGAAAAATCTGCAATAATGTCACATTACAGTTGCCACATTGTTTACAACATTTCTCACATTTTTCCTAAGTCACTGTTCAAAACCAACAACTTGTATCGAACATTCCTCTATATCCAACCTGTAGCACCTTTGTTAATTGTTTTGAGTCATCAGTTTTCTGCCTGGTTTGATGCGATCTCCAATGAATTCATCTCCTCTGATAACTCTTCATCACAGTATCACCTGCAACATATGTCCTCAATTATTTGCTGGATGTATTCCAGCCTCAGTTTACGTTCACGTTTTTACTCTCTGCAGCTCCCTCTAGTAACCTGGATGTTATTCCGTGATGTGTTAACAGATGTCCTACTATCTGTCCCTTTGTCTTGTCAGTGTTTTCCATGTATTCCTTTCCTCGTCGATATTCCGGAGAACCTCCTCATTCCTTATGTTATCAGTACACCCAATTTTCAACATTCTTCTATTGCACCACATCTCAAATGCTTCAATTCTCTTCTTTTCCTGTTTTTCCACAGTCCATCTTTCACTACCATACAATGTTGTGCTCCAAACACACATTCTCAGAAACTTCTTCCTCAAATTAATCCCTATGTTTGACACTAGTAGACTTCTCTTGGCCAGGAATGCCATTTTTTGCCTCGCTACTCTGTTTTTATGTCCTCCTTGCTCCGACGATCATGTTACTTTCCTGCTTAGCTGGCAGAATTCTGTAACTTCATCCACTTCATGACAATCAATCCTGATGTTAAGTTTCTCTCTGTTCTCATTTCTGTTACTTCTCATTACCTTTGTTTTTCTTCAATTTACTCTCAACCCACATCCTGTATTCATTACACTGTTCATTTAGGTCCGCAAATCCTGTAATTCATCTTCATTTACACTGAGGATAGTGGTGTTATCAGTGAATCTTATGACTGATGCTCTTTCACCTTGAATTTTCATTCCACTCTTGAATCTTTCTTTTATTTTTGTCATTGCTTCTTCAATGTACAGACTAAACACTAGAGTTGAAAGACTACATCTTACACCATTTGTGATTGTCAAATGATTTTTCCAAGTTGACAAATCCTATGAACATGTCTTGATTCTTCTTTAGTCTGCTTCCATTACAACCCTCAATGTCAGAATTGCCTCTCTGGTGCCTTTATCTTTCCTAAAGCCAAACTGATCGTCATCTAATACATTCTCAATTTTCTTTTCCATTCATCTGTATATTATTCTTGTCAGCAACTTGGAGCACGAGCTGTTAAAATGACTGTGACAATTCTCACACTTGTCGGCTCTTACAATCTTTGGAATTGTGTGGATGATATTTTTCCAAAAGTCAGATGGTATATTGTGAGACATACACAACTGACATGCCATGTCATGACTTGTAGAATGTTGGCAAGATGGCGTCAAGTGAACATTTTTTGTGTAGTGATGTCTCAGTTTCTTTAAAAAGTGATTGTGAGGTTTGTAAAATTTGCGTGAAGAAGGTCAAAAAGAGGTATCCTGTGTGCCGACTGCAAGTACTGGTACCACGATAAATGTGTCAAAGTCAATTTGAATTATATAAAAGACGAACATGACTGGACATGCCAACAGTGCTTCGTAAGTGCTGCAGAAAACGAAATAACAAACACGCTAAAGAAAAAAGAAAAAATAATAGGCTTGTTAACAGATGATTTGGTGTCAATCAATACAAAATATCAAGAACTTCTGAGGAAATATCAAGAGCTGGAAACTAAATATAAAGCACTGGATTGGAATTATCGCCTAACTCAAGACAACACCGTTGTTAATAGTCATTCTGAGCAGACAATGTGGCGCGTGCCGAAAAAAACAAACAAGCAAGAACTACATGTAAGTACAGCCCCAGTGATACCATTATCAAACAAATTCTCAGCACTAGTAGCGGACTGTAGTAACACAACAGACATAATCGAACCAGAAAGTAATCACAAAACTCCCACTAAAGAACCAAAAAAGAACTTACCAACCTTAAGAAGCACCAAAGGGTTCCTTCTGTGTACCGACAGTCATGGAAAAGATCTATCCAAACGTTTTCGTGGAAGTATGCCTTCAAAGCATTCAGTTTTTGCAAAAATCAAGCCTGGTGCAATGTTAAATGCAGTGGTGGAGAATATTACAACAGAAACAAGTCAACTGAACAAAGCCACTCATGTTGTGATTACTGGCGGTGGCAACAACGTATACAAAAACAAAAGCAAGACAGCCCTGCAATGCTTCTGTAACATATTACCAAAACTATTTCAAACAAACATTGTCATCACAAACGTGCCAGTGCGACATGATTTACCACTGTGGTCACGTGTAAACAAAGAGATTCAACACTACAATTCCGAGCTAAAGAACCGGTGTGATAAATTTAGCCATGTACATTTGATAGACTTAAGTAAGATGAGTCGTGATGAATGCGGATTCCACTTAAACAGGAAAGGGAAGGCCAAGCTAGTTTCCCACATAAGCAAACTGTGTGAGAAAGACAGTGTGGAGAAAGCTCCAACTGCTCTTGACTACAACCACGAGACTTTTTTAGAATAAAGGATCATAATAAAAGTTTTCAGGGATGTATTTCGGATATGACAGTCCCATTCACGCAAAGAAAAGTCAGGCTGTGAAATAAGTTATCAGTCATTGCAGGTCAGTTCTAAAAAACCATTGTATGCAAAATGTCATAAAAAGTGTAATTCAAACAACTTTGATTCATGCAAGATGGTAAATAAACAAGAAGGGATAACACCCTTAAAGTTAATGCACTTAAATGTGCAATATCTCTGAAACAAACTAGACATTCTGCAAATATTCATAGAGGAACACTCACTACATGTACTATATTATAGATTAAAAAGTTACATGCTAGCAAATAGTTATTGTAGGCAAAACCATAAAGGTCATGGTGTGGCAGTTTATGTTAATAAGGATATAGAAGCTAAAAAAAAATCCTTTCTGGAACACCACACCAAAGAAGGATCAACTGAAATGACAGGTACTGCAGTCCACAGTAATGATCTTAAGTTACCAAAGCATAAAGCGATTGGAGTATATAGGCCACCAAAAGCTGATGTAATGCTGTTTATGGATAAATTCAGTAGTGTTGTTGGTCAGACCGGTTCTAATGACCTTACTATATTAGGTTACTTTACTATAGATGCAAACTCAAATAGTATAGTAAACTTGAAACTCAGTGATGTACTGACCTCATACAATCTTGTAAATATAGTGAACTCTGACACCGGAGTGACTGACATGTTCCACTAGAATAGATTATCCTATAATCAACAAAGATGTTATAGATAAGGTAAATTACAGTAACCTAGATTTTCCTTATTCTGACCACTTCCGTCAGGTGATAGAATACAAAAATTCAGTTGTGCCTAAAATACCAAAAATTGTGCTACAGAAATGAATGCTGAATTCCTCAAATATTAATGCTCTTAAAGACAAACTAATGAATGAGAAATGGGAGTCTGTGTACCAGGTAAAAGCGTCAGATAAGAAATGGAACGTATTCTACTCAATCCTACTGCAACATTGGCAACGGCCTTGCCGCAGTGCATACAGCGGTTCCCGTGATATCACCGAAGTTAAGCGCTGTTGGGCGTGGCCGGCACTTGGATGGGTGACCATCCAGCCGCCATGCACTGTTGCCAGTTTTCGGGGTGCACTCAGCCTCGTGATGCCAAATGAGGAGCTACTCGACCAAATAGTAGCGGCTCAGGTCAAAGAAAACCATCATAACGACCGGGAGAGCGGTGTGCTGACCACACGCTCCTCCTATCCACATCTTCAACTGAGGATGACACGGCAGTCGGATGGTCCCGATGGGCCACTTGTGGCCTCAAGACAGAGTGCTACTGCAACATTATGAATATAGTTGTCCACTCAGAGAAATCCAGAAGGTAGTTAAACACTGTCAAAATGGAAGTAATCCTAGACTAAAACTCCCAACAAATCTGATTAGGCTCAGACAGCAAGTACATGATCTAAACCAGCTTTATAAAGCTACTACTATGCAGGTTTTCAAGGAAAAATACAATAGGGCCAAGCAAACTTTTAAAACTGAAATTGTTAACCTAAGGTAGCAGATTACCAGCAAAACAATAGAACAGTCTGACAACATAAGCAAAGCATCTTGGAAGCTTAGTTACAAATACCAAAAAGGTCCCAACAAGATGAACATGGCACCATTCAGCATAAGACGTGATGGTAACATTATAAAAAAACCCAGATAATATATGTAATATTTTTAATAACTATTACATTTCTGGTGAACAATCAACCCATATTATAGATTCACAGGTAGAGACCCGATGCCATATCACCCAATGTACTGAATTTGAATTTGTGGAAGTGAATGAGCAGGAGGTTCACAGGGCAATATACATGCTAAAGAAAAATTTTTCGTCTGGATGGGATGGTGTATCCAGTGCTATTACTAAAGCGTGCTTAAAACAAATCTAAACCTCTTGCTCACCTGATTAATTGCAGCATTAGAGAAAACATGAATCCAACGGTTCCAAAAATGAGTGTAGTGATTGGTTGGTTGTTTGGGGAAGGAGACCAGACAGCGTGGTCATCGGTCTCATCGGATTAGGGAAGGAAGTCGGCCGTGCCCCTTCAGAGGAACCATCCCAGCATTTGCCTGGAATGATTTAGGGAAATCACGGAAAACCTAAATCAGGATGGCCGGACTCGGGACTGAACCGTCGTCCTCCCAAATGCGAGTCCAGTGTCTAACCACTGCGCCACCTCGCTCGGTGAGTGTAGTGAAACCAGTGTATAAAAAGGGAAGTAAGGAAGATGTCTCCAACTATAGACCAATATCATTAATTCCCATTTTTAGTAAGATAATCGAAAGTATTGTCCTTTCTCAGATAAGTGTCTTTTTCACAAAACATAAACTGCTTGTAGATTCGCAGCATGGCTTCAGAAAAGAGCTAAGTACAACCACAGCAGTTACACAATTCATCCATGAAGTTTACTGTCTGTTGGACCAGAAGATGCAGACTGCAAGTATATTTTTGGACCCGACAAGAGCACTTGATACGGTAAACCATAGGGTACTTCTTAAAAAGCTAAAATCTTACAGTATTGGGGATCAAGCCATGAATCTTCTAACAACGTACCTGTTGAATCGTAAGCAAAGCACTAAATTGTCATACAAACTATATAATAAAATCATGAACTCCCAGTCCACCAGCGAACCTGTATTATAAGGTGTACCACAGGGCTCAATCCTTTGACCCTTTCTCTTCCTTATATATATTACCGACATTGCACAACCCATTAACTCCCATATTGTAAGCTATGCAGATGACACGTCAATCTTATTGTATAGAAGTGAATCTAATGAGCTAGAATCTCTTGCTGCTAGTGGTGTAATAGAAGTAACGAAATACTTCAATGATCAGGGACTCAAGGTGAATGTCACAAAATCTCAAGTACTGACATTTAAAACAGGCAGTTCTCATCACAACAATATGAATAGTGTGTGTAATATCTCTGCAACAGAAAATGGTAACTGTAAATTCCTGGGTGTGTATGTTGATGAAAATTTGCAGTGGACATACCACATTAATTTTGTATGCGGAAAAGTCAGTAGTGCCATATATCTCCTCAGCCAGCTCGCAAAGATAGTTCCTAGCCAAGCACTGAAATTAGTATATTATGGAACGTTTTACCCCTTTCTCAATCACAGAATTGAGCCATGGGGCTGTCCAGCTGATGTGCATTTAAAAAGAATACTACTACTACTACTACTACAGAAAAGAGCAATAAGACATATACACGGGATGGGACAGAGATTCATGCCGTGAAGTGTTTGTGCAGAACAAATATCTGACAATATATTCTCTGTACATCTTCAAAATAGTTGTATTTTTTATAAGCCAACCAACAGAAGCTTCACTCTTTTTCTCATGGTCACCTTCCCCATGGCAGTATCCTCCCAGAGATCTGAATGGGGGACTATTCCAGAATCTTTTGCCGATGGAGAGAGCATCAAGTTCTCCCACAGGTATACAACCCCAGAGCTACAATATTTTGGAAAAAAAAGGATTTTTCAAAATGTGTTGATTTTGTAGTGCACATTTTTCTGAAGAGTTTCATGTATGAAACATGTATGTTCGAGGAAATGTAATATACAATATTTTCTTGTAAGTGTGCCAAAGTGCTGTTCCATGCCTCTTCCCACAGGAGTCTTCTACGGCATGTCACTGTATTTTGCTATGTGGAATTCAAATGTATATATTTTGTAATTGAAGCCATCAGGACAGTGGAAATTAAAATATCTTGTGGTTCCTGTCCTATCCCCAGTCAGCCAGTTTGACACCCTACCCACTTAGAAAAACTCATAAACTGTGACCAGGAGAATAAGAATGCTTCAGAAAATTTCCACTCTTTATTGCCTTTTAGCTATTAACTTTCTCTTTTGTGTGACATAATATTAAATATAGGCAACATAAAACCAGTACAGACAAGAGACAAGCAAGACAGTACACATTTCTTCAATCTGTAGGTCCCAGCAGTTTTTTCTCTCTAATCTTGCTACAACTTTACATGGCATGCTTTCCCTTCTGTGAAAGAATCTGCTACCTCATCAAAGTTCATCAAACGTTTTGTTACATGAAAAATCAAAATGTCATTACCTTATACTGGAAAAGCAGTTAATATGAATAGACCCAAGAGTGGGGTGGTTTCTCTATTTGATTACACCTATTCTGTAACTGTCTGCTAGATAAAACGAAACAGGCATTTCTAATACTGCAGCAATTGTAACACATGTCAAGAGACTGTTTAGACACAAATGATAATTTTTATCTACCACATATAAATAAATAACACAAAAGAATTTAATTAAGGAAGTATGAATATCAAATGCCTATTAGGCCTATTACAAGCAAAAAGTTTTATGTCAGGAAACAGTTTCACATTTCACTCATACATCCCAGTTTCTCAAGCACAAGATCGAAAAGCAGTGGTGGTAGGAATTTTTTTATATAAATTTGGGAACATCATGTTCTTCCATATAATTTGTGTAATGCATTTCTTCTCCTTCCTCGTTCTAACAAACACTCTTGTCATCACTAATTCAGTAACTATTCCTGCCATTGTCAAAACTTATTCTCCGATTAAGTTCACTGACCCTGCCAGAATCAACGGTTCAGTTATCCCGCATTTATTCTCCAGTTAGGCATTATTGTGTGTTAGTACTATGATTTTTCCACACTATTCTCAGAATAGAATTTAAGTGGCTGCAATTGGGGACAGTAAAACTGGCACTTAGTAGTGTAGCAATCTGGCAAAAAACTTTCAGCCAAAATTTCATTTTCTTGGACACACCAGGAAGGTAATATGTAATCTTTCTTACCTGTTAGTTGTTTATTTCCACTCTGATAGTCTGAATCTATGGACTCCGCTAATAATTATAACAACACTTATCATTTGCACACCCAATCAACCACATAAACAAACAGTGATTGGTATTCAACCATTTGGGTTTATTCGGCTCAGCTTGTATAGCCCAGTCCCCTTTTGTCGGTTGGAAAGTTCTTTATTTCTTGATTCAATGTGGATTTCCCTGGCACAGATATCACACATTCAAAAATCAACTTACGATTCATTCAGAAATCAACTTTGAATGTCTTGAAAAATGTTCACAAACCAACAGGGACGCGTTTCAAAATCATATGAATAATTGACAGACCCACATGCACTGGATGCTAGGTGCTTTGTGAGACAACATTTTTTCCTTCGAGAATATGAATTTGCCGACGACCCCCCCCCCCCTCCACGAAATTGCCGCATAGGGCAAATACCCCGATACGCTGGTTTGTCCCCTCCCCCCCCCCCCCAATCCATGCAAGCATGGATTAAAAACATTATGTTACTATTTGATACAAATAATGTTAATGCTTTAAAATAGTTTCGCATGTGGGCTGGTGGACTGATTTCTGTATCTCCTCTGTTGCACCATGCTGCGTAGAGGTGTATGAATGCAAGTACTAGGCTGTATACAACATTAAATTGACAACTCTGCCACTTGTGTGTTTTTATGTCCATTTTTTTTACGTTACATGTTTTGTTCTATCTCTGTTTGATACATTTTGTAGATTGCTATGGCTATGATGTCCGAACTGGCCAATAGTAAATAAGCTGAAAATTGTTCAACCTATAATGGAAAATGTTTGCTTTGGAAAGATATATCAAGGCTGTCAACTCACCTGCACACAAAATTATCAACATTCGACACTGTTTGGTAAGCGCACTGTTAAGAACATAAACTCAAAATCTTTATTCATAGACACTGTTCTACCGAATCCAATCACCCCAGACGTCACAAAGAAGCCAGCTTCAGATATTTACTTCACAAACTGAACAAAATACCCATGAACAAACATGATTACACACAAGAACTGAACACAATAAAACAAATTGCACAGGAGAATGGAGAGTATACAAAGTAAACCACAAAATATAAAAACGAACAACAAATAACCACAGAACACACACACGCACACACACCACACACCACACACACACACACACACACACACACACACACACACAACAAATCAGCTGAGAGTAAACAACAAATGGCACATAATGACTTACAAAAACAAAGTCACACTCAGGGTGGGTAATATAATAAAGAAACAAGGACTCAACATTGCATACAGAACCAACAACACAATACAAAGCAGACTTGGAAGAAATACCACCAACACTGACAAATACAGCCAGTCCAGTATATACCAACTTACTTGCAACTGCTGTCAATCTGTATATGTGGGCAAACATGTAGGAATTTCAGAACCAGGTATACAGAACACCTCAGAGCACTGAAATGCATAGCTCCCACTCAAAATTTGCAGGCCACCTGATAGCACACAACCACTACCCAGCAAACTTTGAAACTGACAAATACAATTCAAACTTGCACGCCTCACTCAGCCAAACATGCTATGAAACAAATGAATACCACACAGCCCCAACAACACGTAATGGCAACGAAAACTCTGCCTATGTTTCGAGAAATCAAAAAACTGCAGTGCCAAGCGACCATAGGTCACGAAGTAAGCCTATTTACTTCACCAAAAACACAGGAGAATGCACCACAATCGCAAAACTGTAAGTTACACACAAAAAATTTTATACAGACTCAGTTCCGTTCGTAAATGCATAACAAACAAAAAATAAATTACATTTTGCTGTTTGCAGGCGACAAGTTGTATACTGTGTAGCAGAATAGCTTCCAAAATAAATGGACAATAGCATCATGTAAGATATATTAACTAATGCATACATCCAATTTTCACCAATTAAGCTATAAATCGAACTTTGACATAATGTTATAAAGAACAAAAATGTTAATATGTGGGCCTAACAACAATTTTACAGTTAAAAATAAAAATTAAACCCACTAAAGACAGCACAGAAGAGCTGAAACATGTATGGGTGAAACAAAACAGGAAAACAGGTGTCTTGCATATGGTGGAATTTCTCATCCCATTTTCGTAGCAAGCACAAACGTAACAAGAAAAAACTGCACCACAAGATGATTGGTCTCAGATTGATTTTTCTTGCAGAGTAAAAAAGAACTTTAATTGCATGAAACAAAGAACAACTCAGGTTAGCTCAATCTTGCATGAGCATTCTATAATGATTAGTATTCTTCAACAGTTAAGGGCAGACATTCTTTTACTTGCTGTGTTAAAATAAACATGAAAATTGGAATGTGATTAATACATACTAACAATAGGCCAGAACAGATTTACTTGTGACAATAAAAAGTGCTACACTGTTATTACATGTAAATTACATATTCTTACTTGTTGGTGTACAAATCTTGCTCCTTTTCATATTGTACTCTAAGTTCTTCTTGCTTTTTCTTATAAGAATCAGCTTTCTGTTCAGCCATCCATACCTGTAATTATAAAGTTACATCTTTTGAAGCAATAATTGAGGTACGTGTGTCAATTCTATAAGCAATATACCGAAATGACAGTGTTATAGGTGGTTACATATTGAGACAGATGCTTGTTGGAATTTATTGGTTGGATTAAATGAGGACAGTAACACGGTGCAACTATGCAATGACTTTTACAATATCTTTTAATATTTTCTGTTTTGTAATATACTCAAAATGGGAATGAATACAAAAGCAGTCAAATGTGGTATAATGCTTTAACTTCATGCAAACAAAATTGTGACATTGTATCTGCATTTCTAAATAAAGAATTTCTAAGATGCAGATAATTTGGTTTCATGTTCCATGGAACCTCTTCATGATAAATCGTTATGATGTTGAACGAGTTGATTTATATTCACATCGCTGCACGCTGACCATCTCTAAATCTTTTTTAAAATATACAAATGTGAGTTACTAATTTATATCCGCCACATTTTACACATTACCATGATATAAATTCTTCTACGGAACACAAGAGGTTATCAAGAATAACATACTATTTGTGGTATAACTCAAGTTTCCGATAAACGAAATTGTTGGTGAGCTATCATAAAACGCTTACTCTCTTTAAGTTATCTCGAGAGGCAGGATGGAAAAACTTTTTACACATATAATTATTAAATCCTTTCCCCATCTTTTATATGTGTTTGGCACTAACACTAGTCACAATAAACAATAAAAATACACAACGTAAACACTATTCCACAACCACTCTCCCTGTCCTACTCCATTCTCCAAAACACTGAAAGGCCTGTGACAGGTGACAGCGATTGCACAGTTCGATATAATACATTCGAGTTACCAAACTATCGCTATTCATCACGACTATTGCACTGTGATTCGGTAAAGTTTTGAGAGATATTTTTGATCTCATTTGAGAAAAGATTTTTTCCGGCTCAACTTTTTCGAGGAATTAGATCACGCTTTAGAGACTCTTAAACTAGCCACTAGCTCATGCGGAACTCCATGGAATGTGATAATAGGTACTCACAAACTAAAATAAATATTTGTATTTTTTTGAATAATTTTGTAATATTTTATAACCTCGTGTTGCAGTTTACATTAAAAATTTTCATCCTCAAATAGTCATTATTGGAAGCTTGTATGAAAGGGTTCCATATCGGATCTATCATTGCTCTTATCGAGTACTTTGACAAATCTCCATTGGGTCTGCGTAAGAACTCTGGACCCGCCATCTAACTTCAAACTTTGGGATGACTAGCACTTCTTGAGGAGAGTTTGTCGAAGGTAGGCTTTGTTATAAGCGGGTACGTCATGCAGCGTGGAGTCATCTGGTTGAGAGTAGTATTTTCCGCGAAATTTACTTTCGTTGTTGCGTGGCAATCGTGGTTAGAATAGTGCACGTTGAACACGAGGATTAGTAGTGTGCTTCACACGTTGAGAAATATTGACGTCCACGTCCTGAGGTCAGACGCTCTTTGTACTGTATGCCATAGGGAGCATGAGTTACTAAGATAAGTTCGTATAAAATTTTTCTGAAGTACTGGTAATCTTTTAGGTGCAGCTGTCGTTTTTTGCGAAAGAATGGTAGTGAGATTTATTGTTGGTTTATAACTTTACAGTTTTTGCACGCAGTGGTTTAGTGACATGTATTTGCTTATCGTAAGAGCGCTTTTAGTTTGTGAGAGTTTTGAGTCTTCGTTGCATGAGTTGTATATGCAAGCTGCATTGGAGGGAAGCGAAGACTGACGGTTTCTACCGTAAATATAAATGTAGCTTAATTTTTACGTAAGACACCAGCAGTAGCAACTTCTGCCTGTCATTTACGTTCCTGATGGCTCTTCTCCATGATGGAGTTTATGAAACCAGTGTGAATGAATAAATACAGAGAACTTAGTTCCTTGTGTGACCCGAGTATAACGGTACTGGTGATATTGCGCAACAGATGGTAGCTCTTTATTTTTTTCGCCCAAAATGAGGACACCCACAACGCCACTGACCAACACGATTTTAGGATGGTTCTAGTCCGGATCTCCGTGAGAGGGCAGAATAGCGTATTACCGACGTCATATAGTACTTAGCGGTGCTAGATTTTTTTTCCTCTGTAGCGTAGCCCAGGTAATCGATACGAGCAAACTTGTTTTTCAAATGCGCTGTTTCCTAGCCAAAGCATCAGTCAAACAAACCCTTACATGTATAAAAAAAAGTTTGCCAGTTAAACCTCACTTTGAAGCACACTGTTAGTGTTCGTGCGTATATTGACAGTGGTGCGAATGGCCACAAATGCAAACAAAGTTGTCATGGCACTGACTTTGGTACTGTGTTGAAAGAAGAAAACAAGCTGCTGGTCCAGGGAATCGCTTAAAATGAGAAATTCGCCCATGAAAATTGGCTAAGGGAAATATTACTCTCATAAACCGACGATTACATCAACTTTTTTCGAGCGGACAATGGAACTTTTGCAAACACCTTAAGGCACTAGTAAAAGAGTAAACTTGTCTATCAAATTCGTTCTTATGTAGCCATGGAGGTGTGTAACAAACCCCTCACAGGTAGCAAAAATGATCGTCAATTGAATCTGAGTTTTGAAGCAGACACTTTTCATATATGCTTATTTTGGCACTGGTAGGAATGGCTACAAATGCATATAAAGAGTTTCTTAACATAGACTCTGCCACTGCGTGTAAAGAAGAGGAAGAAAAAAGATGCTGCTCCAGGGAAAGGTTTAAGAGAAAGAAGTATACAAATGAACCTGTTAATGGAAATGTTACACTTAAAACCTCGTGATTGCACCAGTTTCTGCAGATGGACAGTAAAGCGTTTAATAACTTGTTTAGAGCTACATCTCCATCACACTGAAAATTTACCCTCATCTACTTGGTCCTCCAATGACAGTTCAAATGGCTCTGAGCACTATGCGACTCAACTTCTGAGGTCATCAGTCGCCTAGAACTTAGAACTAATTAAACCTAACTAACCTAAGGACATCACACACATCCATGCCTGAGGCAGGATTCGAACCTGCGACCGTAGCGGTCACGCGGTTCCAGACTGAAGCGCCTTTAACCGCACGGTCACACCGGCCGGCTCCAATGACAGTTCATTAAAATATAGACCACATCGCCTGTGGAAGAACCGGAAAACTTCAGTTTCTTTAATTTTATTGCATGCATGTTATGCACGAAATATTTTGTTCAGAACCTAATCCTCCGTAATATATGGCTGGAAAAAATGAGACCTCTAACATTTTGGTATTGGTCAGTGCTTTTTCTTTTTATCCTTGATAGTAATTTCCACAATTGAGACTCACGATACAGTGAGATAAATTATAATAAAACAATTTTCACGAAACAATGTCCGCCCTATTGCCAAACTTTTCTTCAATCAAAATTTCGGGACTCTCGTTTCCGACAACAGCATGATTGGCTATCGACTGATGTTGGCATTCGATACTGGCCTCTCAGAAGGTTGCATACACGTTCCAAAGATTCACAGAAACACGTCATTCTTGGAATGATTTATTATAATTATTTATGTAATAAAATGTCACGTAACGATTTATCGACAGCCAGTGCCTTCATATAAGAGTGCTCTCTTAGGAGAGAATTATTATCGTCAACAACTTACAAAATAAGAATAAAACACTTACTTTACAATTTATAGTATGCCTCCTCATTATGGCTAATCACTGAAAATTTATCACAAACGCATCACCATTGTCTTTAAATTTCACTTCATAAGCCATCAACGGTACAAGCCTTCAAGACAGAATATAATGGTCCTGACCAGACGTCGCATGGTTAAGTGCTAGTGTAATGAATAACGTCGTGGTTGCTGAAATCGAAAGTTGTTGGTTCGCATCCCATTACATGCAATTTTTTCAGTGTTATTAACACGTTCTATTACTTTCTACTGAAAGTAATAAATGTATTCTACAATACTGTTTGTTATTTACATTGTCTGGTCCGAGCACGAAGGATGAAATAAATATTTAGCGAGTTCCAATTGTGTGGTTAGGCAAGAGCCTAAGAGGATATCTTAAATTCCTGCGACTGAAACGAACAATAATAAAATACATATTCTTCCTTCTCACAAAAATATGCGTCTTTATTTCCACATATGCGCCGCCTTTTGAGTGTGTGGTTAGCCTGGAATCTAAGAGGACATTTTAAATTGCTGCGAGTGAAATGAGGAGTATTAACATTCATATTCTTCTGAACCACAAATGTTTCGCTGTTTATGTACGAATGTGTGGCGTTTTCCTATGGAATGGTTAGGCACTGATGCAACTAAAACAAGCAGCAATAAAATCCATTTTCTGCCTTTTTACTAATATTTGGCTCTTTATTTCCGAATATCTGGCGTTTACCAACTGTGTTGAGGCTGGAGCCTAAGAATACAGTTTCAAATGCTGTGGCTTAAACGAGTTGCAATAAAACTTGTATTTTTTCTCAGAACTATTGTCTCTTTATTTCCAACTATTCATATTCTTCTTTGTCGCAAAGTCGATCATGCAGTCGTCGAAATGTCATTACGGTTGTGGGACTTGTAAAACGAGCATTTTTCCAAAAGTTTCTTGCAGACAGGATCTATGCTTGACACACACCAAACAGCACCATACTCTGTCAGATGTTTGGCAAACATAGTACAGTGTGATAAACTGTTTGATTGTTTACGGAGGCCTTAAGCTAAAAAGAACTAAACATCGATTGTAAGTAATATACATAGATATATTCGTTTTTAGTGACATAATCGATCGTTTTTAAAAAAACTAACAAATAATGTAATGCAACAACCGAAGTACCGGTGTGTAAATTGTTGACCATTTGAGAGGAAATTGAAAATAGAAAGAACATAATTCTCAAAACAACGCGAAATCGTAGAAGTGCATTCAGACGCTACATTAAACGTCGAAAATGCGGGCATGTCGGCATAACTGCAGACGTATGGTAGTCCCGCGCAGCATCCAAACTCTGACTGCATCAGCAGAGGTATGCGTGCAAAAAAGATACCATACCACACACTCTAGCTGGAGGAATAATTGTGGCATTCGATTAAATGATTTAGGAAAATCATTGCCAGATTGTAGTAGAACAATATATGTCCTGAATGTGCCAGACCACGAGATCAAAATAATAATTTTAACAATAGTTACCTTCCTCCATGATCTCCCTTCTGCTAGTTCGAGCATGTTAAAGGAAAACCTGCATTATGACAACTATAAAAGTATCGACTTTGAAAGTTGTATTCCTGAAATGATGTCTTCTGTAGATAACAGATAAAGTTCCTGTGTAAATAGAGCTATAGCTTTATTACACCTTTCTTAAAACTGACACGAGAGAAACAAGGTATATATAAAGAAAAATTCCGCATAACAACTGGATCTGAAAGCCTTGGCATCTCAGACAAAGTCACACGATGAATTGAATGCCACCAACAGGAACTCAGAGTCTTGGCATCCCAAACCAAGTCACATGACAAATTGAGTTCTACCTCTTACCTTTGTTACACCAACACATGTAACTGCCAAATGACTGTAAAACAGTAATATTGGCAAGACAAATATTGTGACTTCAGCACATAAACTACTCCACAATGACATAAATTTTATGTAAAAAGCAAATATTCGATTCCATACCAACCACCTACCACTGTAACCTGTGACTTCTAAACTTCACTGTTGCAACCATTTCAAGGAAATGAACATATCAGAGCAGCGAATTCTGAACATTTTTCACCACACATGCAAATACCAAAACATTGCCACCAGATGACACAAATCCAGGGACCACCCACTTAAAAGTGCCCTCTAATAACACCATAAAAATTAACACAAAAATGATTAATACAAAACAAACTAACTTTCGAATCCAATACGCAAACATGGTGTCTCTTTCAGAACACTGTTATTGCAAAAAGCTAATGGGTGATACCAAAGACTTCAATTCACTCATTTCCTTCGCAATATAATTTATACATCTGTCTTGTTTTCATTGTGAAGACTGGCTGTGGCAACTTCCCATACTACTCTATTGTGTACAAGACTCTTCTCTCGATAACTGCTGAGATTTACATCCATTTGAACCTGCCTGTTTCCATTGTCTTACTCTACAGTTTTTAAACCCGAACATTCCTCCAATGCTAAACTGACTCCTTGTTGCCTTTGGATATCACCCATCACCCTATCCCCTTTTTTTTTTAGAAAAATTGTGACAATTTCTTTTCTTCTCTATTTAATTCAAGGCCACTCATTAGTAATCCGATTTACTCACTTATTCTTCAACATTTTTCTGTAACACCATATTTCAGATGCCCCTATTCTCTTCTCATGTAAACTACTTAAACTCCAAATTTCACTCATGTTCAATGCTACACTCTAAGTTAATATGGTCAGAGAAGATATAACACTTAAGTTTCTATTTGATTCTAACATATTTCTCTTTTTCTGAAACGCCTTTCTTGCTATTGCTATTCTGCATCTTATTTCCCCTCTATTTCAGACATAGTCAGTTACTTTGCTAGTCCTTTTGCTACACCTTTAAAATTTCATTTACTAATCGAATTGTTGCCTCATTTCCTGATTTGATTCGACTACATTCAATTACCCTTGGTTTACTTTTGTTGATGGCCATTTTACATCCTCTTTTGACACACTATCCATTCCATGCATGCACTCTTTCAAGTCTTTTGCCAGCTCCAAAAGCAGTGCTGTGTTATTGGCAAACTTCATAGTTTTATTTCTTCTCCCAAAACTCAGATAAATTTTCCAAATTTTCATTTGTTGCCTTCTGTCTTTGTTTCATGTACACACTGAATAACATTGAAGAAAGGATACTAGCCTGTCTCACTCCTTTCTCAGCTTCCCTTTCAGTGATTCTCCTCTTATAACACCAGTGTCGTTTATGGTCAAGTTATAAATAACTTTTCGCTACCTGCATTTTAGTCCTCCTGCTTGAATGGGTGGTACTGTGCTTGCCTCCCATGCCAGTGGGCCCATGTTCGATTCCTGGCTGGGTTGGAGATTTTCCCCACTCATGGACTGGGTGTTGTCCTCATCATCATTTCATCCTTATCACTGGCTGCAAGTCGTCCAATGTGGTGTTGAATGAAATAAGACTTGCACATGGGGGCCAAACATCCCCAACTGGGGCCTCCCGACCAATGATGCCATATGCTCATTTCATTTATCTGCTTTTTATCCCTACTACCGTCAGAGTTTCAAGGAGTGTGTTCCAGTCAACTTCATCAGAAGCTTTCTCTGAACCTACAAAGACTATAAGCATTGGTTTCCCTTTTAATCAACCTATCTCCTAAATACTACAGTCAGTATTGAAGAAAAAGCTGATGCCATTCTGAGATTCAGTGGTGGATGTTCAGGAAACATAATTCATCCACAAAAGAATGGTATTACAAAACACTTGTTTGACTGATTCTTGACTCTTAATCATGCGTTTGGAACCCTTACCAGATTGGATTAGTAGAAGAGAGAGTTTTTCATCATAGAATAATTTTGTCAGCTGAAAGTGCATTAATGAGATGCCAAAAAATCTACAGTCACAGATAATACAAGAGAAGTGTTCTGCAGAACAGTTGGCCAACATTTCACTTCTTGCCACATACAGCCTGCAAAAAGAAAAATTATAGCTCGTACAAAGATTTGTCTACAGTCTTTCTATCCAGTTGCCATTTACTAATGGAACAGGGAATGGGAGATATGATAGTGGTACCAGAAATACCCTTTGACACACCTCATACACCTTGAGATGGCTTGCAGAGTATAGATGCAGAGTCCTCTGGCATACAAACTGGTCTTTCCCGCTTTCGATTTCTACCAGTAGTTCCACTGTTCTGTGTATAATTTGTGTCAATATTTTGAAAACATGGCTTCTTAAGGATGCAGGGTACTTTTCTGGATCAATATTATGTAAAAATCAACACCTATTTTTTCTGGCATTGTTTATAATGTATAAGTTTTACATATGTTTTGTTGATACCAGGTAATGCAGCACTCTTTCTAAACAAATTAGAAGTATTTTGAATACTTTTAACCTGCTTAGGGTTATTAAAAAGTTACAAAGAAATTGATGCAATTTTTCCGAAATGTTCATCAAATTGAGGTACCATTTATTCCAATGTTATACATTTGAAGGAGACCAAATTTTTACCAGATATGCATGACATGATGGCTGAGGTACTAGATCTGTTTAATTCCACCTATTATGTACAAGGATAAGAAAATATCACATGCTACATTTTAATTTTTATAATTTTTTCTTAGTAAAAATGTTATTTTTTCTATAATTTAGTTGATTCTGCAATAAAGCTTAGGACTACTACATAAGTATGGACTATTGCAAGTTACAGAAAAAAGTTAGAACAATGCTTTATAAACTTAAGGAAATATTTGTACCAGAATTCTGAAAAATACAACTTGCAGGAAATTGTGAATGAAGATATGAGTCCATTTAAACTGTGCCTCAGAACATTCCTGAAGCATAGTCTTCATCCTGCAGCATTTCTTCAGCTTCATGCACTCATTGTCTGTCACATGCAAGCAATAGATCTTCCATGTTAGAGCCGCATTTTATACCTAAATTTCTCAGGACTTCCAACCTTCCTATCACTCCATCATTGAAACATGTCACTGCATCTAGTACACCAACTTTAAATGTATTTAATAGTACAAAAACATTCTTGGGTAATCTTTCCCATACGCAATAGTTGAAACTTTCATTTGTATTCTGAGTGCCCCCATGAAGACATTTACTAACCAAAACAGGGTCACTCAGGTCTCTAAAAATTGGTTTTATTTCATTCATAACAGGCTGAGGAAGAGAATGCTTATGATGGTATATCTGACCACTTTATTATGCTTTTTGGTAACCACACTAAGAGTCTGCTCCTTCAGGGCAAAGTCCGTGAACAGGTTGTTTATCTGTGGACAACTTATGAAGGTAGGTGGCCCATACAGCTTTTCTCATTGCTGTAACATCATTCAGAGGTGCAGTTCATCTAATGGATAGTCTATTATAACTCTGAAGAAGGTCTATCTCAGTTTCTGTCAATCTGCCTCAGCAAGAGAGAGATTTTCAATTAAATAGGAACTTTCCTTTCATTTCTCTTCATAGCTTCTTCAATCTAGAACCCATTCTCTTTTGCACATGTCCACTACACTCCAGTTTTGTTACCAAGGTATCACCATAAACATTAAACTCACTAATTTTATTCAAAGCTTTAGAGTCCCCATCGCCTAGGTAGTTCATACATCTAATGTTATAAAAGGGCACTGACCTCTGAAATATTTTTAGCGTTCCATCACACTCCACACCTCCACTGTAACCACCACAATTCTTAGAACACCGATGTTCAATAAGTCCTTCAGTGTTACCATGGCAGGTGTGGCAGTACGGAGATAAGCACTCAACATCAACAACTTTTCCATTCTCCAGAGAAGTAGCACTTACAACACCATTCAAGGAACGATGTCCTCAACATCGCCATGTCCCATCACGTGCAACAGCAATGTCCCTGGTTCCGCTATCATATGCAGTTTCTTTTACTGCACGTTCCATAGATGCTTTAGACACAACCATCAATGAACCTAAAAGTATTTTTATGTACTTGCTGAACCTACTGGGAGGAGGAGGAAGGTCCATCAAATCACAAAACGGTTGAGCAGCCTTTTTTCCTTTTCCTATTGCACTCATTGCATACACAAACTTCAAATTCACATCATATGAATTATGCACAAAGTTCAAAGTCATTTTCGAGGTAGATTTATTCCAGGATCTACACAGAATAACTGATTTTGACACTAAACCTTTCCTGCTAAATTGTTGTTCAGTTATATCCAGACAGCTCACACCATGACATTGTTAACATTTCGCGACTTCCTTTCGCAAAGAAGATAAGATGTCCACATCAGCAACAACAAGTCCACTACAAACAACGTCATTGTTAACACAAAAACTTGACTCGCCAGGAGGCGTGCCACGTGGAAGTTTCTTCGATGAGGAACTGATACATAGGTTACTTTCAACAGTGTGGTTACCACAGAATTTCCTTTTATTGAATTTCTTGATGCATAGCATAGTTTGTAGTCATTATTGCACACTAAAGGATATGTACTTCCACAAATATATGTAGCACTTGGGCAACAAACATTCAGTAACACGTGAACAAACTGCTTCAGCGAAACAAAAGTAAATACTAGTAAAGATAATCATTTACAGACACTAGAAACCTGCACTGTCACCAACATATACCGTGTATCATACGTATAATCGCTGGAAACTCAAAGTTCACAGTTCTTTTCGAAATAAAACTGGTTTCTGTAACAGAAATAAAGGGGGCATGGCAGCATAAATGACTGTAACTTTAAAATTATATATATATATATATATATATATATATATATATATATATATATATGTACAGGGTTTTTCATTTGAAACCCTATAATGTATATATCAATGTAATCAGGGAAGACTATAGAATTCAATAATGTCATAAAAAATTTCGATTCTTCCACCATTTATAAGTACCCTGTGTCCTTAAACTGACAGTTCTATAAATTCACACTTGTCTGCGCTTGCTGCCTTTGGAACTTGAATTATAACAATCTTCTCACTGTATCAGGTTATTTTGCCTGTCTCACACACCTTGATATGCCTCTGTAGCGGGGTGGTTGGTGTAGATGGCTGCCATGCATAGGACCTAGCTTTAATTACTGGTACTGTGAGAGAATTTTTCTTGGTGGGAGGACTGGAACAGTATTCACTGTGCTTTATGATGTCAATTGAGGAGCTCCTTGAGCAAATAGTAGCATCTCCAAGGTCTGTTAACCTGACAACAGTCAGGAGAGTGATGTACTGACCACATGTTCCCTCATTACCACAACCAAGTGATGTCAGGACAATCCTATGATCTCATAAGAAGACAAACTGTCCAGTTGCGATAGCTTAACATTATGACTCATACGTAAACAAACCACTAACTTGGGCACATGTTTTGTTTATTCAAGCTGTAATTAATTGGCAGTAACCGTCACAATTACCATAATTTATGGGCAAGATGGCCCCCTAGTGGTGCCATGTTTACTGAGGTGTTCAGCGCATTTCACTTAAAGTCATAACCATCTTTCTTTTTTTAATGACGGTAGTTTATAAATCAGAAAACAAGACACCTCCACTGTGCTGCTTTGGTAGTTTCTCTGCCACCACCACCGCCACTCACTGCTCCTTAGCGTCACTGAGATTGTCATTCATAATAAGGGTCTCACAGGAGCAGTAACGGACAGATTTCTTCAACTTTTTAAGAAGATACAAGTAAATGTGTGTTTTGTCTCTCTTCTGGGGACGAGGTGGAGATCTTGCCGTCCGCTGAGGATCTAGATCTCTCCAGACCCTCAGACACAATGGATATAGACTGCTCAGGCAAAAGGTCGGTGACAGCAGGTGAGCCTGAGGCGTAAATTGCCTCATTGAATGTTCCATGCCTTCCCAGTCTCACGATGACATCATCCTCCTGTGGAATTGCGGCGGTTTCTTCCACCGTCTAGCTGAGCTATGGCAACTGTTAAGCTTTACATCTGCTTTCTGCATTGCCCTCCAGGAAACCTGGTTCCCGGCAATGTGGACACCTGCCCTCTGTGGCTATAAGGGATGCTACAGAACCACAACTTTACTTTAAAGATGATCCAATCACTGTAGTCTAGACATATCGATTCTTATGACTGATTTTCGACGCCTGATTGACGTGGTTTCCTCACCTTAGTCAGCTTAAGTGGATGTGAAACTTCCTGGCAGATTAAAACTGTGTGCCGGACCGAGACTCGAACTCGGGACCTTTGCCTTTCGCGGCCAAGTGCTCTACCAACTGAGCTACCCGAGCACGACTCACGCCCCGTCCTCACAGCTTTACTTCTGCCAGTACCTCGTCTCCTACCTTCCAAACTTAACAGAAGCTCTCCTGCGAACCTTGCAGAACTAGCACTCCTGAAAGAAAGGATATTGCGGAGACATGGCTTAGCCACAGCCTGGGGGTTGTTTGTAGAATGAAATTTTCACTCTACAGCGGAGTGTGCGCTGATATGAAACTTCCTGGCAGATTAAAACTGTGTGCCGGACCGAGACTCGAACTCGGGACCTGTGCCTTTCGCGGGCAAGTGCTCTACCAACTGAGCTAGTCGAGCACGACTCACGCCCCGTCCTCACAGCTTTACTTCCGCCAGTACCTCGTCTCCTACCTTCCAAACTTAACAGAAGCTCTCCTGCGAACCTTAAGCGGAAGTGCTGACAGCACCTCAATGCCCTCTGCTGCCTGAGCAACACCAACTGGTGTGCAGATCGCTCTACACTGCTGCAGCTCTACAGAGCCCTTGTTCAATCCCACATTGACTATGGGAGTCTGGTTTACTGTTCGGTGGCGCCCTCAGCGTTGCGTTTACTCGACCCAGAGCACCACTGTCTCGTTCGCCTAGCGACAGGAGGTTTTAGGACGAGTCCGGTGATCAGCGTCCTTGTGGAGGCTGGAGTCCCTCCATTGCAGATTAGGCATGCACAACTTCTGGCCAGTTACGTTGCACATGTTCGTAGTTCTCCTGCACATCCGAATCACAGTCTCCTTTTTCCAACCATGGCAGTTGATCTCTTGCATCGGCGGCCCAGGTCAGGGGCTCCAATTGCAGTTCGTATCTGATCCCTTCTTTCTGAACTGGAGTCCTTGGCTTTAGCACCTATACTTGATGTCGATTCACGTACACCTCCATGGTGTACACCTAGGTCGCAGCTTCGCCAGGACCTTTCACATGGCCCTAAGGACTCAATTAATCCTGCTGCTCTCTGCTGCCACTTCCTCTCGATTCTTGATATGTACCAAGGCCACGAAGCAGTTTACACCAGCAGCTCGATGGCTGATGCTCACATCAGCTTCGTGTATGTCCATGGAGGACATATTGAACAGCTTTCCTTGCCCAATGGCTGCAGTGTTTTTACTGCTGAGCTGGTAGATATATCTCGTGCTCTTGAGCATATCCGTTCATACCCTGGGGAGTCGTTTCTTCTGTGTACTGATTCATTGAGCAGCCTACAACCTACCCTCATCATCCTTTGGAAGCGACCATCCAGGAGTCCATCTAAGCCCTGGAACGGTCCACTCGTTTAGTGGTTTTTGTCTGGACCTCAGGTCGCATTGGAATTCCATGCAACAAACTTGCTGACAGGCTGACCAAACAGTCTATGCGGAAACTGCTTATGGAGATCGACTTCTCTGCAACTGACCTGCGTTCAGTACCACGCCACAAGATTTTGCGGCTTTGGGAGATGAAATGGCGTAAACTCAGCAAGCACAACAAACTATGTGCTGTTAAGGAGAATGTGTGGCAGTCCTCCATGCAGGCCCTCACAGGGACTCTGTGGTTCTCTGCCGGCTCCACATTGGCCGCGCTTGAGGGACTCACGGCTACCTCCCGCATCGTGATGACCACCTCAGTGTCATTGTGGCACCCCGCTGACAGTGGCCGTGGCTTGGCTGGCTTTTCCTTTTTATTCTCATGGTCAGGCAGCCACGGACATCTGCTCTCTTCATTTTATCCCTTCTACCTGTTTCTTGCTTCTCTCTATGGATTTATTTTCCTGTTTTGTCCATAGTGGTGTTGGTTGTCCTTCTGCTGTTCTTCTGGTTCTTCCTTTCTCTTGTTATTGTGCTGTACATCTCCTTTCTTTTCTTCTTTCCCTTGTGTAATTATTTTATGGGGAACAAGGGACCAATGACCTCGCAGTTTGGTCCCTCCCCCCTTTTAATCCAACCAACCAACGCTCCTTACACCAAGCGAGGCGTCGTTTGGCATTTGCCAGCATGATGAGCAGCTTATGAGCAGCCACTCGACCATGAAATCCTAGTTTTCACACCTCCCTCCTAACTGTCACACTACTTGCAGTGGATCCTGCTGCAGTTTAGAATTCATGTGTGATGGTCTGGATAGATGTCTGCCTATTAGACATTATGTCCCTCTTCAACTGTCGGTGGTCTCGGTCAGTCAACAGATGAGGTTGGCCTGTACACTTTTGTGCTGTATGTGTCCCTTCATGTCCCACTTCACTATCACATTGGAAACAGTGGACCTAGGGATGTTTAGGAGTGTGTAAATCTCATGTACAGACGTATGATACAAGTGACACCCAATCACCTGACCATGTTCGAAGTCCGTGAGTTCTGCGGAGCGCCCCATTCTGCTCTCTCACGATGTCTAATGACTACTTAGGTCGCTGATATGGAGTACCTGGCAGTAGGTGGCAGCACAATGCACCTAATATGTGAAACGTATGTATTTGTGAGTGTGCGGATACTTTTGATCACATAGTGTACAATGCAGTGGTAATGTCATGTTTCTTTCTTTCCTATCCCACCATAACATACTTGTTGAGATAAAATGAAAGACAGGACTGCTGGTGCTGAATGCCTCTGGATAAAAACCTTTGAATTAGGCGCTGATTGTCTCATTGTAGTCCTTTTTGTGAGATGCATGTTGGACTGAGTATCATTTTGCTCACAGCACTTTGAAGAAGAAGTAAATACATCATATCTCTATCTCCCTTTCGTTGCTCACCCCCCATATTCTCACGAATCTGCATCTACATGATTTGGTTGTGTAAGGCTGGCTCTTGCCACGTCGCAAAGCCATGCTAATTCTCTCGAACCCCATCAAATTGGGACATCACTGTTCCTTTAGTTAGGTTGTCCAGTGGTTTAGCGATCAATGGCTATGTAGAGAGCTAAACAACAAGAAAGGATATCACATTAACATACAGGAGGGAGTTCACCATCACGTGGATGCTTTTATCCAGATACTTTACAACCGATACTGTGTCCAGTGATTTGTAGTCGGTGTTATAATAGAACAGTAGCAGACGCTTCAGCTATTTTGGATTCAAAAGTTAAAATTATCCACATTCAGCTCCAACTCACTCCAATCCTCAGTCCTCGGCAAATCGCTATAGCCTATCAGTGTCATAACACTGCTGTAGACAGGAGCATATTTCTATATATATATATATTCCACAAACCACTGTATAGCGCACGGTGTCGACTGTGACGTAGCAGTATTCTCGATTCTTTTCATTCCTGTTCCACTCACATGCTTAATGTCCAAGTAACAGTAAATGTCTGTGTGCCGCTATATATTCCCAATCACTTTTATAATTGCTACGGCAGACAGAGGCTTTTTTTAATGACCAAGCAAGCGTCACTGCTGCACCTTCAGTATACATGGACTGCACAACAAAACTCAGACATGTAACACACGTAATTAATCGATATCAAATGATTCTCTGTAAACGTGTCCCTGTAACTTACTAATAATTTTCATTGTATTCCTATAATTGCTACCCTATAAATATGTTGACACAATGATGTCAGTCTTCGTTGAATGCATAACTTTTTGCGAGAAATATAGTCTTTTATCGATTGGGATATACCCTCATAATGCGATTCTGACAGCATCACAGAGCTTTTAACATTCAGTATTAGTTTAGATATTTAACACTGATGCAGCTACTTTGCACAAACAAGCACAATTCTGAGGTTGAAGGGGGTGGGGGGAAGATTTAGGGTTTACTTATAGCACTGTTAATTTTTTCACCCACAAACTGTTTGAGAGTGGTTTCACCATTCCAGCTAGAGCAGTGGACAGTATGCATAAATGTAGTGGTACTAATATTTTGTTTTTAGAAAGAAACCCACCAGTGCTCAAACATTGGTCTGAGCTGTGATGTTGATTAGGTGACAAGCAGACTGGATTTGCGATTGCTCACCTGCCACACACAAATCGACCTGTCTGTTCTTAGTGTTTGGGTTATTTCCCTTAAGATTCCAGTAAACGAATCTGAGCCTGAAAGACATATGCATTCTATTTCAGCTTGTTCCAGACGCTTACTGCTAGATATCTTACAGCAATTAATGCTTCCAGTGACAGTGTAGAGGATTTATGATTCTATTATTGTGTAGCAGTTCGTCCAGGTCAACTACTAGCTGTACCATATGATGACTCACCTGCTTTATTTCTTCGTTGATTGTCCTCGGTGTCGACGTACTGCGTTGCTACACTGGCTGAAAAATGGGTTGTGGAAGTGCAGCTACTGTCTACTTTAAATGATGTAGCCGACAGATGCACAGTAGCGTTTCACAGTCTTTTACTTTCACTGTTCACAACTCCCAAATATTACACAGTTATTTGGCCAGTGCACTATTGTTTAACTTTCGATAAACCTCATTAATAGTTTTCAGGCGAACATCCACATACTGCTACAGTAGTGTACTACTGAACATCTACGAGCAGTAGAAACCTAACCACAAAGTTCACAGTTCTTGAAGAAAAGAAAGGTGCGGATGTAGCAGACACTATCACTGTTTTTACACACATCCTAATGGTTTACAACTTGTTCCACAGTTAAACTGAAGCATTGTTGTTGTTCTAACCAACACAGGTTTCTCGTCCGAAACTCGGTCCTGGACTGACTGTCTCATGAAAAAGAACTGGGCCCTTATATATCCTCACAATAATAGGTGCTGAAGCTACATATTGTTCAAAGTTAAATTTACAGAAATTACAACTAAAACTTAACTATTAAATTAACTGAATACACCGAAAAATTCGTTCCTTTTAACAGTTTCTTCTACTGCAAGGTTTAGGCCGAATTATTTGTTTAAATCATGAAATTAACAAATATAAGTTATGCAAACAATACTTTTGACGAAACTGAAAATTACTTTGGAATTAATTAAGGGTTGGTATTGCTAACATATTTTCGAAGAGAGCCAAATAGATAGTTTAAGATTACTAGTATTTCGTCTTCCAAATATTTGTAATTAGTACAGAATTTATATTTGTTTATAAGTCAACAACAGAATTTAAGTTACGAAACAATTACTGATTTCACCCTATAACAAAAGATACTAACAAGTAATAGTTAAAATAAATTAGAAAATCAATTACATACAAAAAGCTAAGCACAAAATTAGATCTGGTGTTATATTCTTTAAAACTGAGGGTCAACGTTCCAGCCTGCTTCATCACAACCACAGGTCTTCCCACTTGCTTGTAGCTGACTCTATCACCTACGAACATCCTAAGTCCAAAACAAATACACTGTAAACCACTGTATACGGAATGGTTGAGGGTACATTGCAGTAGTATTATCGACAATCCTTCTGTTTCACACTCATCCACTGATCAAATAAAAAAAATTATTGCTATATGCTTCCGTACATAACCTAATCCACCCCTTTTACTCTCAGAGAAAAATGTAGTCGTTACCAGAGTCTCTTTTCCATTACATATTCGAATGAACGATGCCAAACTATATGATTCTAGCAGCATCCACATCATACTTTTGCTTCGATGATCACACATGTAAAATGAACAGATATGAACTCACATGATTGGTAGAGCTTCTAATAATACCACCACTTGCAAAGTAGTTTAGAAATCAGATTAATAATGTTGCTCACGTAGCATATGTTCGCTTTATCGAGCAACAACAAAGTTATTGACTGTGGATGGTATCATCGGAATGGAAATAATGAGGTCACTGTAAAAAAGCCATTAATTTTGGCACTTATCTTGAATGGATTCCCATGTAGATTTCATCGAAGTTGTTATGGCTCACCTTGTTGATTCTAGGGTGATTCCACTATGTCTGCTAGAAGGTCCAGATCTGTATTTTAGCAATATCTGAAGACCTAACAAAAGCGTTTATCAGGAAATTCTTAATGATCAAACAATCCCAGATCAGAACAATGGTATGGTAGAGGTAATTTTTGACTTGGTGTTCACAATCCACATTTTTATTAAACTTCTTGTAAATTCACATATACTTCTTCTTAATTGTCACATCATAAAGAAAACAGTTTTGTAGCAATCTTCATATATTTAATTTCCACTTTAACCAAACACAAGACTTGACTATTCTTTTACAAAGCGAAATGACAACTTAACTTCTGCCAAAGTGAAACAAAGACTGCTCTGCGCACATTCGCGCCAAAACAGTTACAAGTAAGCCAAAGATTATGACAGTCTCACAGAAATGAATATACACAAGAATCATATCACTGTAATATATCGATACATCGGAGTACTTATACATTAATAAAACCAAATGTGAAGATTGTCACAAAAATATGCCTCTTACTTCGCAGAAAAGTAGTATGATATTACTGGTATCGAGAAATGGGTTTGGAGTGACGCAATGGTCACGTAAATAGAGAACCATTACAAGCTGTTGAGTAAATGTTACTGTCCACCAATTCATGTCATTTAACCACAAACAGGTCTATTCATGCTAAAGGCAGGATATAGCAGCTGACAATGTCCTCAAATTTGTAATGGAAATTAAGAATGTATTGTGAGGTACAATGGTGGGGCTCATTCAAATAGTGGAAAAAGCTGTACAACAAACTGATATATATCACGTGACAGTTGATGGCTAAGTATGGTGCATTCTGTTTCAGCATTCCTGTCTCTGACAACAGCAGTGTTAGTGAAGTAATACTCATTGTGTTTTGCATTGCTACATTAAAATTAACAGCTTGAGAGTCATCACAGAGCATATTCCTAAAGCATCAAAGTGTCATGATCAGTCATGGTCTGCAGAAAGTGGTATGTAATGCAGTGGAATGAGAATAGATGGGTGGTACTGTCTGGCTTAAGAGTGTGGGGGCATTGAGATGGAGATGTGGTGTTTGTGATTTCAGTCACTAAATCAACAAAAGTTCAATGCAAGATAGTATATCACCTCCAACAAGTTTTGAATGCAATAATGTCAATTCACAGCACACAAAAACCAATTATTTGATAAATAATGTGTTCAATTAAAACTATAGTCGTTCATGCTATGTACAAGCATATAGTCTCATTCCTGATTTTTAAATGTAATTTGCGTATGGCAAAACTATCCATTCATCCTGTGAAGCAATGTAAACAGATGGGTGTAGCAGTTTCCAAAAGTCTGTCAGGGCTATTTAAATAATTGATGTTGTGTAGGGTGCTCCCTGCCATCTTTTACAAATGTTCCATTAAAAATATAGCCTTCCACACCATATACACACCGTACTAATGTTTTGAAATGTACTTCTCTATCACTAACATTTAGCCTCATTTTACACACGGGAGCATTGTTAGAAACTCTCACAGTCACATTGTGTTCTGATGTTGCTTTCAGAAGATTTGATGGAGGTATAATACTAGCTGCATCCTTTTCCACAATTCTTGCATCTATATTTAGACAGATATTATCCAGAAAAACGTCACCCTTTGCAAGAAGCATGAACAAGCACTTGGAAAACCATACAGCATGTTCAACCCATGGGTTGCTCATTTCATCCCAATATTTCAAACTTCTGTCACAATCTAAATGCATAGTTTCCTCTCCATCACCAGCCTAAAAGAATGCAGCTTCAGTTAGTTTGTCAGGACGCTGCTTAATAACTAAAGGCCAACCTTCAAAAGATGGCAGCCTCACATCGTATGTTCTGTATTTAGGGTGAGCTAAACTAATCTCCCACACATCTCCCACTGCTGAAATGCAAATGATGCTGATCGAGGAGGGTAGTAAATCCATTCTGCACAGGTTACAGGTATCATACAAAAGAAACAGTTCAACCCACCACAGATATACTTTCTCAGATATACCTTCCCAACAGCCTCCAACACCCACTATGTTACAGAGCGACCTGATTTCAAAGCTCCGTTCCTATATGGCCTACTCTAAAGATTCAGGATGTCACTTCTCGTCACACATTCTAAATTTGGTAGTAAATCTAGTACAGTTGTAAAAATCTAGTACAATGATGCTATTTCACTGTATGTGTGTGTGTGTGTGTGTGTGTGTGTGTGTGTGTGTGTGTGTGTGTGTGTGTTTCTGGCATAGGGCTCCCAGACTGTACCCCAGACCTAGCACTGGTGAATCCACCTTCAGACACGGTACTGCATATTGTGGATGGATTCATGTTCGAAACCTACACTGGACCTACCACTGGTGAATCCACCTTCAGACATTGCCTTGGAAGTGTCTCAGGTGGATTCGCCTTTGACCCCTGCCCCAACCGTAATGCATGATGGATCCATTTTCAAACCATATCCTGGATGGAACATGTGGTTCCGCCTTTGAACCCTATCCCGAGTGTGATGTGTGGTGTATCCACCTTCGAGCTGTATCCTGGTCATAACATGCTGTTGATCCACCGTAGAATCCAGGAATATACTGTGGGGGGCACTGCAAGACACAGATACACACTTACATACAGGAAAGTAGCGCAATTGTTCTAGGTGTTTACATCTGTACTGCTTCTACAAGCAAATTTAGAATATGTGACCAGAAGTGACATCATGATCTTGAGCAGAAGTGCTGGCATCTTGGACGTATAGAGTAGGCTATATATAAAGGGAGCTTTGAAATAGGTCGCTCTGTAATGTAGTGGATGTATGAGGGCGATGGGAAGGTATATCTGAGAAAGTGTATCTGTGTTGGGTTGAACTGTTTGATACTTATAACCTGAGCAGAATGGATATCTCCTGAATCAGCATCATTATGCCGTTCAACATGCATGTGAAGCTGCCATCTTTCAAAGATTGGTCTTTAGCTACTAAGCAACATCCAGACAAACTAAAGCCTAGTTTACACGACGACATTGCGTTGCGCCACTCACCGCGTGGGATGAGTTGCACACAAGTGGTTTCATATATGACTGTAGACATGGCGACACCAGTATACACTTCAGTTTCATCGATTTGTGGGTCCCTGAGTCGTGGCTGAAATGAAAGTTATGGCAGCTGCACGGCAAGCGAATTGTGATGGAGTTGAAGCTTATTGCGTGGAATCGCTGCATAAGAAAAAAAATAAGAAACGTGTTTTGATTCGTGATTGGATGAAGAAAAGACATCAGCTTGGTTGCTCAGCATCCCTGCTGAAATAATTTGTAACGGAAGAGCCAAGAAGTTCTTTTAATTTTCTTAGAATGTCACCAGGACTGTTCATGTTTTTTCTAAATAGAGTTAATTATGCGATAATGAATAAAGGTACTGTAATGCATGAAGCACTGTCGCCAGAACTGAAATTACATATCATATTTCGTGCATTAAAGCGAGAACACTCGACATGCCAAACATAAGGTTTTTGTTGGTGATGACGTTATTTCATTAACACCAATGATTATTAACATTAACAGTAATGAGTATTAACATTAGCAACAATAATTATTCAAAGCAGGTCGCATTAAGAAGAGAATGGTTTGCAAACTACTCTCTTGAAGACAGATCTGTACAGTGCCAATATTTCAAAATTCTAATATATGTGAATGAAGAGCACTGCAGCAACGTTTTAAATAGATGAATACTGAATAAAGAATGCAGCTTCTTGAATTTGTTTAGCCTTCCTTCCTGTCGACAATATTCCTTAACAAAGAGTTGCCCAACTCGAATGGGGATTTTAGTCTTGTAGACGAGAGCATTGCCACAGCTAGTATTACACTTGCTTATATTTTTCTTAATTCAGTTGTATATGTCCTCCTAACTCAATAAATTTTGCCCTGCAGCTCAGATATTGTCAAACCATCTATGTTATGATCGCACATGATTGTCTCAGTGACAACAATATGTTGCTTACTTTTGTAATCGGCATCACTGAAATCCCACAAACAACTATGCAAAGCATAGATATCCAAAAAGCGAACGTTATTCTCCGTTCCCCAATTCATATTTCATTTTGTCTACACTCTACAAACACACATAATTTCAGTTTGTCTACACTCTACGAACACACATAACCTCAAAATTAGTCCACAGCTCGTGGTCTTGCGGTGGTGTTCTTGCTTCCGGCGCACAGGGTCCCGGGTTCGATTCCCGGCGGGGTCAGGGATTTTCTCTGCCTCGTGATGACTGAGTGTTGTGTGTTCTTCATCATCATTTCATCATCATTGACTCGCAAGTCGCCGAAGTGGCGTCAACTAAAAAGGACTTGTAATATGGCGGCCGAACTTCCCCGCATGGGGCCTCCCGGCCAACAATGCCATACGATCATTTCATTTCATATCTCAAAACATACGCAACTAGTGTCGCCAAAGTTGGAAAACGCCGAAAGTGTTTAGTTTCACCAATGAGTTGCGCAAACGCGCGGCACGCATGCGCAGTGGGCGGTAGCGCAGTTGCCTGCAACTAGTGTCATCGTGTAAACTAGGCTTAAGTGTAGATGGATTCTTTTATACCAGCAACGGAGATGAAACTGTTTGTTTCTATTGTGGTGGAAGGTAGAAATATTGGGGTGGAACGAGCAACCAATGGGTTGAACATGTTGTGTGGTTTCCCAAATATTTGTTTGTGCTTCTTGCAAATGGTAAGAATTTTGTGAATAATATGTCAAAATATAGATGCAACAATTACTGCAAAGGATGTAGCTAATATTAAACCTCCATCAGGTCTTCCTTAAAGCAACATCAGAACACCATGTGAGTGTGAGAGCTCCCAACAGTGTCCACCAGTGTAAAATTTGAGTCTAGGAAGAAATGGGAATACTATTCTATCAAATTCCTTGTGTTCTATGTGTCACAGACCTGTTTTAAGCTACAGTAAGAGCATTATTTAATAAAGCAACGATATTGTAAGCGATATTTTTATTTTATTTTCCGTTTTTTATACATCATTGATATACATTTTTAAAAAGCATTATCATTAAAGTGCATTCATTTAGTGCTTTTTCCTACATCAGTACACTTAGGTCTGCTCTTAATATGATAGCTATGACTACACTGTGATCTTTACACCTCACGATCTGCGTTGAAGAATAGTGATGTTTTAATGTCAAAAACGTACAACTGACGGACAATACTTTCATTCTGTCGATGTAGCTAGTCTTGCATGGAGTTAAAAAACATTTCATCCCCCAACAGAGCACTATTGTTACGACCTGTACTACTCAGTTCCAAATGATCTGGTAACAAATACATTGTGACATGTACACTCCACTAAGCTAGTAGTGACTAGATTCTGTATTGGGATGTATTACAGGAATCTGGCCATGTCGTCGAGTGTTGTGTGTCATATCTATGTATTCTAGAGATATTGTACCATTTTCTATGGTCAGGAGCAGGAGGAATATTAGGAGAAATTGGTGTAGATGCATTGTAACAATGACATCCATCTAAAGCACAACCGGTTAAAGTTGAAATGGACCATCAGCCTTTACTATTGTAATGGTCTTGTATAGATGACTACTAGCTTATGGATTTGGATAAAATGCGAGATGTTTTTAACAGAATGGCAGAAATGCATGCATCTAATAAGAACTGGTTTTGAAACTCTGATTGTTCGAGTTTGATCCTGTCTAAATGCTAGTGATATGGAAGAATATTTAAAAAATCAGTATGGGATGTATGTGGAGTGGAACACTGAATTATTGACGGAACATTTGTTAATGATGACAGAGAGTACCATACATAACATCACTGAATTTATGTAGCCCTGACAGACATTTGGAAACACTTAAATAGGGAAGGAGTCTATTTACATGGCATAGAAGATTGTAGTTTTAATGAAACGTATGTTAATGGTTACAGGTAGTACTTTACACACACACACACACACACACACACACACACACACACACACACACACATCACTGTACTGACAAAGGTTTGCCACAGTTGCTGCACAGTTTGAGGCGCCATGTCATGGACTGCAGAGCCCCTCCTCCTAGAGGTTCGAGTCCTCCCTCGGGCATGGGTGTGTGTGTTGTTCTTAGCATAAGATTGTTTAAACAGTGTGTAAGTCTAGGGACTGATGACCTCAGCAGTTTGGTCCCTTAGGACTTCACACAGGTTCAGAAATTATGTGACAATATTTCACCAATATTATTTTTTTGTGTGCTTTGAATTCCACATTATTGCATCCAAAACCTGTTGGAGGTGGTATACCATTTTGCATTAAATGTTCATTGGTCTTAGTATGATTGAGTGACTGAAATGGCAAACAATACATCTCCATGTCAATGCTCCCACTATCTTAAGCAAGACTATGCCGCAGATCTACTCTCGCTCCACTGCAACACATACTTCTTCCTGCAGACCACATATGGTCACAACACTTCGATACTTTAGAAACATGTTCCACGATGACTGTCAAGCTATTAATTTTAGCGTAGCAACACCAAACACAATGAGTACTGATGCACTAACACTGCTGCTGTCAAAGACAAAAATGCCAAGACAGGATGTGCCTACCTAGCCAGCAACTTCCCTTGATATATGTCTGTTTGTCACAAATATTCCTCCACTCTATCTGAATGTGACCCACCATTGTACTTCACCACATATTCTCAGTTTCCAGATGTAAATCATATCTGCATGTCACCTAACATTACAACTAGGACCAATGTGTAAGTTCTGTTGGGTCTGTTTCTAAAAACACAAAATTAGTACCACTACACATATACACACTGCCCACTGCTCTAGTTGGAATGCAATTTCATGGTCAGCCCTCTCTCTAACAGTGCATGGAGGAAAAAATATTAACAAAGCTGTGATAAAATCCTGCCGCGCGGTCTTAGGTGCTGCAGTCGTGGACTGTGCGGCTGGTCAGGGCAGAGGTTTGAGTCCTCCTTCGGGATAATTTAGGTTAAGTAGTGTGTAAGCATAGGGACTGATGACCTTAGTAGTTAAGTCCCATAAGATTTCACACACATTTGAACATTTTTTTGAACATTAAATCCTGAATCTTTCACCTAATCTTACAGTAGCTCTGAAATGTGCTTGGTTCTGCAAAGCAGTTGCATCAGTGTAAATGATTCAATATATAATGTGTGTTAGGAGCTTTGTGATGCTGTCAGAATGGCATTGCGTAGGTGTATGCCAACTGAAAAAAAACTGTATTTCTCGCAATATGCTATGCATTCAACAAAGGAATATGACAAAGGTAATTAGGACACATACAGGGACATATTTATAGACAATCATTTGATATGGATGAATTATTTGTGTTATGCATCTGAATTTCTTTGTGCAATCCTTATATAGTAAAGGTGCAGCAGTGAGGCTTCCTTGGTCATTAAAAAACCTATATCTGCTGTAGCAATCATAACAGCAATTGGGAATATAGAGAGGCATACTGACAATTATTTTTATTGGATCATTACAGATGTGAGAGGAACAGGAACGAAAAAATCAATGATACTGCTACGCCATAGTCCACACCGTGCACTATACAATGGTCTGCGGAATAAGTATTTAAACACATGCTCCTGTCTATAGCAGTGTTGTGACACCAACAGACTATATCGATTTTCAGAGGACTGAGAATTGACAGGAGCTGGGGCTGAATGTTGATAAATGTAACTATTGAATCTAAAATAGCCAAAGAGATCTGCTACTGTTCTATTATACTACTGACCACAAATCACTGGAAACAGTACCATTCATAAAAAATCTGGACATAAGCATCCAAATGCTGGTGAATTTCCTCCTGTGCCTTAATGTGCTATTTTCTCTCATTGTGATAGCTCTCTACAAAGCCAGTGAGTGGCAGAGGGCTGGAGAGCCTTCTGACTAATGGAACATTGCTGTCGCAATGAGACGAGGTTGCAAGAGAATTAGTAGGGATATAACTTCGCTGTGGATATCTAGATCCAGTCTCACTCATCAAAATCAGGTAGATGCCGGTGCCCCAAATCGAATACTGGACTATTCATGAGAATATGAAGAGGGGAGGGGTAAGTAATACTCTGACAAATGGGACATAGAGATGTGATCCCTTTACTGCTTCTTGTAAATGTAGTGAGCAAACATATTACTCCCTCGCACATAAGACTCGTGAAGTGAGTATTAGAGACTAATAGGAAATTTTTTATCCAGGGACATTCAGCAGCAGGTGTTCTATTTATTTTCTCTCCATAAAGAAAGAAAGGTGATAATACTGCTACATTGTCCATGTATATATCGACAGACGAAATTTTTTATGAAATAATTGTTAAAGGTAAGAATATGGGAAAAAACTGATGTCATCCATGAAGGATCAACTCTAGTATATTAAAGTTGGTTGGTGGCCCCCACCTGCTATTAAACAGCGTTGTGAAGGTATCGAATAAGTCCTTTAAATGATGCTTATGTAATAAATGTGGCTGGACAAATTGCCTGAAGAAGCTTGTAACATCAAGCTAAACTGACAAAGGCTTTCAAGGTTCTTTTCGACGACTTCTGGAAGAAAATGTTAAACACCACCAACACAGAGATGACTTGTAATTTAGCATTTTCTTTCAACTACTTAGCCATGGAATATAATTGCGTTATCTCGACAATTGTTACCAGTTCTCTGCGCAGTTGCAGTACAATAAATAAAGTGTAAAAAATTCGTGTGTGACTGAAAAGACAAATTTTTCCGTGAGTTTTTCCTGTCCTTAAATGGATAGACTAACATTTTATAGGTAGACTAAATAAAAAAAAAGGAGGGGCAGTTAATAGGGATTACCCTGACCGACAGACACATTCTTTCCATAGTTTCTTAGTTGTAGTAAAAAAAAAGATTGTTTGACGACTCCTAGGAGTGACGTAGGGTATATCTGATTGTTACGACAGTGAAACTCACAACGAGGCGAGAGCCATCTGCCGGATTTGGAACATTGATGCATACATCGGCGAACATTCGGTTGGAACGACAGAAAAAATACACTCCTGGAAATGGAAAAAAGAACACATTGACACCGGTGTGTCAGACCCACCATACTTGCTCCAGACACTGCGAGAGGGCTGTACAAGCAATGATCACACGCACGGCACAGCGGACACACCAGGAACCGCGGTGTTGGCCGTCGAATGGCGCTAGCTGCGCAGCATTTGTGCACCGCCGCCGTCAGTGTCAGCCAGTTTGCTGTGGCATACGGAGCTCCATCGCAGTCTTTAACACTGGTAGCATGCCGCGACAGCGTGGACGTGAACCTTATGTGCAGTTGACGGACTTTGAGCGAGGGCGTATAGTGGGCATGCGGGAGGCCGGGTGGACGTACCGCCGAATTGCTCAACACGTGGGGCGTGAGGTCTCCACAGTACATCGATGTTGTCGCCAGTGGTCGGCGGAAGGTGCACGTGCCCGTCGACCTGGGACCGGACTGCAGCGACGCACGGATGCACGCCAAGACCGTAGGATCCTACGCAGTGCCGTAGGGGACCGCACCGCCACTTCCCAGCAAATTAGGGACACTGTTGCTCCTGGGGTATCGGCGAGGACCATTCGCAACCGTCTCCATGAAGCTGGGCTACGGTCCCGCACACCGTTAGGCCGTCTTCCACTCACGCCCCAACATCGTGCAGCCCGCCTCCAGTGGTGTCGCGACAGGCGTGAATGGAGGGACGAATGGAGACGTGTCGTCTTCAGCGATGAGAGTCGCTTCTGCCTTGGTGCCAATGATGGTCGTATGCATGTTTGGCGCCATGCAGGTGAGCGCCACAATCAGGACTGCATACGACTGAGGCACACAGGGCCAACACCCGGCATCATGGTGTGGGGAGCGATCTCCTACACTGGCCGTACACCACTGGTAATCGTCGAGGGGACACTGAATAGTGCACGGTACATCCAAACCGTCATCGAACCCATCGTTCTACCATTCCTAGACCGGCAAGGGAACTTGCTGTTCCAACAGGACAATGCACGTCCGCATGTATCCCGTGCCACCCAACGTGCTCTAGAAGGTGTAAGTCAACTACCCCGGCCAGCAAGATCTCCGGATCTGTCCCCCATTGAGCATGTTTGGGACTGGATGAAGCGTCGTCTCACGCGGTCTGCACGTCCAGCACGAACGCTGGTCCAACTGAGGCGCCAGGTGGAAATGGCATGGCAAGCCGTTCCACAGGACTACATCCAGCATCTCTACGATCGTCTCCATGGGAGAATAGCAGCCTGCATTGCTGCGAAAGGTGGATATACACTGTACTAGTGCCGACATTGTGCATGCTCTGTTGCCTGTGTCTATGTGCCTGTGGTTCTGTCAGTGTGATCATGTGATGTATCTGACCCCAGGAATATGTCAATAAAGTTTCCCCTTCCTGGGACAATGAATTCACGGTGTTCTTATTTCAATTTCCAGGAGTGTACTAGATTTCTCAAATCATAACTGAACATGAATTTTCGTAAAACTAATGAAACAACATACCTCTGGAAATGTATACAGGTTTTCAGGATGGATGCAGATTCGCATATACAGTCTCCCTGAATATCTAGGTGGGGGAGGAGATATTGTGATTAAAGCAAATTTTTTTATCATGGTATGCATAGTAGTATACCGTAGAGCCTTGACTGCAGCTGGACAGAGGTGTGTGTCTTTTCGAAGATGAAGGGACAGAGAGGTGCTCACCAAACAATTGGTGGCGATGTGGTCTGTTGTCCTACCTACTCATCAATATGGGGTGCCTAGAAAACCTGCTTTTTCGGATCGCTAGACAACAAATCAAACAAATTATATTAATGAACTTTTATTACAGTAAGATAATGACAGAACTTAACGTTGAGAATTCAAAATGATGTGTTGCAAGTAATGGCCGACAGACCAAATAAGAAAATCGCTCAGTATTTGCAATTCCTCATACTAGTGAAATAATACAGTTCCTAAGTCGCTGCTGCAGAGCTCGTAGAATGGCTAGTCTTCAACTGGGCTGCATCCAGGTGGGTTTTTCCCCATTTATTGTAATTTCGAACCCCTCCCAAATATGGGCAGGGGAGAGCTGCAGCGGCACAATCCGCCGCTTCAGCTGAGTGGCATTACAAAAAAATAAAAATGAGGACTGATACATAAAAAAAGGGCGGAAAAAGGGGGAAATAAAAACACAGTAAATGGAGACAATGGAAGTTAAAATATGCACTAACACAGGGACATTCATATGGGGGCAGTTAAAAAGTTGACATCAAGTTAAAATGACACAGTTGGCGATTTTGGGGCACTTAAAACACGCTGGAGTCTCACACACAAGTTAAAAGTCAGTCACAATATAAAAACACACAGAGTGAGAGCCACTTAAAAAAACCTGTAAGTGGCAGTGGGCACATGAAGAATAAAAACATAAAAATTGCTGGTAGGGACCTGCTCCGAGGGATGGGGGACCTGAGGCGGGAAAAAGACAGGAGAGTGAAGGTGTAGTAGGGATTGGGGGGGAGGGGGGCAGGCGGTGCGGCCTTATTTCTGTCTCTGTGTCGTCCTAGAGAGGAGTCGGTCAGCTTACAATTGGCTGACGTTTTCTTCACAGCCCTCTCTGCTCCAAAGTTCCTGACTGGCGTGTCGGCACTTGACTTTACGCTGACACACGGTCAGTCCCAGTTCAAGGCATAAAGCGCCTCTGTCTTTACACCCACTGCATGCAGGGATGAGTGGGGGCAATGCTCCTGCAAGTGACCATTGATAGAGTGTCTCATTACATGCAGGTGCTGAGGCACCTGTGGAGCAGTGAAGAGACTGTGTTCCACGCTACAATAGGGATTACTGTGCAGAGTATGGAAATTTATTGCTTTTTACATATTTTTAAGGGGTCATGGCATTGTGCTACATTTGTTTGAATACAGTCGCTGTAATTATTCGAATACTAGGCCCGGTAGACATCTTGTGGCAGTACTAATATGTGAGCGTGAGTAATAGTTGGATGCATTAGGTGGCCATAGAAACACGACTCAGCCAGTCTATTGCAGGCTTCATGAGTAGATCATATACATTCCGCTGGAAAGCGTTCCAATCTTTTTTATATAGCGTCATAGGAGCTGGAAGTTATTTCACACACTAAAAGTGTGTGGGGATAAGTTCGTTTTAAGCAAAATGTAGGGTTGCTGTGTATGTCTCATTGTTATTTGTTCTCCCGAAAAAAAGTCTATTTGTGGAGAAAATCGACAAAATTTGTAAGAACTATAAATAGTGTCATATATTGGGGTGCTCAGAGGGTATGCAGTATGGTGTTAGTCGCTACACATTTAAAGTTCCGTGTTTAAGTACATCTTCCTGAAAATGTAGGTATTTTGCGGAATACTGAGGGAAAATAAACAAAACTCTAACGAATTGACTGAAAACCATAAATAGTGTCTTTTGTTGGTAGGTTTGTGAAACATTTAAAGCTGTTTATTTTTCGATATGTTTCCTAAAAGTCGATAAAATAGCAGCGAAACCCATATTTATGTATTTTAAAAAATAGGTAAAATTAGTCTTGAACCCTATATTTAAAAGAATCTTCTTAAAACTGAAGGAAAATAGCAACGAAACCCATATTTACAAGTAACTTCTTAAAAAGGGGGGGGGTAATAAGTCAAATAGCTATGAAACATATATCATCTTAAGAAAATAGGTAAAAATTAGCCACGAAACCGCGTAGTATAATATCTTGCAGAAAATAACTTGGGTACTGAACAATCATGCAAGCCAGGCCAGTACACTTTGTGCTATGCTAAGCAGGAAATTTGCAACATCATACGAATTTACAACTACTGCTGCTGCTGTTGCTTCAGTGAGATCCGTATTAAGAATTACAATGTGGGGGACGCTGAGGAGCAGTGGGTGCGATGGTGGTGATGGGGAAACGACCAACAGCACAACAGTGGGGTTGTCTTGTTTTTTAGGTCTTAACTTACCATCATTAAAAAGTGATAGTTATCACTTGAAGCCAAAAGCGTTGAACACTTTGGTGAACATGATGGCACTAGGCGACCATCTTGCCCATAAATTATGGTAATTGTCATGACAGCTTTTGTCCATTAATTATAGCATGAATAAACAAAACATGAGTCCATGTGAGCGGTTTTTTTGCATTCGAGTCATAAAATTGGCTAGCTCAACTGGGTGGTTTGTTTCATTAAGAGATCATAAGATTGTCCCGAATTGGTACATACTCACTACGACTGTGTCCTGTGCAGAGTGAACTGGGTCGTTGTTGTGGTGCAAAAACAAAGATCCTCGCAAAGCATCATCTTGAAAGACTTATCAGAAATTTCAATAGTTAGCTCCTGTAACTGTTTGCCCTTTATGAACTTAATCTGTTAGCCAACATACCAAGGCACTCCTTTGAAACACTCAGCGTCTCCTTGCTTATTGACGGTCGAGTTTTTGTGTTATTCCGATGGCTATGAATCGACATGTTCCCTCTGCCTGCTTTGCTTCTTTTCCCTGGGTTCATAGGAAAGATATATACATGTTTATGATGATTATGAAGCTAAAGAAATAATTGTACCAACCTTGCAATGTTTACGCTTTTGCCTCGGTTAAGCAAGTTTTTTGAAATAGATGGGAACAGTTGTGGAATGGCAATGTTCAGAGTGTCGTGCAAGATACTGAAAAACAATCTATAGGTGATTTTGCAATTTTTGCACTATCGACCGAAATTTGACACACCATACTTCAAACACCACAGCCTCAATTTCTGTTATGATTCCCATTTCTTCACAGCGAGATGGTTTGCTTTTTTGTTATTCGTCATTCAGAGTCATCTGGACGCACCTGCACCACATAATCGTTGTGTTATATGATGGCGCACTGTTGCTGTATACGTACACTGACACAGCAGGTACTGTTGCAACATTGATTCCTTTCAGTTGTAGAAAACGCATTACTGCACTTCATCAATGGGCTACGCCATTTTGTTTTGATTTTTCTAGCAGTGCACTAGTAATTAGGTACGTGGTGCGTTCAATAAGTAACGTAATACATTTTTCTGAAAGCTGGTAGATTTTATGCAGAATTTCTATACGCCATATTATTCCCAAAGACGTATGTTTCAACATAATATCCATCAAATGCGACACCCCTACACCACCTTACTGGGAGGGCCTGTATGCCCACATGGTACCACTCTACTGGTCAATGTCAGAGCCATCATCTGCTGGATCAATAACCTTTCCATCATCCACAAATTTCTTCCTACGGAGTGCATCCTTCATTGGGCCAGATAGATGGAAGCCGGAAGGTGCGACATACAGGCTGTATGGTGGATGAGGAAAAGCAGTCCAATGAAGTTTTGTGAGCTGCTCTCAGGTGAACAGACTTGTGTGAGGGCTTTTATTGTCATGGTGATGGAGAAGTTCATTTCATTTTTGTGGCAATGAACACACCGAAGTCGTTTTTTTTCAATTTCCTGAGATTAGCACAAAACACTTCCCACTTGATCGTTGCTCCATGAAGGAGGACATAAAAGAGAATAGCCGCTTCGGAGTCCCAGAAAACTATCACCATAATTTTACTGATTGAGGGTGCAGCTTTGCACTTCTTCTGAAGCAAGGTGAGCGGAGACACTCCGTGGATGGCCGTTTGTTTTCAGTTCGAAGTGGTTAACCTATGTTCACTGCGTGTGACGATGTTCGACAAAAAGTTGCCACGATCAGCCTTTTACAATTCCGCACAAATGGTCCTTCTTTGCTCTTTATGCTCTTCTGTTAGCTGGCGAGGAACCCGGCAGACACACGCCTTTGAGAACCCCAACTGGTGGACGAGGGTGTCAGCGCTATCAACAGAGACATCCAGTTGAGCAGAAAGGTGTTTGATCACCTCGAATGAGAGTATCTGCACATTCTAACTTTGCAACAATCACAGATGTGTGCTGCCGGCCGATTCGCGTGAGATCGATCTGATTTGCGAGACCTTGTTGCGATGGTGACAGATGTCTCCCCTAATGGTTCAACCTGCTTCCATCCCCTGCCAGGTGTCTGTAAACATTCTGCAAGCGCCTGTGAACAGCTATGATGCTCTGGTTTTCTGCCGAAAGAATGCCAATGATAGCTCTTTGCACAGAACGCACCTCTGTTACAGGCGCCATTTTGAAGGCTGTGATAGCGCCGCCGCCTACTGGAACTTCAGGAAACAACATATTTTAGCGGGAATATTCCACGATGTCCCACAACAAATACCGCACTTTTCAATGGGAATTGGCCCAGAAAAAATGTGTTGCGTTACTTATTGATCGCCCGTCGTATCTTTATTTTTCGAGATGTAATTAAAACTTTACGACACTACCTTGTATTTTCTCCAAAGGTTGATTTCACTGTCATCTGCCTCCCCATAGTCACGAGTGCTTCTAAAGCCACACATTTCTCTTCTAATCATTCCTGCTTTACTATTTTGCTCTTGTCAGTCTCATATTTTAGATGTCCATATTTCATTTACATGCTCTGTGTGCAATGTTTTTATATTTTCTCCTTTTGTCAAGTCTTTCAATACATCCAAATTTGTAAAAGGTTTCTCACAGGGATTTGCTTCTTTGCCTCATTGTTGCTCTGCTGCCTTCACTGTACCATATATCAAATTACCCATTCGTATCCATTTGTGCTCCCTATTTCAGTCAGTAGTTGCCCGCTTTGAAACTCACAGCAACCTCGGGCTCTTCAACTTGTCTCACATGTCTGTGGTCTTTTACCTTTCTACTGTTTCTTCACTTTTAATCTGCAGTTTATAACTTAAAAATAATATTCAGAATCAACTTCTGACCCTGGAAAAGCTTTTCAGTTCATAATATGTTTCAAAAATCTTTATCTTATCAGTATGTAACGTAATTCATCTGAAACCTTTGTGTCTCTACGTGTCTGTTGAACACATAAAACTTTCTTCAACCAAATGTTAGCTTCTTTGTTTTCTATTTGCTTCAAGGTACATTCTTGTAATTTTAACATAAACCAAAAACCCTTGTTTACTTCTCAAAATATTAATGGATGACCAAATGTTAGCAAAGAGTAAACTATGTAACGTGCAGAATTCTATGTGGCAGTTTTTCTATTGATTTCTTTCTCCCTAATCACTGTTCTCTTAATTTTTGCTTCTCATACTTCTACTGTTATCTAATTACAGCTCACTCCCCTTCAATCAAAATTATGTTTTTGTCACTCTAAACGATCCGAATAATTTCTTTTACCTCTAACGATCTGAATAATTTCTTTTACCGCTCTACACATTCTTTCAATCTCTTCATCTCCTGCGGTGCTAGTAGGCATATGGGAGGTGCTGGATTTGTATGTCTACCATGTGAATTAACTGCTGACGAATATGCTGATTGCTACTGACTGTTCATCGGCTTCATTATTAAATCGTTCCTGATTGTTTTTATATTTTACACTACGCGTCTTTATTATTTTTTTTTTTTTTACATTCATGAGAAACTGAAACCGATGGTTGCATCGTAAATGCCTTTAATAATGTCGTTGCTTGTTTAAATTTATATCTCTGACTGCCTGCTAGTCGGCAAGGAACAATATTTTCCGATTATTGTTTATTGTTAACAGGATTGTAATAATACACGTGTGTGGCGTTGTACGGAGTCATTCTTACACACTCACGCTTGTAATTGGCATCCAGGAAAATGCCTATTGACTATTTAGAAGACGAAGGTTTAGCGAAGAATCCGAATCTCAAGTTGGCACAATGGAAATTTCGTCTGAGCCTGCATGATCGACGCTTCAATAAGGAACTACAGAAGCAGTTACTGGAGGCAATTAAAAGTGGAGGTAAGTTATTTATTACTTATTGCCAACTGAAGTAGGACATATTTGTGTATTTTCACGAACGAACAGGCTGAACTCATGAGCACATTGGCGTTTCGTGACAATGTTGCCCGCTACACCGCAATAGTTTTCTGAATAACTAAAGAATTGTAATGAAAATAGATTGTATTGCAAAATACCGGTCTTAGTATTAATTCTTAAGTTACAGGCTGATTTCTTAAATGTTTTATAGACTGTGATAGCGAAATTTTCTTTGTTTCTTATTTATCAGTAATTCCGTTTTGAAATACAAATTTCCACCAGTGCGATTAGGGGTTACGTATTTGAAAGAAAAGAATCGCCTATGGTCAGCTCCCCCAATAATTTTGAATAGGCAAGTAATTTCAAATATTCATTCAGTAGTTGGTAGCACCATTTCATATTATTTAATAGTGTAGCACATGTGTGGACATTTTTATAAATATGTTTTCGAATCCTAGACAAACTTAAACTTCATTGTACGGAAATAATTACACAAGGTATGTGTGCGATTTACTAAGCAAAGTTATCAATGTGTCCAGTGTCTCGCGTCTATGGGCGACGAATCGGTTTTACTGTGTGCCGAAGAGGAGGGCACTTGGTAAATGTTACGCCGAATATGTCACAGGCCTCCAAGGTATTGCTACCACGTGAAGAACTCGAAGCCAACCAATATTTTGATTAGGCTAATTTCACTCTCGTAGTTTAGGATATAGTCGAATGCTGGGCACTTACCGAGTTTAGGGGACAAAATTTTCGAAAAAATTTTTTCTCTCTTTTGGTCAATTAGACTATGTTGATCTCGAAGATGTTATTTATTTTCATCAGCGATAACAAATGGTTCAAATGGCTCTTAGCTCTATGGGACTTAACATCTGTGGTCATCAGTCCCCTAGAACTTAGAACTACTTAAACCTAACTAACCTAAGGACATCACACACATCCGTGCCCGAGGCAGGATTCGAATCTGCGACCGTAGCAGTCCCCCGGTTCCGGACTGAGCGCCTAGAACCGCTAGACCACCGCGGCCGGCTCACCGATAACAACTTTTTAATATATCGAGAGAAAAAAAATTTTTAATGAAAATTTTTTTCTCATTTTTTGAGCGGACCACGAATAAGTTATTTGCAAACATCATTCGAACTAAATCGTAGCATATCAAAGCACTCGGATAAAATCACTTCATTCAGTTTACACTAAAGTCAAATAACAATGTAGTTAAGCTTAGTTCGGTGTTTGTTCTGTGCGTTTGTTCTACTAATTCATAATGACTAGAATTTTCCCTGATTTGGCCCAATTTCGTATGATAAATTTATTATGGTGTTGTATTGTTACATTTTGAGTAAATGACAATATGTTGTTTTACTGTTTCAAAACTGATGAAAAATATGTCATATTCGTGATCAGCCTCGTCAAATTGACGATAATCGGTAGAAAATCAAAGATGTCTTGGGTGTCCCACTAAACTCGACAGTGCCGAATGCTGTTTACGCCGGTAAACATTGTGGTTTAATTTTTACTTTTGTGTGAATTCTCAATTTGTTATGAGTACCTGCAGCTTAGCAAGTGTTTGTGTGACAGGACATAACCTCATTTGTTTCCTCAGAACTAATTCACGGTCAAGTTGTGTAGGAGTTCTGGATTTTACCTTTTTTTATTTTAACCCTAGGAACGCAGTTCAAGGTTCTGAATATTCCATTCGATAGTTGGAAATGGAAATGAAGTCCCATGCTGCTTTACAGACCGTAGGGGAACGATGCGGGAGACCCGCACTGCCTTACTAGGCAAGGTCCTAATGGAGGTGGTTTGCCGTTGCCTTCCTCCGACCGTAATGGGGATGAATGATGATGATGAAGACGACACAACAACACCCAGTCATCTCGCGGCAGGAAAAATCCCTGACCCCGCCGGGAATCGAACCCGGGACCCCGTGCTCGTGAAGCGAGAACGCTACCGCGAGACCACGAGGGGCGGACATTCGATAGTTACCTCTCGGTAAAAACTTCACCTCTCGCAATTTTAATAAAATTAATAATAAGCTTTAGAACCGATATGCAAGAATATTCTCTAATATAACGAACTGTGAAATGTGATTATTTACGTAACCGACATGCGAATTAAAACTGGTGACAGTGTGGATGTGTTACGTATCATTTGTAAACCGTAGGCATCCCTCGTTTCCAGAGATCACTAAAGCCCTTCAATATGCATACGATGAATGGACCAGTTACAATTTTCAGACTGAAGAGTACTGACGAATGGGATACAACCCTTCGGCTTTGAAAAATGTCGTCACAGGTTACCCAAGATGGTACTTTGCAGACATAGACAATGTTGACAAACAAATAAATGTAGTACCGAGAAGACAGATCGTGGACATATATCACGTATTTCCATATTTCGAACGTAATGTTATATATATCGCTTTTTCGCAATAGAAAGCTCTAGTATCCTATTCTTCTGTTGATCTATATAGGTCAACTGAAGGATAGGATACTAGTGCTAGCGAAAGCTGAAAAAAGCGACAAACGTAAATTTTGTATCCTATTCTGTAGTTGACCCATATAGATTAACTGGAGAATAGGATCCTAGTACTAGCGAAGGCGAAAAATGGCAACAAACATAAAAATTTGTATCCTGTACTGAAGTTGACGTATATAGGCCATCTGCAGAATAGGATACTGGTACTAGCGAAGGCGATAAAGCGACTAACGTAAAATTTGTACCCTGCACTTAAGTTGACCTATATAGGTCAACTAAAGAATAGGATACCACCTTCGTAGTGCAGCTGAGGTATAAGATACCACTTTGAGGAACGATTCACTATTTGACAAAGATGTAATTCAAAATGTGATACAAATGATTTAAAATTAGCACAAGCGTCAAAAATATTAACAGTATCTATGTCTTAATAACACAACAATGGAAAATTTGGGATCGAATGCCCTACTCACCATGTATCGGAGACGCTGAGTCGCAAATCGGCACAATAAAAAGACTGTCACAAAATGAGCTTTAGGCCAAAAAGGCCTTTGTCGAAAATAGACACACACACACATACACACACACAATGACCACAGTCTCTGGCAGCTGAAGACTGAAGAATACTGAAGATTGCGGTATACAATCCGTCGGCTTTGAGAAATGACGTCACAAGTTATCCCAGATAGAGGATTGCATTGCAAGCTGAGTCTGGCTTCAGCTGCCAGAGACTGTGGTCACACCTGCGTATGTGTATGTGTGTGTGTGTGTGTGTGTGTGTGTGTGTGAATGTGTGTGCATATATATGTTGTCTATTTTCGACAATGGCCTTGTTGGCCGAAAGCTCATTTTGACAGCCATTTTGTTGTGCCTATCTGCGACTCACCATCCTAATAACACATACATTTATTTTTATTTACGATTATCATGCTTTGCTACATGAGATAACCGATTTATTATCCACGGCTCGAAAATAAACTAATATCTATGATTAAAATATGACGTCATTGGTCACGAGTTCTGTGTGGATGTGTTTTGTGTCATTTGCAAATCGTAGGCATCTCTCGTTTCCACAGATCGCCATGGCCCTTCAATACGCGTACGATGAATGGACCATTTACAATTTTTGGACGCGGGGTTCGGAGTTTGAATTTGATTATGAGTACGTTAAAATAAGTCTTTCGCGTGTCGTGTTATACGAAGTGGTGTGGCATGGATAATTACTCTTGAGAAAAAGGACACTAAAGGATTTGATACACAACTGAGAAATACGCAACACATCACAATTTGACGCCACAAAACCAGCCTTTCGTGAATTCTGAAAGTATCGTACAGTGATTCACAACAGCCCAGGGTCCTAAAGAAATGTAATAGGGCAATGCTGCGAAACAGTCATTCTTGCAGGATGAAGGGTAGGGCCTAATACTCAGTCTTAAGTTGACGACATTTGAACAGTTTTTTGTTACTTTGGGGAACGTACTCAAATAGCTTACGTCAAGCGGGAGGTTTTGCAGAGGACTGAACGAACCTCCCTTATCTTATAGTTATTTGTCATGTCTGGTACCGAACATAACTGCGCAACGCTTATTGCTAGTTATATAAGCAGAAATAACCTTTGAGTTTTGCTACTGATCTGAGGTTTAATTCATATACCAAACGTACCGGTAATATGGTATCCCCCGTCACCACTAAAATTTCCTTACCACGAATCACACCAAACCCGAAGCGTTTTTAACGTGTCTGAAGCAACGCTATATCAAAGCGCGTATTTTCATAATGTTAATTTACGGCACAAATATTCAATCAAATATGGGATCATTTAGGTTTGTCTATAACTGCGATAGCTGATAACGTAAATCAATCGTTTAGCGGTTTAGCCCGCTCATGATCAGTAGAAGTGGAGGGCTATAGGCCGATTATGTTTAGTGTCCGTTCTCTGCCAACCTTAGCTATCAAACAATTCTCCCTGCAGCTGCTGCTGAGAATCGTACACAAAACCAACAGTTATATTACGCACAACAGTTGTAAATTGTCGTAGCTGTGTTGGGTGAGTATCAGAGCTCCAGGCGCTAATAGAAAGCACTGATTCTCAAGTCGTTATAGGCACTGATAGCTGGCTGAAGTCAGAGATAAGCTGAGCCGAAATTTTTGCGAAGAACCTAACGGTGTTCCGAATGGATAGGCTAAACACGGCTGGCTGTGGCGTGTTTGTTACTGTTGGAAGTAGTTTAACTCGTCGCGAAATTGAAGTAGATAGTTCCTGCGAATTAGTATGGGCAGAGGTCATTGTTGGCAACCAGAGTAAAATAATAATTGGATCCTTTTACCGACCTCCCAATTCAGATGATACAATAGCTAAAAGGTTCAGGAAAACTTGATTTCAAACACGTAACCGACTCATGCAATTATAGTTGGTGGTGACTTTAATGTACCCTCCATATGTTGGCGATGATGATGATGATATGTGGTTTTGTGGGGCGCACAACTGCGCAGTCATCAGCGCCCGTACAAAGTCCCAATTTTGATACAGTCCAATTTTTACACAAATCAATCTAGACACTGTCACGAATGATGATGATGAGGATGAGATGATGAAAGCAACACGAATACCCATTCCCCGGGCAGAGCAAAAAATCCACAACCCGGCCGGGAATCGAAACCGGGACCCCATGAGCCAGAGGCAGCAACGCTAGCTACCAAGACCACGAGCAGCGGACGATATGTTGGCGATGAGGCATGCATAAAACATCCGAAATTGTGCTAAACACATTCTCTGAAAATTATTTCGGACAGTTAGCTCACGAGCCCACGCGAATAGTAAACGGTTGTGGAAACACACTTCTTGGTAACAAATAATCCTGAGTTAATAGCAAGCATCAAAACGGATACAGGGATTAGTGAACATAGGGTTGTCGTAACGAGATTGAATATTATAATCCCCAAATCCTCCAAAAATAAACGAAAAATATGCCTATTAAAAAAAAAACATAAAAATTCACTTGACGCCTTCCTGAGAGACAATCTCCACTTGTTCCAAATTAACAATATATGGGTAGTCCAGATGTGGCTTGAATTCAAAGAAATAGTATCGGCAGCAATAGAGAGAGTTATGCGAAATAAATTAACAAACGACGGAGCTTATCCTCCTTGGTACACAAAACGGGTCACAAAACTATGGCGGAAACGACGACGAAAATATGCCGAAATGCCTTCACAAAAGAAGACGAAGTAAATACTCTAGAATTCGAATCAAGAACAGTTGCCAACATGAGTAACGCAGAAGTAAATATTCTCGGAGTAGTGAAGCAACTTAAATCACTTAATAAAAGCAAGTCTTCTGGTCCAGACTGTATACCAATTACGCTCCTTTCGGAGTACGATGATGCATTAGCTCCATACTTGACAATCACATACAACCGTTCGTTCGACGAAAGCCCGCCGGCCGGAGTGGTCGTGCGGTTCTAGGCGCTACATCTGGAACCGAGCGACCGCTACGGTCGCAGGTTCGAATCCTGCCTCGGCCATGGATGTGTGTGATGTCCTTAGTTAGGTTTAATTAGTTCTAAGTGCTAGTCGACTGATGACCTCAGAAGTTAAGTCGCATAGTGCTCAGAGCCATTGGAACCATTTGAACGAAAGATCCGTACTCAAAGACCGGAAAGTTGCACCAGTCACACCAACATTCAAGAAAGGTAGTAGGAGTAATCCACTAAAGTACAGGCCCATATCGTTAACGTCGATATGCAGCAGGATTTTGGAACATACATTGTGTTCGAACATTATGAATTATCCCGAAGAAAACGGTCTATTAACATACAGTCAACACGGATTTATAAAACATCGTTCTTGTGAAACACAACTAGCTCTTTACTCGCATGAAGTGTTGAGTGCTATTGACAAGGGATTTCAAATTGATTCCGTATTTCCGGAAGGCTTTTGAAATTGTACCACACGTGGGGCTCGTAGTGAAATTGCGTGCTTATGGAACATTGTCTGTTATGTGACTGGAGTCGTGATTTCCTGTCAGAGATGTCACAGTTCGTAGTAATTGACGGAAAGTCATCGAGTAAAACAGAAGTGATTTCTGGCGTTCCCCAAGGTTGTGTTACAGGACCTTTGCTGTTCCTTATCTATAGAAACGATTTGGGAGACTATCAGAGCAGCCGTCTTAGGTTTGCAGATGACGCTGTCGTTTATCGACTAATAAAGTCATCAGAAGATGAAAACAAATTGCAAAACGATTTAGAAAAGATATCTGTATGGTGCGAAAATTGCCAGTTTGACCCTAAATAACGAAAAGTGTGAGGTCACCAACACGAGTGCTGAAAGGAATCCGTTAAACTTCGGTTACACGAGTGCTGAAAGGAATCCGTTAAACTTCGCTTACACGATAAACCAGTCAAATCTAAAGGTCGCGAATTCAGCTAAATACCTAGGAGTTTCAATTACAAACAACTTAAATTGGAAGGAACACATAGAAAATGTTTTATTAGGACACTTTGAAAACGTAACAGATATACTAAATAGACTGCCTACACTGCGCTTGTCCGTCTCTTTTAGAATATTTCTGCGAGGAGCGGGATCCTTGCCAGGTATTAGGATTAAAGGAGTACATCGTACTTCTGCGCGGTGCGAGATCCTTGCCAGGTAGGATTAACGGAGTACATCGCGATGATCAAACAAGAGCAATAGGGGAGAGTGTGTCACTGACATAATACAGGATTTGGGGTGGACATCATTAAAGCAAAGGCGTTCTTCGTTGCGACGGAATCTTCTCACGAAATTCCAATCACCAACTTTCTCCTCCGAATGCGAAAATATGAGAGAGAAACGATCACCATGATAAAAATAAGGGAAATTTGAGCTTATACGGAAAGATACAGGTGTTCGTTCTTTCCGCGCGCTATACGAGTTTGGAATAATAGAGAACTATGGAGGTGGTTCGATGAGCCCTCTGCCAGTAACTTCAGTGTGATTTGCAGAATATCCATGTAGATGGAGATGTAGATGGGGCCAACATTAATCACAAGATAACTGCAAATCGTTTCAAGCTACCTCGCTGTTTCAAGTAACCCCATTTTATGTACTGATTTTTACACCGTATTCAAAAGAAGAAAAATCCTATCATACCATCAGATCCTATTACAAAATCTGAAGTCATTGTTGAATGATCTGCACACTTACTCATATAACATCATTGACTGTACATGTACGAGATGCAAGTTTCACACCAAATATGCAAAGCATAACCCGTGATTTTTTTTTAACATAATGATCCCAAGTTTAAACACTGAACAACACGTATAACTTACATAAATGTACTAGGTCATGCATACAATCGCCTGACTGTACATCTCGGCGTTGCCTCCGTTCTCACATCTTTTCTCATAACACGTGTGGAAACTCTGGACTGTTTGGGACAAAAAACCGATGAAAATACTTCTAGTAACGCCAAAATAGCGCTGATTATACCACACTTCTTGAAAGGAGCAAAATCCATTTTATTTTTTGTCAAGATATCGGTCAGTTTTGGCGGCTGATAGGGCGGTGCGGTACCCTATCTTGCAGTGAAGATTAATCATTAGACAGAAAAGTCGTCAAAAAAAATAATAATCACTTGAAACTTATTAGCTCTCATTATTTTGGATCGAAGCAGAGGCCACCCTCGCATCTATAAATCCGCTCTTCCTCACTCTTACAGTATTACAACAGAAGGTTACCTGTGCCATACGGGCAACAAGAAGTAGATAACAAAAGCAGTTGCAGGTGTGCTCTGGGGACAAGGTACCCTAGCCGATGTAACGCTTCCTTACGACAGAGCCAGTAGCTATTCGCTTTTAAACAAAACCAGTCATTCGTAATTAAAAGAGCAATTTCACAAGTTTCTTCTGATTGTGCACGCAATGGCTCTGTGGGAAGCATCGGAATTCTGAGAGATACTGACCATGGGCGTACCCAGCGAGGGGTACGCCCCCCCCCCCCAGAAGATATTCGAACTCGTTCGCACAGATCCGGGAGTAATTTTTTCGTCTTCGGCACGTTACTGTCGGCAAATCCTAGAAGATTGTTACTGAATTAAGAAGTTGTATTTTTAAACAAGTGCATTCTTATATTTTAAATGTTTATTGAAAGCAGTTTTTCACTAGTTTACTGTTTTATTTAATAATAAGTGCTGTATGTTGCTTCGAGTCCTTGTTTCCTGAGACTAGTATGACCTGCCCCCCCTAGTTCAGATCCTGGGTACGCCCTTGATACTGACGATCATCAAAACCCTTATTTCAAAAGCCTGGAGGCCAACCCAATTTCTGAGCTGTATGTGTAAGACAGTACTGGTATTCGGTCGGCGTTCTGCTAAATATGAAAAGGGTGAACCATTTTCGACTTTTATAAAAAGGATACCTACATTTACGAAGATACATAAGATACTTAGTCCTTTTCATTTCAAACAAACCAATTTTGATTCACAGAATTTAAAGAAAGTAAAACTTGTTTGTAAAATCTATATTACAACTGTTGTATAAATACGTATAGCTAGTTTAATCTCCGTTAAGACAAGCAGAAACGGGCTATGCCGAATAAAATAATAAAAGTTTGAAAACGAGAAACATGTTATCAAAGCAAAAAACGTTTAAGTTGAAAAACTAAAAAAAGGAGCTACCGTAATTTGCTGTTTCAAAATATATAATTATGTGTATGAATATATAACGGTCAGCAGTTGCACCTCCTCGTATGTAAAACAGCAAGTTAAATAATGAAACTATCGTATCGTATATACGTCTACATATGTAGATATGTGGATATGCGCATTCTGTACATGTGAAGAACTTTTACATGTATGATTTATGATTTACTTTCCAAAAGAATCGTTTTGCTCATCCCATGATTGTGATAACAGTTTACACTTATTTGACATTTATAGCAATTTTAACAATTTTGACCTAAAAAAGCTGAACCTGCAAAATCTGTGTGTTGTGCGTCTGTGGTCTAGGACCCAGAGCTAAATAACCCTGACAAAAAATATATAAGATACCATATGGCACCTATGCGGCCGACTTGTCCTCGTATGGCATATATGAGGCCTTCATAAATAGCAGTTCAGCATATTAGAAATGATGGATGGGTTAAGATACACTGTTATGAAACCCATACAAACGAGGGGGGGGGGCAGGAGCGGAGGGAGGGACGGCGAAGGGGGGGGGGGTAGGAAAAGTGACTTCTCTGATTTAAATCCACACGTGCTATATTACATCAACGTAAACCACTTGATGATGACAGACAAAATGAGAAGTAAATGCGCATATTTGGACAACTGTAAGGAAAAGCCTACAACAGTGTTAAATAAGACACACTAAATGCTTCTGTGAAACGCAGCACTTTTAAATGAAGCCAGAGTAAGAACTGTAGTATTATATTCTTAATTGATACGTTAGACGAGTATAACATATTTTCAAACGTAAATTTATGAAGAAAACACCGTAGGTATACACGAAGATGCAGATTAGATTAGGCCTACGAAAACATTACGTCAGAGTGCGTGCAACATAAGCGCACTCCTTTCAAGTGCTCTTAAACATCTATTGTAATATTACCATCTTAAACCATGGAAGACAAACGAACCAACTAAGTGCCCAGGCCGCTAGTGAAGAGTTCCAACAAACGTAAATGCATTTCCGAACAAGATAACACGTTCTGGAAAATTGTCGCTAAACGCAGGTAAGTCACCAGTTGAAAGAGTAAGGAAATGGAGATCTTACCCAACAAGTTCTCGGTACTTATGTGCTCTAACGCTGTCAGAGGAACAGGTCAGATATGTAGTTGACGCCGTTTTACTGTGCCTGGAAAGAAATTGGCATGTACAATTGCGTAAAGCTCCAACCATGTTTTCAGTGCTATATCCAAGTTCCCATCTATTCTGTCGCTTATGTTCTTTTCGATCGATATGCCCTGTCCAGCGATTCGGGCTTACTTCCGGACACTCACGAGAAGCACACGTACTACAACTTTTTCAACGAAAGTTCCCTCAAAATGGGAGAAAAAATTCCCATTCAGGTCTCCTCATACGTCCAGAAAGCCATGAACAGGAACGTTCTTTATGTGACAGATCTAGTAGGTTTAGTCTTAATCAGCTGTCCTTCCCTAGCTAATAACCGCATATGCTGATTTTTTAAAACTTGTTCTTGCCTAGCTAATAACAGCACTTGCCATAAAGCCCCATCTGGCAAGTTGCTGAGAGCTTTGAAATGACGTTGTAGGCTGCCGCTGATTTCTGGATTCACAGCGCGGAATAGCATTAAACACATGTTGATACTACAAGTATTTTGGAGGCAGATGCGGCTGTTTGTCGACTTTCCATGCAGTTGGAAATGTGGAAACTAGATGAGGGGTGGGGCACCATCTTCTTACTTCTGTGCGGATCTACGCGAGACATTGCTACTTGCTTTTTCTGAGAAAAATCTTTTTCTTTTGTCGCATTGCTCACATGTCCATGGATGGTTTAATACACATATAAAAAAAAAGTTTTTCATCAACCCGATTCCCAGAACTCCTGAAGATAGACGTTGACTGTGGATATTGTATCACAGACACAGTCCCTTTGACTGTTCAGAGACGTCAATAAACCCGCCCAAAGATGTAAACAACCATGCATGAGCAGCGCCTATTAGATGAAGGGGGTCTGACAGCCGATAAGTTCCAGGCATTCCACCAGGAAGGAGGTACACGGCTTGTGTTGTCTGTAGTTCAACCATGCCTAGACGGTCAATACCGCGGTTCGATCACGTCCGCATTGTTTCTTTGTGCCAGGAAGGGCGCTCAACAAGGGAAATGTCCAGGCGTCTCGGAGTGAACCAAAACCGATTCGGACATGGAGGAGATACAGAGAGATAGGAACTGTCGATGACATGCCTTGCTCAGGCCGCCCAAGGACTGCTACTGCAGTGGAAGACCGCTACCTACGGATTATGGCTCGAAGGAACTCCTACGGCAACGCCACCATGTTGAATAATGCTTTTAGTGCAGCCACAGGGCGTCGTGTTAACGACTCAAACTGTGCACAACAAGCTGCATGATGCACAACTTCACTCCCGACGTCCATAGCGAGGTCCAACTTTGCAACCACGACATCATGCAGCATGGTATGGATGGGCCCAACAACATGCCAAATGGACCGCTCAGGATTGGCATCGCGTATGAGTGTCGCATTTGCCTTCAACCAGATAATCTTTGGAGACTTCTTTGGAGGAACCCGGTCAAGCTGGACGCCTTAGACACACTGTTGAGCGAGTGCAACAAGCTGGAGGTTCCCTGCTGTTTTGGGGTGGCATTATGTGGAGCCGACGTTCGCCTTTGGTGGTCGTGCTGGAAGGCGCCGTAATGGATGTACGATACGTGAATGCCATCCTCTGACTGATAGTGAAACCATATCGGCACCATATTGGCGAGGCATTCCTCTTCATGGACGACGATTCGCGTCCCAATCGTGCACATCTTGTGAATGACCTCCTTCAGGATAACGACAGCACTCGACTAGTGGCCAGCATGTTTTCCAGTCATGAACCCTATCGAACATGCTTGGGATAGATTGAAAAGGACTGTTTATGGACGGCGTGACCCACCAAGCACTCTGAGGGATCTATGCCGAATCGCCGTTGAGAAGTGGGACAATCTGGACCAACAGTGCCTTGATGAGCTTTGCGGATAGTATGCCACGATGAATACAGGCATGCATCAATGCAAGAGGATGTGCTACTGGGTATTAGAGATACTGGTGTGTACAGCAACCTGGACCACCACCTCTGAAGGCCTCTCTGTATTGTGGTACAAGTTGCAATGTGTGGTTTTCATGAGCAGTAAAAAGGGTGGAAATGATGTTTATGTTCTCTATTCCAATTTTCTGTACAGGTTCCAGAACTTTCGGAACCGAGGTGATGCAAAAATTTTTGATGTGTGTATCTGCCAAGCTGGATGGGACATTCGATAAATTTAGAATGAAGCCAGTCTTCACACGATTCATAGTGAGTTTTCTTACGATTCCCAGTGTCTCTTTGTTTACACAGACAGTACAACTGATCCAAATGTCTGAAGCAAAGCTGAGAGTGGGTACATAATATTTTGAATAGGAACCCGTGGCAGACAGTTTCAATTCAGATTCTTAACTCATCCACTTCCGCTTAAGGAATTGAATTAGGCGTGACGCTTTGCAATGGTTAGATAACAATTCGAAAGGAAACATGACAAAATATCCATTTATCACTTAAGCACATTCGTTTGTATTAACACTTAATCAACTCTAAGCCTTTTCTGTTTCCTTCAGCAGACGTGGACGCATTACATATCTGAGTTGAAAGCGTCCTAGAACAGAAACTGTCCTTTTTCGGACAGGGTTTCCTATTCAAAATACACTCCTGGAAATGGAAAAAAGAACACATTGACACTGGTGTGTCAGACCCACCATACTTGCTCCGGATACTGCGAGAGGGCTGTACAAGCAATGATCACACGCATGGCACAGCGGACACACCAGGAACCGCGGTGTTGGCCGTCGAATGGCGCTAGCTGCGCAGCATTTGTGCACCGCCGCCGTCAGTGTCAGCCAGTTTGCTGTGGCATACGGAGCTCCATCGCAGTCTTTAACACTGGTAGCATGCCGCGACAGCGTGGACGTGAACCGTATGTGCAGTTGACGGACTTTGAGCGAGGGCGTATAGTGGGCATGCGGGAGGCCGGGTGGACGTACCGCCGAATTGCTCAACACGTGGGGCGTGAGGTCTCCACAGTACATCGATGTTGTCGCCAGTGGTCGGCGGAAGGTGCACGTGCCCGTCGACCTGGGACCGGACCGCAGTGACGCACGGATGCACGCCAAGACCGTAGGATCCTACGCAGTGCCATAGGGGACCGCACCGCCACTTCCCAGCAAATTAGGGACACTGTTGCTCCTGGGGTATCGGCGAGGACCATTCGCAACCGTCTCCATGAAGCTGGGCTACGGTCCCGCACACCGTTAGGCCGTCTTCCGCTCACGCCCCAACATCATGCAGCCCGCCTCCAGTGGTGTCGCGACAGGCGTGAATGGAGGGACGAATGGAGACGTGTCGTCTTCAGCGATGAGAGTCGCTTCTGCCTTGGTGCCAATGATGGTTGTATGCGTGTTTGGCACTGTGCAGGTGAGCGCCACAATCAGGACTGCATACGACCGAGGCACACAGGGCCAACACCCGGCATCATGGTGTGGGGAGCGATCTCCTACACTGGCCGTACACCACTGGTGATCGTCGAGGGGACACTGAATAGTGCACGGTACATCCAAACCGTCATCGAACCCATCGTTCTACCATTCCTAGACCAGCAAGGGAACTTGCTGTTCCAACTGGACAATGCACGTCCGCATGTATCCCGTGCCACCCAACGTGCTCTAGAAGGTGTAAGTCAACTACCCTGGCCAGCAAGATCTCCGGATCTGTCCCCCATTGAGCATGTTTGGGACTGGATGAAGCATCGTCTCACGCGGTCTGCACGTCCAGCACGAACGCTGGTCCAACTGAGGCGCCAGGTGGAAATGGCATGGCAAGCCATTCCACAGGACTACATCCAGCATCTCTACGATCGTCTCCATGGGAGAATAGCAGCCTGCATTGCTGCGAAAGGTGGATATACACTGTACTAGTGCCGACATTGTGCATGCTCTGTTGCCTGTGTCTGTGTGCCTGTGGTTCTGTCAGTGTGATCATGTGGTGTATCTGACCCCAGGAATGTGTCAATAAAGTTTCCCCTTCCTGGGACAATGAATTCACGGTGTTCTTATTTCAATTTCCAGGAGTGTATTATGTACTCACTCCTCTCCACAAGTCCTAAGTGTGTAACGGTAATTTCCGAACACCCTGTATACCTTAGATTAGATTAGATTAATTAGTCTTTCTATAGACCCATGAAAGAGGGAATCCTCCTGGGTGTGGAACATGTCAGACAAACACATTACAAAAATGTAATTAGAAAAACTTGAGTTTCATTAATTTTAATGATCCTCAGTCAATAAACAGTAAAATTATGTACATGAATTGAATTTAAACTTCCAACATTTACAGGTTTAATACTTACATCCTCTTTCATTAAATCCATCGTTCAGACATCTGCTAGTTTCTTGGCTATTACAACCAAGTATTGTCAAAAATTAAAGTAAATTATTCATTTCAATTATCCTCAGTTAAGAACAGTCAGATTATGTACAAGATTTAAAATTAAACTTCCACTATTTACAGACTTAAAACTTACATCTGCTTTCCATACATCCATCATTCACACAGTAGGTAGTTACTTGGTTGTTACAACCAAGTATTGTCAAAAATTAAAGTATAATAAATTTTCATTGAAATGGTCTACTGCACTTGTTGAGAAACTCAAGGATGGAATAGAAGGAGTTGGCCACCAAAAATTCTTTTAAATTATGTTTAAATTGTGCCTTGTCTGAAACTAAACTCTTAATGGTTTCTGGTAACTTATTGAAAATATGCATTGCTGAATACTGGATGCCTTTCTAGGCAAGAGTAAGTGATTTTAAATCTTTATGTATATTGTTCTTATTCCTAGTATTGATACTGTGTACTAAGCAGTTAGTTGGAAAAAGAGATGTATTATTTACAACATAAGGACGCATTAAATTTGCTAGGGTTGTAAAAGACGTATAGGCGCTTGACGCAACCCAGCAGACTCGAAAACTTGTTTATTACATCTTTAATGCGTTTGAACTGAGATTCAGTACTATTCCTATCATTTATCATGAAGGTTTGGAATTCCTTTCTGAAAACATATGCCACATTTCACGACAGTCGTACCAATTGGATTTAAAGAGTTCTTTAAATTTGGACGTTATCAGCGTTTCAGTCAATGGGCTTAACCAATCATATTTAAAAAACGTCGTATCGTGAGAGTTAAGCAATTTAGCAAAAGCTGTAGGATCCTTTTCGTTAGCAGCCTAGTTACAGGCCTGCTTATATCATACCCGTCAAGCGCAGCAAACACATAACAGTACATAATTGCTATCATTCAGCCTATACATTCTATTTCCACAAGTTCAGGCTGCTGACAGTACCATTTGCACAATATACTTGTTTCACAGCAAATTACTTCAACTAAGCTTGCCGCAGAGTCACTGACACCCTTTAACGAACGCATCAGTGTTGTGATTCGTGACGGCTTAAAAAAAAAATCAGTGACTTGCTCTACATCGCTTAATGGAGACACTTTGCATTTTTAGCAACGAAATTGACAGCATCGCGCATAGTCACTTTCAACGCAAATATTGCCCTGAAATTGTTGGTGACAAGTTTCTGATTAGCGTGTAGCTCATCTGTGCCCTCCAAACATTCAGCTGCTTCTTTAGTTAGCCTTCTTCGCTTAGGAAGATATTGCGTGATTATGCTTGAAGCGCGATTTTTTAATTAAGAGCTTATCTATACGCTGGTCGTATGCAGTCACTATCTGGCTTTCGCATCCCAGTCTTCGATGGTCATCAGTGCTCAGTTCGAAGCGGGACTCATCACTGAAGACAATTTGGCAACGTCAGTGAGATTCTAGACCTCAAACCTGTCCGGAGACGCGTCAAACGGCGGTGGCATACCAGTCTGACTGTCGCCTGACATACTGTCCTACAACCAGGAGTGATGGTCTGGGATGCCATTTCTTTTCATTGAAATATTTCTTTGGTTGTCATCCGCGGCATGCGTACAGCACAGCGGTACGTTGACGATTATTATACGTCCCGCTTTGTTGTTCTTACATTTCAGCAAGATAATGCCCGCCCGCACACAGCAAGAGTTTCCACTGCTTGTCTTTGTGTTTGCCAAACCCTGCCTCGGGTAACAAGGTCGCCGGATCTCTCCCCAGTTAACACAACGCATACCAGCTCTCACGCCGCAGTTAGTGTTGCAGTTCCCTGCGATTTTCGTAGGACGCGTGCGAAATGAGCGCGCCTTCATTATTTGAATGAACTGCACTTACCGGTGTCTGATGCTGATGAATAGAGACCGGATTATATGCATCATAAAAACTTTAAATTATACATGAAAAACGCTTAAAGAATGGATGAAAAGTATCGAATGCAAATGTATTGCGAGGAAGAGCGACGGCCATTCGAAACATCGGTTCATTTAGAACGCTGATATTTTCTGAATGCTTTCTAGTGGAGGTTAAATTTTCTAAAAAATTGCAAAATGGGGATGCATACTGTATTTCAAGAATTGTTCCTTCTTTGATATTGTTGTCAGTGACAAGCGGATGTGATGCGAGTGAGTCGCAGCGATACAATCGATATGTACAGGACCGACTACGAGATATAGCGCACGCCAAAGGGCACGCTCAAAAACTCTCTAATATTTCACTTAAAGAAACAACATACAATCTTGAATTTTTGGAACGGCATTAACTTTTAATTAATACTATTGGACCAAAGCATCATTTACAATTTATTTCACATTTTCTTCTATTGTAAACATAAACGACCAAGTACAGTTCCAAATGTTGGGTAGTTAGATTGTGTCTTCAATCACTCAAACCATTTTTATAAGTAGAAAAAGGACCGTTCTACATCAAATGAGGTAACTGGGCATGATTTGAATTTGGGTACTATGTTGGCACATTGTTTCTGGTAAAATTTCACCCATCCCATTAATAAAACTATCAATTTGGCACAAGGATTCAAAGTCTGGGTTATTGTTTAAAATGTTTTCGAACTTTTCTTTGAGTTTTCTTGTGAATGCGTCAGGCAATGAGGAGTTCACTAGAATAATTTTATTCATTAAGTGAATATATTCATTCAGCATCAAACCTTGGGTTTCAAGCTTTTTAATACTTGCAGGTATATGGGAAAAATGAGTGCTAATCAGAGCAATGTATTCTTTAATACAGGTATCATTAAAAGCTTCCTTCCACTGACAAACTGCCAAAGCCTCTGCATTGTCAAAGTCGTTTACTACCCCTCTAATGGCCTCGAAATATCCCCCCCCCACTGCGGGTCTGGGGGTTAGAATAGGCCTGAGGTATTCCTGCCTGGCGCAAGAGGCGACTAAAATGAGTCTCACACGTTTCAGCCTTTAGGTGATGGTCCCCTATAGGGTTTGACCTCCACTTTTCAAAATTTTCCCGAAGAGTGAGCCAATTGAGGAAGGGCGCTTTACATGGTGCATGGTGTCCATCATGCGCTAAGACATCTCGCATCCTTCGTTGACGTAGATCTGCACTTCTGGTCATTCTCCTGGGTGCGTTATCCACCATCCTCTGTGCAGTATCACTTTCTGTGCTATCGACAATAATTCTCTTCTTAGCTCGTTTGAGAGAATTCTATGTATTGACATTCTCTTTAGGTGGAAATGGGCTTCATCTGTCCACAGATTGTTGTTACAGCCATTCATTGTCCACTTTCATGCTAACAAGAAATCTAGAGCAAACGTTTGTCCATGAAGTGACTCCTGAACATCGGTAATTTTGTATGAATAGCAATAGAGTATGTTTTGTAGAATTTTATATGCATCATGTTTATACACTCCTGGAAATTGAAATAAGAAAACCGTGAATTCATTGTCCCAGGAAGGGGAAACTTTATTGACACATTCCTGGGGTCAGATACATCACATGATCACACTGACAGAACCACAGGCACATAGACATAGGCAACAGAGCATGCACAATTTCGGCACTAGTACAGTGTATATCCACCTTTCGCAGCAATGCAGGCTGCTATTCTCCCATGGAGACGATCGTAGAGATGCTGGATGTAGTCCTGTGGAATGGCTTGCCATGCCATTTCCACCTGGCGCCTCAGTTGGACCAGCGTTTGTGCTGGACGTGCAGACCGCGTGAGACGACGCTTCATCCAGTCCCAAACATGCTCAATGGGGGACAGATCTGGAGATCTTGCTGGCCAGGGTAGTTGACTTACACCTTCTAGAGCACGTTGGGTGGCACGGGATACATGCGGACGTGCATTGTCCTGTTGGAACAGCAAGTTCCCTTGCCGGTCTAGGAATGGTAGAACGATGGGTTCGATGACGGTTTGGATGTACCGTGCACTATTCAGTGTCCCCTCGACGATCACCAGTGGTGTACGGCCAGTGTAGGAGATCGCTCCCCACACCATGATGCCGGGTGTTGGCCCTGTGTGCCTCGGTCGTATGCAGTCCTGATTGTGGCGCTCACCTGCACGGCGCCAAACACGCATACGACCATCATTGGCACCAAGGCAGAAGCGACTCTCATCGCTGAAGACGACACGTCTCCATTCGTCCCTCCGTTCACGCCTGTCGCGACACCACTGGAGGCGGGCTGCACGATGTTGGGGCGTGAGCGGAAGACGGCCTAACGGTGTGCGGGACCGTAGCCCAGCTTCATGGAGACGGTTGCGAATGGTCCTCGCCGATACCCCAGGAGCAACAGTGTCCCTAATTTGCTGGGAAGTGGCGGTGCGGTCCCCTACGGCACTGCGTAGGATCCTACGGTCTTGTCGTGCATCCGTGCGTCGCTGCGGTCCGGTCCCAGGTCGACGGGCACGTGCACCTTCCGCCGACCACTGGCGACAACATCGATGTACTGTGGAGACCTCACGCCCCACGTGTTGAGCAATTCGGCGGTACGTCCACCCGGCCTCCCGCATGCCCACTATACGCCCTCGCTCAAAGTCCGTCAACTGCACATACGGTTCACGTCCACGCTGTCGCGGCATGCTACCAGTGTTAAAGACTGCGATGGAGCTCCGTATGCCACGGCAAACTGGCTCACACTGACGGCGGCGGTGCACAAATGCTGCACAGCTAGCGCCATTCGACGGCCAACACCGCAGTTCCTGGTGTGTCCGCTGTGCCGTGCGTGTGATCATTGCTTGTACAGCCCTCTCGCAGTGTCCGGAGCAAGTATGGTGGGTCTGACACACCGGTGTCAATGTTTTCTTTTTTCCATTTCCAGGAGTGTAGGCACAGCCAATTCCCCGTGCCATCTAATGGTCAATTTTCGCTTTTTTTTGTTTCCACAATGTTTCCCTTTGCCATGATAATATTCTGTTCAAATTTGATGTCATTGTGAGCAGTTGTTAATTTTTTTTACAGAATTTTGAAACTGAATTTTCAACTATGCTCATCCTGCATGTGTCTTGTCCGACATCAGTTTCTATTTATGTACAAAAATGTGAAATGGATCGATATCATATCAATTAAATATGTCTATAAATCAACATACCAACCTAATTTGAGGCCATTCTGTCGAATGGGCAT